>NW_011494946.1:34678-49710 GCF_000754665.1 Bison bison bison | reverse complement strand
GGAAGGCAGCAGTCCATGGGGTCGCTAGGAGTCGGACATGACTGAGCGACTTCACTTTCACTTTTCACTTTCATGCATTGGAGAAGGAAATGGCAGCCCACTCCAGTGTTCTTGCCTGGAGAATCCCAGGGACGGGGGAGCCTGGTGGGCTGCCGTCTATGGGGTCGCACAGAGTCGGACACGACTGACACAACTTAGGAGCAGCAGCAGCAGCAAGGCTGAGGGTGTAGAGGGGAATTAATGTGGGGGTTGGCCATATGCCCTGGAGAAGGAGCTGACAGTCCCTGGGGCACAAGGAACTGGGAACCTGGGAGGCCTCCGTGTTTCTGAACCAAACTTGAGTCCACACACCTGAGTGCAGTAAAGCCAGTCTCCTGATACCAGGTGCGGTAAAGGAGAGGCAGCATTAACTGTAAAGGCACCAATACGTGGAGACAGGTAACTCGTGCTCTAAACCCTGAAACCCCTGAAGGGCTTCAGGAAAGCAGTTTTACGGGCCATGTGACGGCGGGGCATGGGGGATCACAGAGTATGTGATTCACTGGTGCACGGTTCTCTGGTTGCTGAGGTAACAGGCGGCTAACCTCACAAATCCTCAGGCACTGGACACTCTGGGGGTGATGTGTTCATGCTCATCAAGTAGTTAACTTCTTCCACTCAGTGGGGCTTTTAGCAGCTGTAAAACAACTCCCTGAGTGTGCCTCAGATACTATTATCTCCATACTTCAGAGAGGAGTTGCAGCGGAGGATATGGGATGGGGTCTGTTCTGGGAAGGCCCCATAGGCTCCTGCTCAGTTACACCAGGTGTCTGGGCTCAGCAGCTGGAGAAGTTGGGGCTGCCTCCTGGGCTTGGGGAGCAGCAGGATTGCAGTCCTCGAGGGGCCTGTTAGTCCCCAGGATGAGATGGGGAGGCCGTGGATGGACAGATGCACCTGGCCTGGGAGAGGGGTGCAGGCTGGAAATGTCACTGGAATCACTGCAGGGAGGAAGGGGAAAGGCCAGGAGGGGGCAGGTGGCTTATAGCACCTACGTGCAGGTGATGGTGGTCCTGTTGGACACAACTCAGAGCCACAAGGAGTGGTGGTCAGGGGCTCAGCTTCGTCCTCTTATTCTTTGCTTATCTGGAACTTCCCACTCCTGCAGCGAGGAGCCTGGCCCCCACCATTTGCATTTGTCAGCTCTTTCCTCCTCTTCAGGTTATGTGTACAGTGGTCTCAGAATTGCTAGCTACTGCACTCTGGAACGGAGAAGGCAATGGCACCCCATTCCAGTACTCTTGCCTGGAGAGTCCCAGGGACGGCGGAGCTGGGTGGGCTGCAGTCCATGGGGTCGCTAGGAGTCGGACACGACTGAGTGACTTCACTTTCACTTTTTGCTTTCATGCACTGGAGAAGGAAATGGGAACCCACTCCAGTGTTCTTGCCTGGAGAGTCCCAGGGACGGCGGAGCCGGGTGGGCTGCAGTCCATGGGGTCGCACGGAGTCGGACGCGGCTGCAGTGACTTGGCAGCAGCAGCACCTGGAAAGGTCTCTATAAAAGGAAGCCCAGTGTTTACGTGCAGCCCATTTAGCCTTTTGTGTATCGATTTGTTCATTTCCAAAGTCAACACATTTTGCCCATCTCCTACAGTGAGAGATCTTTTCAGTGCATTTCTAATGTGGTTAGGTTTTGTTGCATTGTGTATTCTGTGCTGCGACTCTCCTACACCCTGAATAACTATACTTGAATAGATGGTTTGATCCCTTGGGCTATACAAATCGATGAGTGTAGACAAACACATAGTGACAGGCATCCATCCTAAAGCATCACAGGGAATACTTCAGCCCCCTTCAGCAGATGATCTGCTTATCATCTATGTAACTCTGCTTTTCCTAGAATGTCATAAATGAGGTCATACTCCAGACTGTATTCTTTCACTGAGTGATAGCACGTGAGAGTTAACCATGCTTTTCAAGGTCTGGTGGTTCATTCCTTACTACTGATGAGTAATACTCCATTGCATGTGATTGGGAGGAAAAACAGTTTTCACTCTGCCCTTCCATATTAAGAGACAAATCACCAGGAGGAAAAACAGGAGCATACCTCCCCTGTGCTTCCCTGGTGGCTTTGTGGTAAAGAATCTGCCTGTAATACAGGAGACTTGGGTTTGACCCCTGAGTTGGGAAGATCCCCTGGAGAAGGAAATGGCAACCCATTCCAGTATTCTTGCCTGGGGAATCCCATGGACAGAGGAGCCTGGTGGGCTACAGTCCGTGGGGTTGCAGAGAGGCGAACATGACTTAGTGACTAAAACAACAAATAGCTTCTGTATAGAGGGGAGCTACCAAAGAAACAGGAGTCACTCCCTGAAATGTCCAAAGTCATCACTTTAAATGCCATCTTTAGCTAAAAACAAAACCCTGAGGAATGGGAGAAGCCCATTATGGAAGGTAATTACACAAAACACAGTAAAGAAGGGTATGATTGTTTATAGATTTAAGTTGGGACTTCTCCATTGATAAGTTACTTGAGTTTTAATTATCCTTTTATTTCTGGTGCAAACAGGGACAACCCTTAAATGCAGAGATTTCTCTGTTGTAAATGTCCATCACAAAACGGCAATTGCTACTTAGTTTACTGAGAGTCCTCTTTTTTTTTTTTTTTCCTTTCCATGGAAGTGGATTTAAGCAATCCTCACAGCAGAGAGGCATATTTTGGGGTGGCATGTTCTACTTGCTTTGACATGGATATACCCCAATTTGATTATGCATTCATCTATTGAAGGATACGATGATTACTTCAAGCTTTTAACTATTATGGATAGTGCTGCTGTGCCTAAGTTCATCTTCGTTTGCATTTGGGCATGGATTTTTCAAAGCAGTTTCCTAAATACTGGAAGTATGATCATTGGATCCCAAGGTGAGGTGTGTTTAGCTTCAGAGAAAACTGCCCAACTGTGTTACGAGGTGGCTGTGCATGCATCCCACCAGCAGTGAGGGAGCGTTCCTGCTACTCCTCAGCCTCCAGCAATTGGTATTGTCATATAGTTAGAGTTTAGCAGCCTAATATGTGTAGTGTGATAGCTCGTGACTTTAATTTGTAATTCCCTAATGGCGTATGATGTTGAGCGTGTTTCTGTTTTGTTCTATCTGTATAACTTTTTTTGGATGGGTATCTGTTCAGATCTTTACTTACTGTTTATAGGGTTGTTCAAGAGGTCTCTGTCTATTTTGTGTGCAAATCCTGTATCGGATATGAATTTTGCAAATTTTTTCCTCCCAGTTTGTGGCTTGTATTTTAATTTTCTGAATGAGGTCTTTCAGAATAGACATCTTTATTTCTATAAAGTCCACAATATTTTTCTTTTGTGGACTGACAGCTTGTGTGTTAAAACTCAAAGCTCATGATATACAGGCCAAACCCAGGGTCATGTCGATTTTCTATGTTTATGTCCACAATTTTGATAGTTTCAAAATTTAAATGTCTGTTAATAAAGTTGAGTGAATTTGGTGACTACATTTCATTGTATACAGTTTCAAGTTCATTATTCCTTAACTATTTTGGAGAAGTTTTGGATATTGGCAATATTTCAGTTTGAATTTGCATAGTTTAATAGACCTAACAGAACTGCCCCGAGGGGCGGAGTCTCCACTTAGCTGTGCCTGCGCGAGTGAGGGAGGCTTGAGCTGCACTTCCCATTGGCTGGCAGGGAGCGGGGAACCCGCCTCCCTAACCCACCCCACCCCAGGCGGAATTCCCGCTCTGCCTGAGCACCTGGCTGCCTGTGGCTGCTGACGGGAGTCTGGTCTCCTCAGGACCTGCTCAGGCTTTGGCCTTGGGACACTGTGGGGTTCACTTCAGGCTGACAGGAGATGGGTCTCCTCATGGCCTTGGGACACTGTGGGGTTCACTTCAGGCTGACAGGAGATGGGTCTTCTCAGGACCATTGGTGTTTCGGCTTTGGGACATTGTGGCGTTAGTTCAGGCAGAATGGGTGTCCTTGTAAAGCACCGGGAATAAACATGATGCCCCGGGAAGCTGTATCACAGACGCTCTGTTTTGCGTCCCCCGTGCCTGGAACTGGGGCCGTGCATGCTCCAGTTAGAGACGCGTGTAGGCATGTGGTCCTTGGAGTTAATCAGAGCAACTAAACGGAAAAATGAGCCAAGTGACTCCAGACACTGCCAGTGCGGTCGTGAAGGGGAAAGGCTTGAGCCACATTGCAGGACCGGAGTACGGAAAGTGTGTGCTAGCTTCCTGCACTCGCGGTCCAGAACACTTCAGAAGGACCGAGGGGATCTCCGAGGCCCTTACTAGGAGAACAGAGTCCATGAACCATGCGGCCCCGGCAGCGTGGGCAGGTGGAGAAGGCGGCGTGGGCCTGGCCATCCCTGCGCAGCTGTCTCCTGACCGACGCGCAGGGGGCCTTTCCACGGTGAGTTCCCCTGCTCACAACGGGCGGGAGCAGCTGGACCACAGTGGGAGCTGCTGAGTAGCTCAGGTCCTGGGGATGCTCCTGTGAGCCACACGTCTCAGGGGGAGGAGTCAGGAGGAGACACAGCAGCCCAGAAGGGCAAGGGCCAAGGAAAGGGCCTTAAAAAAGCTAAGTTCCAGATTCCCAGGAACCAGGTGTTTCCACTTTAGGTGGTGAGTCTGTGTGTCAGATGTCTGTCCCGGCGCTTGCACATGGGCTCCTGGAAGCCCTGGGCGGCTGCATGTGGCCCAGGGGCCCTGTGTGCCCAGCTGTCACCATGCAGTGACGCTGCCCATGTGTCCACACCCGTCCAGTCGGAGAGGACCCTCCTCCAGGCCCAGAGAGCGGGCTGGGAAGCAGGAGGACTGGAATGGGGTGGGGGCCCTGCTGTACCCCTTTATCTTCCCAGTTCTGGCTTTCTTTGCGCTAAGATCCTCAGGACCTACTGGTGCTTCAGCTTTCCTCAGCCTATGCCGGCCCTACCACCAACAAAGAATGAGTTTTTTTCCATGCATTTCTGAGTCATTTAGACTCTGCTGCATTCTGTGTTCCATTCTGTGACACTCTCATATCCTAAATTTGAATAGACTATGATTTACCAATTGAAGTCTAAAGATCTATGGGTTTATACAAATGCACAGTGGTAGATATTCATCTGTAATGTCGGTTCAGTCGCTCAGTTGTGTCTGACTCTTTGCGACCCCATGGACTGCAGCCCACCAAGCTTCCCTGTCCATCACCAACTCCCGGAGCTTACTCAAACTCACGTCCATGGAGTCGGTGATGCCATCCAACCATCTCATCTGTAATGTATCAGATGGAATATTGAACCTCCTACCTCATAATCTTTTTCTAAGTCTGTTTTGCCTTTTTCAGAATGTCATATAAATGGGATCATTAGTGTGTAGACTGGATTCTTTCACTTAGCAATATACATGTAAGATTCATCCATGGTTTTTGCTTGGTTTGACGGTTCATTCCATTATATTTCTGAATACTATTCATGTGTATTGGAGGAAAAATAATGTTCCCTTTATATTTCTCTTTTCCTCATTGAGACCTTCCCCCGCAATGAAAGGCAGATGAACTGGAGGAAAACAGAAGCTTATTACCATGCATACCCCCTATATGCTTGTAAGGTACCTAGGAAAACCTGAAATGGCCCAAGCCTGTGACTTATGTGCTACCTTTAGCTAAGAACAAAAGAAAGACATTGGGTGGGGGGCGGGGGATGGAACCATTTGGGAGGTTTGGAGGCAAAGCACAGTAAACAAGGGTCTGGATATTATGCAGATTTACATCCAGGCCATCTCCATGGACTACCTTCTCTCAAGACTTAGTTATCCTTCCATTTCTGGTACACAGGTGGAGACAGCCTTACAAGTGGAGATTTCCCTAATAAACGTAAATTTAATTCCTAAAAGGGCATTTTCAAACATTCTCCTGGATCTGCTGTTTTTTAAATGTCAGTCCAGAATTATCCTGATGTCCAAAAGACACAACTCGGGGTGGCGTATTCTGCTCCCCTTGATGTACATGTGCCCTAATTTGCTTATTAATTCATTTACAGAGGAACATTCTGATGTCTTTCAGTTTTTAACCAATTTTTAACCCAGAATAGAGCTACTGTGCATTATTTTATGCTAGTTTTTGTTTGAACAGTTTTTCAAAGCTGTTGTCTAAATACAAGAGGTGTAGTGTTGCATCCTAAGATGAGTCTGTTTAGCTTTGGAAAAAACTGTCAGACTGTCTTCCAAAGGTGGCTGTGCACGCATCCCGCCAGGATCTTGAGTAGGTTTTTTATGGTTGTTTACTATCAGAGTACCCTCTGTGGCCGGGTGTTTTTTATGGTTGTTTACTATCAGAGTACCCTCTGTGGCCGGGTGTTTTTTATGGTTGTTTACTATCAGAGTACCCTCTGTGGCTGGGTGATTTTTATGGTTGTTTACTATCAGAGTATCCTCTGTGGCTGGGTGTTTTTTATGGTTGTTTACTATCAGTGTACCCTCTGTGGCCGGGTGTTTTTTATGGTTGTTTACTATCAGAGTACCCTCTGTGGCCAGGTGTTTTTTATGGTTGTTTACTATCAGAGTACCCTCTGTGGCCAGGTGTTTTTTATGGTTGTTTACTATCAGAGTACCCTCTGTGGCCGGGTGTTTTTTATGGTTGTTTACTGTCAGTGTACCCTCTGTGGTCAGGTGTCTGTTTCAGTCTTTATCAATTATTTATGGCTTTGTTTGCTCTAGATTTCTTGGTATAACTTGAGTACAAATTCTTTATCAGATATGCATTTTTTAAAAATTTTAATTATTAATATTTGGCTGTGGTGGGTCTTCATTGTGTGGGCTTCTGTCTAGTTATGGCGAGCAGGGGCTATGCTGGTAGTGGTGTGTGGACTTCTCACTGGTGGCTCCTGTTGTTGTGGGACACAGGCTCTGGGGCTCATGGGCTCAGTAGCTGCAGCTTCCAGGATCTAGAACACAGGCTCAGTGGTTGCGGTGCGTGGGCTTAGCTGCTCCACGACATGGACAGGGATCCAACCTGCGTCTTCTGCATTGGCATGAAGATTCTTTAATACTCAGCCACCAGGGAAGCCCTCAGCCATGTTTTAGATTCTAGTTTGCCACACCTGTATCTGGTGAGAGAGGCCAGTATCAAGAGGCCTGGGAGCTGGGGGTGCTCAGCCACAGTTCTGGCTGTGCCATCAAAAGCTTTGGGGCCTTTGGTGAGCACCTCAAGTTTCCTGGGACTGTTTCCTCTCTTCAGAAATGCCCTGCTGTTGGACTGTAGCCCGCCAGGCTCCTCTGTCCATGGGATTTCCCAGACAAGAATATGGAGTGGGTGCCATTTCCCTCTGCACAGATACACATTTGGAAGATATTTTCTCCTGGTTTGTGGTTTTGATGCAGGAAGGGGGGACCCCTTCCACGGCCTGAGAGCAGGCTCTTGTCTGACACTTGGAAATGAATTGTCTGAGGAGACGTGTACTATCAAAGCTAGAGGTTTTATTGGGAAGGGCTGCCTGGGTGGAGGGCAGGAGGGTGAGGGAAGCTGAGAGAACTGCTCTGCCACGTGGCTCACAGTCTCAGGTTTTATGGGCACTGGGTTAGTTTCTGGTTTGTCTCTGGCCAGTCATTCTGAATTGGGGTCCTTCCTGGTGGCATATGCATCACTCATCCAAGGTGGATTCTGCAAGGAGGATCCTGGGAGGTTGGTAGGACCTATGGATTGGAGTCTTCTATCTCCTTTGACCTTTCCTGAATTCTGGTTGGTGGTGGCTTCTTAGTTCCTTGTTCTTACCCAGGACCTCCTGTTGTAAGACGACTCCTGCAAGTGGTTTCTCTGGTGCCCGGCAAGGACAGGCAGGTGGTTTTGGTTAGTGGTTCCCCTAACACTTTGTCCTGTGGTTTTCTTGAGTAAGGTCCTCTACAGAGTGAATGTATACATTTTTAAAAGTCAGTGTTTTAATCAATTTATTTAAAACATTTTTTATATTGGCTTTTTTGTTGTGTTTTAGAACTCATCACCAGACTCAGGTCATGTAGATCTTTTGTTGTTTTCTAAAATGTTTATAGTTTTTAATTGAAATGTGGTGTCAGTTGCAAAGTTTGTGTTTATGTCCTTTCATTCCATATGGTTTTTAATCAATTTTAATCAATTGTTCCCTGGCCATGTGTTGAGCAGGGTCATGGAGATTTTTGGCTCCATTTCAGTTTGGGTTTCCAGTCTGAGTGCTCACAGCAAAGCTGGTTCTGGGTGAGCCCTCTGGGGTCTGTGAGTGCAGGGCTGCCGCTCTTCTCTGGTGGCCTGCTTGGGGCGCCAACCCCCTCTCTGACGTGTGGGGACAGGATGTTTGCCTTCAGACTCAGCTCAGTGACCAGCTGGTGGGAGCTTTGTCTCCTCAGCACCATCAGGGCTTGGGCTCCTGGGTAATGGGGCTGCGTCCAGGCTGAGAGGAGGGGGGTTGCCTCAGTGCCCACCAGCAAGGGGGCACTGCAAGAGGGAAAAATGAGGATGAAGTAAACATTTCCTGTGTCCAGCTGAGTGCTGACTGGAGGTCCATCTCAGAGAACTCGGGGGTAGGGGGGCAGGGAAGAGCTCCATGTGCCAAATGGTGAATGTTTAGTTAGATTTCTGTTAGATGATCTAGAGGATGCCCAGTGATGCTCTCTGGTGTAGGTGGCCAGTTTTCCTGTCACTGTTTCTTGAAAGGACTGTCCTTTCCTCTTTGCACGTCCTTGGCTTGATTTTCATGAACTGTCCACATACATGTGGCTTTATTCCTGGGCGCTCTATTCTTTCCTCGAGTCCCTGTGCCCGTGTTTGTGCCAGTTCCTCACTGTTGTGGTTACTACAGCTCTGTGATGTGGTTTGAAGTCAGAGAGGAAGATGCCTTCAGGTTCACTCTTCTTTCTCAGAGTCTTTTGGGCTGTTCAGGGTCCTTAGTTGTTGCAGAATATTATTAGGAATATTTCTATTTCTATGAAAAATGCCATTGGATATTATATTTTGAGTGCAGTGCGTTTGCTGATGGCTTTGGTTGGAATGGACATTTTAATAACTCATTTTTCCAGTGCATGAGCATGGAATATTTTTCTGTTTATTTGTGTTTTCTTTGGTTTATTTATCAGTGCTTTCTAGTTTTCTAACTACTGGTCTTTTATGTCCTTGGTTAAGTTTTTTCTTAATTTTTGTTTCTGATTGTTATTAGTGTATAGAAACACAAGTGATTTTTATATATTGACTCAGATTGTAAATTGTAGTATTTTATATGATTGTAAGCTGATCCCAAATTATTCAACTTTACTGAATGTATTCTAACAACTTTTTGTGAAGTTATGTGGGAAATTTTATTTGCAAATTCCACGTGGACTCCTTCAAGGGCAATGAGCATCACAACTTCCCTTGAACTTTGTCTGGGTAAGTCTTGGCCTCTATAAAAAAGTTTCAAGCCTGTCTGATCTGATTTTCTTTTGTGGTATTGACATGGTTGTTTTGAAAAATAATTTACTTTTCAGTAACTTAAAGTGTGCAGGAAACCCTTAATAATGGTAAAAAAATACTCACATTTGCCACATCACCTAAAATACTCCATGCATTTTATCCAAAATGGGCGCATTCTCCTGTAGAACCAGCATATAATCTCCAAAATCAGGAAATCATATAGTTTCTACATTATAATGTAATCCACAGCCCCACTTCCACTTTCAGCAATTGTCCAATTGTATGAAAATACCTTTTTTCCCATCCTCATCCAATATTTTTTTAGACTGTTACTGAGATTTTCAGACATTTGGACAAACTTGGTGGATGTAAAGCAGACATGGTGAATATGGGATCTGGGTGGCCTTTTCTATGTGGATTTTTTAACTAAAGATGTTTTTAATGTTTATTCATTTTGTAACATGTACCAATACTACATTCTTTCCCCCCATAGTAATTAAACATAAATAACATGCCATTTACCATTTACATATTTGTAAGCATACAGTGTTGTAGTATGAACTACCTTTACTTGTTTTGCAAACCAGTTTAATAATGTGCACCTTGTACATGCTTTGGAGAAACTCAGGAAACTGAGTAAGTGACTGAAATGGCCCAAGATATCACCTTAGATACCGTCTTCATCTAAAAACCACACAGGGGCTTCCTGGTGGTCCAGTGGCTAACACTGGACACTCCTTAAGAAGGAGGCCCAGGTTCCATCCCTGATCCGAGAGCTAGATCTCCCATGCCGCAACTAAGAGTTTGCATGCTGTAGCTAAATATCTGGCTTGCCTCAACGAAGGTCAACCTGGCTCAGCCAAATAAAAAACAAATAAATATTAAAAAATAAAGGAAAGGAAGGGTATGGTGGTTGTACAGATTTACATCTTAGCTTTCCCTATTGATAAAAAAAGAGTTTCACAAGACTGTTATCCTTCTATCTGATATATACAGAGAATTCCTTTGAAATGAAATTTCTCTTGTAAATGTGACTCAGAAGAGCCATCTTGAACTTGGGTTTCAGAGATGATTATGTGTCCTCTTAAAAAAAAAAGTTATTAATTCCAACTAATTCTCATGCTGAAGGGGTATATTTTGGGGTAGCATTTGCTCCCCTTCACTTTGGATGTATCCCAATTTGTTTACACGGCCATCTACCGAAGACATCCTGATATTTGAAAGTTTTTAGCTATTAGAAGTAGAGCTCCTGTGTATAATTGTGTGACAGTTTTTGTCTGGACACTTTTTCAAAGCTGTTTACTAAGTACTAGACATGTAGTGTTCAGGGTCACAGGTGAGCCTTGTTTAGCTGAGGAAAAATCCAGCTAAGTTTCTCTGTGGCATGTGGGATCTTCCTGGGTAAGGGATCGAACTTGAGTGTCTTGCATTGTCAGGCAGATTCTTTACCACTGAGCCACCAGAGAAGCCCCGCCCCGCTTTTTTTGAGTTTACTGATCTAATAGGTGTGCAGTGCTCCTTCACAGTTGTTTTAGTTTGTAATTTCCTTATGATATATGATTTTGAGTATTTTTGATATGCTGATTTACTATCTTTATATTTTCTTTGGCCAGGTGTTCAGATTTATACGTTTTAAATGAGGTTGTTTGTTCCAGATTTTTTGTTATAGTTGGAGTACAATCCAGAAGTAGATGTTTTTTTGGAACACCTTTGCTTTTTCCATGATTCAATGAATGTTGTCAACTTGATCTCTACACTTACAGTAATAAAAGAACCATTGCTATTTAGAATGCAGGGGCTTTAGGGAAGTCATTAGGTCATGAAGGCTTGGCTTTGCCCTCATGAACTGAATTAGTTCCTGCTCATGCTTAGTCATGTCCGACTCTGTGACCCCATGGACTGTAACCCACCAGGCTCCTCTGTCCATGTGGTTCTCCAGGCAAGAATACTGGAGTGGGTTGCCATTTCCTGACCCAGGGAACATTCCCTACACAAGGATCAAACTCAGGACTCCTGCATTGCAGGAATATTCTTTACTTTCTGAGCTACTAGGGAAGGCCATGAACTGGATTAGTGCCCTCATAAAAGAGCCCAGGGCACTCCCTTGCCCCATGTGATGTGTGGGCACAGCAAAAAGACAGCCATCTACAAACCAGGAAGAATGCTTTCATCATAACCTACCGGGGACCAGCCCTGGCAGGATCCAGGGATACCCTCAGGAGGAATGGTGTCAGCGAAAGAGGAAAGGTATAAAGGGGAGAAAAAGAGGCTTGATCTTCCTTGGTTTACACAGAAAGCCAATAAAGTCCGTGACACAGGACTTGCTTTGTTCATGGAGGCCACAGGCGCCCTCTTGGTGGGGTGAAGACGCAGGGTGTCCCCTCCCCTGAAGATGCTAGGCACCTTCCCCATTAAGTCTTAGAAGCCCGCACAGATAAGTGAACTCAGAGAACCTCTGTGCTCCAAGGAGTCATCCTGAAAAAAGAAGAAAGAGAGAAAGAAAAAGAAAAAAAGAAAGAATGAATGACACGGGGAGACCAAGCTTCGGTGAGCAAGGCCCATAACTTTATTTTTAAAAGGAGCTTTTATACCCTCAGTTGTACATAGAGGATAATGGAAGATACAGAGTCATGCAGGGTCAGCAGTCCTTGACCCTTATCGAGACCAGGCTTTCTTTCTGCAAACTTATCGTATACAGAGGCTTTAGGTGATTTACATCATCTTCTGGCCAGGAGACCTGTTAACATTTTTCTTCTGATAAAGGTTAATCAACCAGAAAACTTATTTTCTCTAAAGGTGATTTTTCTAAAGTTTGGCGCCACTCCCCAAAAGCACTAGATAAAGTTGCATTCCTATAGGGCAAATGTGCAGTGGGGGATAACAAGGAAAGAATTTATTAACTCAAGGATCTAAGGTTGTTAACATCAAGACTACTACTTATTTTCTCTATATACCGACTATATCAATTAATATACTCCCAGGGACACAGTGGGTAAGGGATATGGAAACTTGGCAGCAAGCATTGGCTCAACAATTAAATCCTTCACCAGTTCTATTCTAATAATTTTAACTCCCTGAAAGGCTCTATATTGTTAGAATGTCTCAAGCTTTCCATGCTTCTCGTGGTTGGGAGGCTGTGAACAATCACATGCGTAGTTGTAAGAGTCCAGATAAACCTGTCAGGCAAGTTAGAAAGCCATCTGAGGGGTTTGAATTGAAACACTCTTATTATGTCCAGGAGACTTATTAACTAGAGCTCTAAGTTGATTTCCTTCAAAGAAAGGTAGCTGGGGATAGCCCCCTGTTAATGTCAGAAGAGTTGGTAAAAGGCATGATATAATAAACAGTAGACAGATTTTGGTATCAGGGTAGATGCTGGAGCAGATCCAGGAAATCCCTCGAGTCCTGATCCGCCTTTGCTTGTCAGGTCTTCTCCGCATGACCTTTGTCATGGGTGAGATCTCCCGTGGTGGCTCCTGGCATCGAACCCAATCCAGTCTTAGACTTCCAGCTTTCAGAACAGTGATAAATAAATGCCTATGTTATGATTACTATAGCAGTCCAAACAAGCTAAAACAATCATCAACATGATGTTCAGATATCAACAGAGTTTTCACCAGAAGACTATGTGTCAAAGAATGTGTTCTGTTTGATTCCACTTGTGTAAAATTCAGAAAAAGACACAAACTGTGTAGAGTGCTAAAAATAAAGATTCATCTAACTTGAGGAATTTGACTCAGAAAGAAGAGGAGAAGTTTGTCTGATGTAGTGTTGGTCTTCTACTTGGTTTAGAAGTTTGGTCATAAAGGCATTTTTACTTTGAAAAAATTTAATAAATTGTAAACTTATGTTTTGTGCACATTTTGAACATACTATAAGTGTTTGAAATATGTTAAAAATGATACTACTCTTCAAAGAAGCAAAAATTTCTTTGAATATGAAAGCAGTCTTTTTGTCTACTGAAGGCAGAACATATTAGTTTTCGAGGGCTGCTGTAACTAACGGAGAAGACAATGACATCCCACTCCAGTACTTTTGCTTGGAAAATCCCATGGACGGAGGAGCCTGGTAGGCTGCAGTCCATGAGGTCGCTAGAGTCAGACATGACTGAGTGAGTTCACTTTCACTTTTCACTTTCATGCATTGGAGAAGGAAATGGCAACCCACTCCAGTGTTCTTGCCTGGAGAATCCCAGGGATGGGGGAGCCTGACGGGCTGCCGTCTCTGTAGTCACACAGAGTTGGACACGACTGAAGCGACTTAGCAGCAGCAGCTATAACTAAGTACCACAGACTGGGGTGGCTTAAACAAAAGTGACTGATTTCCTTCCAGTTTGAAGGATAGTAAGTAATTCAAGGTCAAAACGTTAGTAGGGTTGGTCTCATTCTGAAGCTTCTGTCTGGCTTATAGACAGCCATCACCTCCTGTGTCTCTCACAGTCTTTCCTGTGTGTATATTTCCTGTGTGTATGTTCTAATCTCCTTTCTTAAAAAAGATACCAGTCATCTTGCGTTGCTACAGCTGCTGCTGAGTCGCTTCAGTTGTGTCCGACCCTGTGCGACCCCATAGACGGCAGCCCACCAGGCTCCCCCATCCCTGGGATTCTCCAGGCAAGAACACTGGAGTGGGTTGCCATTTCCTTCTCCAATGCACGAAAGTGAAAACATAAAGTGAAGTCGCTCAGTCGTGTCCAACTCCTAGTGACCCCATGGACTGCAGCCTACCAGGCTCCCCCATCCATGGGATTTTCCAGGCAAGAGTACTGAAGTGGGTTGCCATTGCCTTCTCCACATCTTGTGTTAGGATGCACTATTTGAACCAATTACAATTTAATTTCCTCTTTATAAACTATATCTACAAATTCAGTCATATTCAGAAGTACTGGGAGTCAAGATTTTGATATATGGATATTTAAACTTTTCAATCCATAACCCAAAGTGAGATGGTAATAGGCTGTGGCACAAAGTTATGATAATTGTGTGGAAGAAATTGTGTTAAATTGGATTAAATTTTACGGGTAACAGACTATGGCACGAGTATCGATGGCAGACATCAGTATTATGATGTAGACTTCCCAATGTATGAAGGAAAATATGGACACAGAATCTAAAAAAGAAAAGCACTAGAAACCAGTTGTGCCCCATGGCAAATCTTCATTGTACCCAATTGTTATTTCTCCAGAGAACTCATTTAGTGCAAAATACTATCTAACAAAGCAAGCACTTAATACTCACCTATATGTATAATCTCTTAAGGAAATGGCATCAGTCTACAAATAATATAAATCCTGCCTGCGTTATTCAGCAGAAGAGCCATGACATTGATGCTCTTTCTAAAATGGCTCTTCCTTCAAAGGTATGTAGACTTCTGTATTATACATTTATTTATAACCATCAAAACTCGGCTTTCTTCTTTGGGCCATCATGTGCCAAAACTAGACATGATTCATAAATGACAAGAAAGAAAAAGGAAATACCAATGACCAGAAAAGTGTGGATATTTACTATTTTAGGTACTATTACTTATATAATTCATTGAGTCATTTAGGTGGATGATAAGGAATATATTCGGAGAAAGCGATGGCACCCCACTCCAGTACTCTTGCCTGGAAAATCCCATGGACGGAGGAGCCTG
>NW_011494946.1:23093-34578 GCF_000754665.1 Bison bison bison | reverse complement strand
TAAGAAACATTGTCCAGAGTGCATGGATCAAAATTGTTAAAGCCAGAATGGGAATTCAACAAGTTGACTCCATAGCCCATGTTTTTACCAGTAAATTCTACTCAGTTCAGTTCAGTCATTCAGTCGTGGCTGACACTTTGCAACCCATGGACTGCAGCACGTCAGGCCTCCGTGTTCATCACCAACTCCTGGACTTTACTCAAACTCATGTCCACTGATGTTGGTGATGCCATCCAACCATTTCATCCTCTGTCATCCCCTTCTCCTCCCACCTTCGATCTTTCCCAGCATCAGGGTCTTTTCAAATGAGTCAGTTCTTCTCATCAGGTGGCCAAAGTATTGGAGTTTCCGCTTCAACATTAGCCTTTCCAATGAATATTCAGGATTGATTTCCTTTAGGATGGACTGGTTGGATCTCCTTGCAGTCCAAGGGACTTTCAAGAGTCTTCTCCAACACCACAGTTAAAAAGCAACAATTCTTCAGTGCTCAGCTTTCTTTATAGTCCAACTCTCACATCCATATATAACTACTGGAAAAATGATAGCCTTGACTAGATGGACATTTGCTGGAAAAGTAATGTCTCTGCTTTTTAATATGCTGTCTAGGTTGGTAATAACTTTCCTTCCAAAGGGTAATTTCATGGCTGCAGTCACCATCTGCAGTGATTCTGGAGCCCCCAAAATAAAGTCTATCACTTTTTCTACTGTTTCCCCATCTTTTTGCTATGAAGTGATGGGACCAGATGACATGACCTTAGTTTTCTGAATGTTGAGCTTTAAGCCAATCTTCTCACTCTCCTCTTTCACTTTCATCAAGAGGCTCTTTAGTTCTTCTTCACTTTCTGCCGTGAGGGTGGTATCATTTGCATATCTGAGGATGTTGATATTCCTTCCAGCAATCTTGATTCCAGCTTGTGCTTCATCCAGCCCAGTGTTTCTCATGATGTACTCTACATATAAGTTAAATAAGCAGGGTGACAAGATATAGCCTTGACAGACTCCTTTCCCGATTTGGAACCAGACTGTTGTTCTAACTGTTGCTTTCTGACCTACATATAGATTTCTCAAGAGGCAGGTCAAGTGGTCTGGTATTCCCATCTCTTTCAGAATTTTCCACAGTTTATTGTGATCCACACAGTCAAAGGCTTTGGGATAGTCATTAAAGCAGAAATAGATGTTTTTTTCTGGAACTCTCTTGTTTTTTCAATGTTTTTCCAACGGATGTTGGCAATTTGATCTCTGGTTCCTCTGTCTTTTCTAAAACCAACTTGAACATCTGGAAGTTCATGGCTCATGTATTGCTGAAGCCTGGCTTGGAGAATTTTGAACATTACTTAACTCGCATATGAGATGAGTGCAATTGTGCGGTAGTTTGAGCATTCTTAGGCATTGCCTTTCTTTGTGATTGGAATGAAAACTGACATTTTCCAGTCCCGTGGCCACTGCTGAGTTTTCCAAATTTGCTGGCATACTGAGTGCAGCACTTTCACAGCATCATCTTTTACGATTTGAAATAGCTCAACTGGAATTCCATCACCTCCACTAGCTTTGTTTGCAGTGATGCTTCCTAAGGCCCACTTGACTTTGCCTTCCAGGATGTCTGGCTCTAGATGAGGGAGCACACCATCGTGGTTATCTGGGTCGTGAAGATCTTTTTTGTGCGGCTCTTCTGTGTATTCTTGCCATCTCTTCTCAATATCTTCTACTTCTGTTAGATCCATACCACTTCTGTCCTTTATTGTGCTCCTCTTTGCATGAAATATTTTCTTGGTATCTCTAATTTTCTTGAAGTGATCTCTAGTCTTTCCCATTCTATTTTTTCCTCTATTTCTTTGCTGAGGAAGGCTTTTTTTTTCTGATCACCGAGGAAGGTTTTCTTATCTCTCCTTGCTATTGTTTGGAACTCTGCATTTGAATGGGTATATCTTTCCTTTTCTCCTTTGATTTTCACTTCTCTTCTTTTCTCAGCTATGTGTGAGGCCTTCTCAAACAACCATTTTGTGTGTTTGCACTTCTTTTTCTTGGGTATCATCTTGATCCCTGCCTTCTGTACAATGTCATGAACCTCCGTGCATACTTCTTTAGGCAATCTGTCTATCAGATCTAATCCCTTGAATCTATTTGTCGCTTCCCCTGTATGATTGTAAGGGATTTGACTTAGGTCATAGCTGAATGGTCTAGTGGTTGTCCCTACTTTCTCCAATTTAAGTCTGAATTTAGCAAGTGAATTTGGCAAGTGGATTTGGATAATATTTGTCACCTCTTTTTTTTTAAGTGAACCACTTTCTCTACTCTTTTGAGATTTGTTTCAGTGTTGCATGAAGAATGATGATGTCAAGGTTCTTGGTTAAGTCATGTTCCTGGTTTTAGTTTCCAATTTTCAAAATAATTTGTGGGTGACCTTGAACCACTCATTTTGTGTCATTCATGCAGTTAATTTTTAGGATGAAGTATCTGACCTCCAAGATCACTTCTGGCTCATAATCTCCCCAAATCTTGATTCTTTTGGAGAATTTAAAGCAATTTTGCTATTTGCAGAAAATTCAGGATAGTTCTGTAAAGCACTTTAAAAAATGGATCTCATTCATACATTTATTTATATATCTATCAATTTTTTTATAGTTAAGCAATGGCACCCCACTCCAGTACTCTTGCCTGGAAAACCCCATGGAAGAAAGAGCCTGAAAGGCTGCAGTCCATGGGGTCACTGAGGGTCGGACACAACTGAATGACTTCACTTTCACTTTTCACTTTCATGCACTGGAGAAGGAAATGGCAACCCACTCCAGTGTTCTTGCCTGGAGAATCCCAGGGACAGGGGAGCCTGGTGGGCTGCCGTCTCTGTGGTCGCACAGAGTCAGACACGACTGAAGCGACTTAGCAGCAGCATCTCTAGTATAAAATGTATTTAACCTTGACTCTCTTCCTTGCTCTCTTCCTCTTTAACACACACACACACACACACACACACAGACACACTCACACACACAATGCTTTCTTGTTTTAAATTCCCTTTTTCTCGGTGGAGTGCAAGTTATAATAATCTGGTGCCAATGAGTTTGCCTTATGTAGCTTCTCCATAAAAGGTGAGAAGGAACTAAGGAAGAGTCTGGGATCCTTGGGCACTGAAGAGGAAAACTTTGCCTGAGTGTTATTCTGTCCATGATTTTCCATCAAAATTGAGGGTAGTACAAATGGGAGTTAATGAACAATCATTGTTTCCATTCAGATTCTTTAATCTGCTAGCTATCTTTAATGTCTGAGCCACCAGAGAAGCACCAAGAATACTGGAGTGGATAGCCATTCCTTTTTCCAGAGGATCTTCAGGACTCAGGGGTCAAACCTGGGTCTCCTGCATTACAGGGAGACTCTTTTCAGTCTGAGCCACCAGGGAAGCCCCTACTATCCATATTTTGTGGAGAAACTGAACCTCAGAATTATTTTACACAGTTTTTTTTTTTTTTTTAATATTTTACCCTTCAACACAGAAATAATACTGATCACAATCACAAATAGGTGGTGAGATCTTGTGAACTGTTGATAGGTGAAAATTCATGGCTCATTTCAATTTTTTGACTGCCTCATCAGAGACAGGCATTGTGCTAAGAATTTCCCAATGTTGTCTGCGATCCGCATACCTCACTGTGAGACAGCACTTTCCTTTTTCTACAGATGAACTTTGCAACTGAGAATCCTTACTTTTCCAAAGACAGGCAGTTAATTATGGTGCAGAGTGAAGATTTTATTTCCGATCTAACTGACATCGAAGTTGATGCTCTACTGACTCCAAAAAGAGCCTGAAAAGAGTTCACTGATAAATTGTTCTACTACAATCAACTTCTCCACTAATGACCTCTACTTGTACTCATTCTCCCTAGATGTTTCTCTGTGATCTGTACTTTGGAGGCACCTGGGATCTCTTCAACAGCCATGAGATGCATAGGGTGTGCATTGCTGTGTTTGGCCTGAAAGATGATGCTTATTAGAACTAAAGCACAGTAGAAAAGAAGGTGACTGAGCAACATTGTATAATGCAAACCAAGAATGCTTTCCTGAGGTGCAAGATGCTTTCCTGAGGCAGATATTATACCATGTGAAGATGGGAGAGATTATACCCATGACATTAAGGATACTGGTCACATAATATTATCAGAAGACATTCTTCTGATTAACCCTCCTTAACTTACCTTACTCCTGAGATGTTTCTATAATTTTAATTATAATGTGTTTCATCATTATCTGGATAGTTCCTTGGGGAGATGCTCTCAATGTGTGCAGTGTTCAAGATTCTATTATAAATAGTGAGGAATTGTCATTGTTTTTTTGTTGCTGCTGAAGGTAGGTCTGCAAATTTGATAGTTTTTGCAATAGAGATTAATGCAGTCACATCTTTAGTTTTTAGCCCTTTTTTGAAGAAGAGACTAAGACCTTACTTGTGGACCTATTTGTTATCAGTGTTTTATTGTTGGGAATTATATACTTGGGAAATATTACTGTTTATATTATTAGTTGATATAAAAATTCATTAGAATATCTTGCTGCCATAGGGACTTACAAGAACTTTTGCTCTTTAGGTTTTGCCTTTATGTCTTCTCTACAAAGACCAGTGATTTCACATTGTGTTTTAAAATGTATCTGAATGGAATTGAAAGTATGGTGTCACTGGGAATGATTGATATTCCCAGTTCAGTCACTCAGTTGTGTCCTACTCTTTGCCATCCCATGGACTGTAGCATGCCACGCTTGCCTATCTTTCACTATATTGAAGAAATAATTATACTGTTGCTGTATCGTGTGTGTGTATAAAATTCCTGAAAAGTTAATGAAAGTGATATTTTAAATTTCTAAATTATACATTCTATATGCTTAATTGCTTTAAAAGATGATGCACAGCTATCTAATAAAGTGGCTGTCCATGAGAAGTTTCTTCGGTCATCTGGCCCTGGGACTGTGGGATCACCTGACCTTGAGAGCATAGATAGTGCTGGTCCAAGAACCCTGTTTTTCAGGCTCCATGGCCATGTCAAGCTCTTCTGGTTCATCAAGCGTGAATTATCAAAAGGACAACTTTCCCCCTTTTTTGGACAATAATCAAACTACATATTAAACGTAGAGAAAAAGAATATTAGAAAAAGTTATCAGAGGCAGTAGTGGTATAAAGTTATTGAGTGTACCCCTAGAGTTCAGTTAATTGGTTTGCATTTCCATCTGGCCAGTTTGCAGATGTCTGATCCAAGGAGAGCCTCAGGTCTGTCAGTGAGTCAGTTTTCTCATTTTTCAGAAAGCTATGCTAATTAGAGCCTCTCTCATGGGACCTTTATTTATAAAAGATCATGTAAGGAGTCAACAAAAGGTAGCTGTTATCTCACCTTAAAACTGAGACTGCTGCCACTAGAGCAGGTTTTTAATAGAGATTTTACTAGTTATGGACACAGTAATGCATTCTACAAAGCTGATCTGGAGATCAGGATGCTTAAAAATCACGTGTGAATATCCCCGAATGTCTACAATATATAACTAATGTAGTCGGTTTGAAGTGTTCTAAAATGAATGAGACAAACTCTACTATCACAGAGCTAATGATTATGAAAAGTGGAAGAAAACCCACGTATCACACAGGAAGAGAAATTGGAGAAGTAGTATTACTTTATTATTCTTAGGTGCCTTGATGATTTTTTATATATATTTAGTTGCTGGTGTTGTTCAGTCACTAAGTCATATTTGGCTATTTGAGACTCCGTGGACTACAGCATGCCAGGCTCCTCTGTCCTTCACTATCTCCTAGAGTTTGCTCAGACTCATGTCTGAGTTGGTGATGCTATCTAACCATCTCATCCTCTTATAATTAGTTGTACCAATAATCCAAATCAAACTGTTAATTAGGTAATTATGGGTTCACCAAACAGAGGCAAGAGTTTTTATGTATGAAAATTCTTGGTCTTAGCTCTATCTCCCAGTCAAAATCAGTAACTCTCATCTGGCTTAGTTTATCCACACTTAGAAACCAGAATATCTATGATCATGAAAATATAGGGTACAGGTGAACCCAGACCAGAACTGAAATATCAGTGACTGTTATGTGCCCAAATCATTTTCTCTATGGTGTATTTAATTCCCATATGAATAATTTCAGGGGTAGGAAAATTGTTTACAGAGATTAATCAACTTCCAAATTGTGAGTTGCTACTAGTTGGAGGGAGCCATGATACAATCATAGAGTTTATACATTTTAAAAAATAGTTCCTCTTCCAACTTTTTGTATTTTCATTTTCTTTTTCCTCAATATTTTTACATAACTGGCTACTTGCCCGTAACTGAAAAGTCACATCCTCAAAGAGATCTTTGACCACTCTGTGTGCATCCTGCTTCTTCTTATTTCTGTGTTTATCAGCATGCTCAGTTTTTGTCTCACAGTAGTTCCATTTCCTAAATTGTCTCATTTCTGTATTTTTCATTCACTCCTTTTCAAAAAGAATCAATTATGATGCAAACCAAACTCTCGTGTAGCTTGTTCAGTTTCATATTAAAAAACTTAGACTACTACTAGATATAATGTAATAAATAATAAATATAGCAAATATATTTGACATAACACTGGTTTTGATGTTTGTAAATGAATTATTATAAGCAGTTATATCTATAGCCCATTTTATGTCATAATATTCCCTTCAAGCAATGTTATTATGGGGATCTTAAATTCCTGAGATGATGTTAATCCTACAGATGCATCCCTAAGTACTCAGAGCAGTTTACTTCTCAGAAGACTTATCTGGGGAAGTGTATTGAACAGAGAAAACATTCCTTGTGGACATTTTAATTGTAATGACATTGAATTTGAAAATAAATCATTAGACATATAATGGATTATTGCTGAAAAGAAGTAGAATCTGAAATAAGACAATAATTTTAAGAGCATGGCACCTGAATTTTATTTTATACATATATAGAATTTATCTATTGATATAATTTTGGTATGGTGATTGATCCACTTGCGGTTTACTTTTCTGAGATAACTGTTAAACTGATACAGTCTGTGTTGTTAAATACCGCTTACCTCATCCTGCAAGCAGCAGTAATCAGGCAAGTGAAATATATAGCTAAATAAAATAAAACATGACTAGGATTTTCATAAGTTGAAAGCTTTTTACATCATATGCGGGCATAGTGTAGAAAAGTATGTCAATGACGAGACTGTAAGACCAAGGTTAAGACGATCCTCCCGTAAAACTGTGAGGGTAAGAAGATATCTTCTGGACTCGTGGCTCAGTGGGTAAGAACATGCCTACCAATGTAGGGGACATAAGTTCAATCCCTGGTTGGAGGAAGCTTCCACATGCCATGGAGCAGCTAAGCCCGAGGGCCATGACTACTGAGCCTGCGCTCTAGAACCTGTGAGCCACCGCTATTTAAGCCTGCTCACCTGGAGTCAGTGCGCCACAACAGGAGAAGCCACTGCAGTGAGAAGCCCACACACGCCAACCAAGAGGAGCCCAAGCGCAGCCAAAAATAAACAAACAAATACATTTTTAAAAAAGGATATCTTCCAAGTCATAGGGAAATAAGTTAATATTACATGTGCATTTGTATTAGTATAGGCAATGAGAGGCAACCATCATACACACAAATAGTATTCAATGGCATTTCAGTGATTCACTCTTATTACTTCCCTGTTCAGCACAAAGTGGTTGTCTGACCTTATTGAATATTTACATTTGGAGTCTCAAGTCATTTCCTATAAGACAATATGTTGAAATGGATTTGGTCATTCTCTGATGACTCTCAGTCTAGCTTTACTTCTGTTAGCAATCTATGATGTTAGCATCACTGAAATAATTTAGCAAAAATAAGTGTCTAATACTAGTAGTATGTGAATGTAATTGTCTGTTTTAGAGTTAAGAAACTAATAAATATTGTAATAATTACCTATAAGGCCTATTAAAGGAAATAAATGTGATTATATACTCTTATATTAAACTTTGTACAAAGTCTACATTGATTTTTATATTATTTGAACTAGAATACTGATGAGCATGACTCAAAATTTTCAAGAATAAAATAAACCCATTCATTTCTTTTAATTTGTCCATAGGCACTGCAGACTGGGTCTAAGTGAAGGCAATGCCAAATTTCACAGATGTGACAGAATTTGTTCTTCTGGGGTTGACCAGTCGTCAGGAGCTTCAAGGTCTCTTTATTGTGGTGTTTCTAGTAGTGTACATGATCAGTCTGATAGGGAACATTGGTATGATTATTTTGATCAGCATCAGCCTCCAGCTTCAGAGCTCCATGTACTTTTTCTTGAGTCATTCGTCTTTTGTGGATGTGTGGTTCTCTTCCAATGTCACTCTGAAGATGCTGGAAAACTTACTATCAGACAAAACCCATTTCCTATGTGGGGTGTTTGGTGCAGTGTTACTTCTTCAGAGCCCTTGTCCATGTGGAAGTATATATCTTGGCTGTGATGGCCTTTGATCACTATATGGCCATCTGCAACCCTCTGCTTCATGGCAGTAAAATGTCCAGGACTGTCTGTGCTTGTCTCATCTCAGTGACATACATCTATGGGTTCTCTGTCAGCCTAATCTGCACACTGTGGACATATGGCCTGTACTTCTGTGGAAACTTTGAAATCAACCACTTCTATTGTGCTGACCCTGCTCTTATCAAGATTGCCTGTGGAGGGGTCCACATTAAAGAATGCACCATGATTGTTATTGCTGGGATGAATTTCACATATTCCCTCTCAGTGGTTCTCGTTTCCTATACCCTCATCATAGCGGCCGTGCTGCACATGTGCTCTGCCGATGGCAGGAGGAAGGCATTCTCCACGTGTGGGTCCCACCTGACAGCTGTTGCCATGTTTTATGGGGCTCTCCTCTTCATGTATCTCAGGAGGCCCACTGAAGAGTCTGTGGAGCAGGGGAAGATGGTGGCCGTGTTTTACCCCACAGTGATTCCCATGCTGAACCCCATGATCTACAGTTTGAGGAACAAAGGTGTGAAAGAGGCGGTCAACAAAGCAATCGTCAAGGCAAACTTGAGGCAGTAAACCTGCAGCACATAATTCTGTGTATGCCACTTCCTGTTATAAATGTCCAGGCATATAAATTCCCTGTTTAAAATAGACTGTATACAGGCAACACTTAAATATACTAAGAGGTCCAGTCTAACACAGTGATGGTTTACCCCATGAACGGACTCTCAGGACTAGGCCTCCTTTATCTACATATGCAAACATACTAACCCTGACCTATTAGTGTTAGTCACAGTGTATGTAGAACTGTGCTAAGTGTAGTCATCAGATAACTCATAAACACATTTGCATAAGCACACGCTAATTTGGAGGTATCTTTGTAAGAGTTGAATATGCTTTCTTAGGATATTTTCTATAAATAATTGCTTTTCACTTGTTTTATAAGTAATATATAATTTCATGAGAAAAAATTAAGACCTCATCACTTTTCCATGAATATAAAAGTTGGTGGATCCTCATTTATCAAAAAAGCTTTCAATAACATTCATACATGCATGGACTTTTGAAAACAAAAATGTATTCAGAATCTTCAGCTAGTGTCATGAATCAATCAGAAGGTTAGCTCTCAATATGTATTGCTCTATAATTAACACTATTTGTGTTTCAAACCATCTGTTGACTCACGGTAATTCTACTCTTTGGTTTGGATTTTGGCTAGTTGTTTTTCTCTTCATTAATTTAAATAGGTGAAAAATTTATGACTAAAGCCTATCATGTCCTTCTCATAGTTTAAAAAGATGAAGCAATATGGATTTTTGTCATTTAAAATCTAACTTTTGATTAGAAAAATGTCCTGTTAAACATTTGATTGCTATAATGAAGGTATTGTTTGATTCCAAATTCTTGTCACTAACATTACATTCTTAGGTCTGTATTTAGCTGCTTAAGTCAAGCTTTTAATAACTAGAGTGGATCAACCAGATAAGAATCTGTGTAAAACCAAATGTCATTGAACTAGACATGTGTTAAAATGTGAGCAGCACAGCTCAAACTGGTATCCATTGGGATCTGAGTACACATTTACAATTCAATTTATGTTGATTGGTGTCCACTTAATCTACCTTCATTCTTAATATAAGTGGAATACATTTTTTGTCCTTGTTGACTCTTGCTAATAATACCAGCATAAAAGCAAATCAGAGCAGAAGTAGTTTCTCATGAATGAGTTTATTCTTGTTTAAGGGCTAATCCAATTAAAAGGGGTGCACAACTGAACACGTGTAGAAAGACTCTGAGAAGTAACACTTACTTGTGGTAGTATCACTGGAAAGATGGATTCATTTAAGCACAGAAAGTATTGTAACTCAGGCTAACGTACTAATTGCCACAAGCCACATTCCCTCAGATTGGTTCTGAGAAAAAGCAGATGGTGGGAGAAGAGTTCTTTTTCTTAACTTTAGGTTCTGAGCAGGAAGAAAAAGTACTATTTGATTAGTATTGGAAACTACATTAACAAAGGTTTTTTTTTTTTTTTAATGTTTTCAAATCACCCAAGTTTGCTTCTAACAAGTTGGTGTCAAGTATGAAACGATAGGCTGCTCAAGAAACAATCGTATTGACAGAGACCATTATAACTTGACCCTTTAAGATCACATTTTCTGTGATCCTTATGGCAGACATATTTCTCAGTGTCCATTATTTTATAAGTAAAACATTTGTCATCCAGCTGTTCACCACCATTCCCATTGCTCCTTGTCAGTGGGATACATAATGTTGTCAAGTCTTGTTAATGAGCCATCAGTAGAAAGTGGTGCCTGAAACCTAAAGATCACCTTGTCTATGTTAAAGCCATTAGATACGGACTTTTTTCTCTTCCTTCCCACTTGAAAATGTTGCCACTGAAATGATCACTTTTTAGACAAAGATGGAAACCCCATATTGAGGGTCTAATTGCCTTTCCCAAACCCCTTAATTCATACTGCTGCCTGAGAAAGGAGTAAATTATTAAGTCACTGCATCTTGGGAGTTCACTTAGCTATAGTGCTATATTTGCTCTTATAATACTTTCCATAAACATATCCTTGGCACTTCACCTCCGCATCTTACCACTTACTAGGACAATTTTTACCTGAGAATGATCAAGTCTCTTCAGAAACTATTCTGGTATTGAGAGGAGGGCATCTTGTCTTCTGTCTTAACCAGAAGGAGAAAAACTCAAGATTCTGATTTATATTAGATATTAGGTTATATATCCTTTTGTCCTAACTACTTGATGAGTCCTTGGGCTTGTTATGACCTTTAAGAGTCCAGTTGTCACATTAACTGGTTTTGGATCCCTGCCGGGAGCCGGCATATTGCATATTGAGTGCATATTGCATATTGCATATTGAGTGCAGCACTTTCCACAGCATCATCTTTCAGGATCTGGAATAGCTCAACTGGAATTCTATCACTGCCGGTAGCCAGCGTGAGGAACTCCACCCATGACAAAGGTCCTGAGGAAGGAGGCTC
>NW_011494946.1:18462-22361 GCF_000754665.1 Bison bison bison | reverse complement strand
ACCCTTGAGTTAATTCTTTTTCTTGTTATAGCCCACCACACCTTTGCTCTGTAGGAATGCAACTTTATCTAATGCTTTTGGAGGGTGGCTCCTGACCAATCACCTTTAGAGAAAAATAAGTTTTCTGAAGAAAGGGTCTTAAAATGTTAACAGGCCTCTGGGCCAGAAGATGATGCAAATTACCTAAGCTTTTGCATATGATAAGTTTGCAGGAAGAAAGCCTGGCTTGCTGGCTGACTCTACCCCTTCCCCCATTATCCTCTATGCATAACTTAAGGTATAAAAACTACTTTGGAAAATAAAGTGCAGGCCTTGTTCACCGAAACTTGGTCTCACCATGTCGTTCTTTCTCTTACCTTCTGGCTGAATTATTCAGCCTCTTTTCTCCACTGAATTTCCTCACTGAGCTATCCTTATTCTATTACTCTTTATATCCTTAATTAATGTTTAATTAAGCAGTTGTTTCCTGATCCTCGCTGACGCCGTCCCTGCTTCGAATTCCCTGGATCCACCGGGGCTGGACCCCGGCAGATCCCTTTTGACCTGTCATCTGGGCCATTTCGCTAGCCTTTTTAGGTACTTACAAGACTCTTTCTTAAGCTTAGGAAACCTCAGCTATTTTTTTTTTTTCTTTCTGCACTGTGCTTGCAGGTATAGATAAGGTGTGTTTTCACCAGACATTTGAGCCAGCACATCTTTAACTGTCCTTACTTATTAGTGGGGCTTCCCCAATGGCTCAGCAGCAAAGAATCATCTGCAAGGCAAGAGACATGATTTCAATCCCTGGGGGAACATCCCCTGGAGAAGGAAATGGCAACCTACTCCAGTATTCTTGCCTGGAAAACCCCATGGACAGAGGAGCCTGGCGGGTTACAGTCCATAGGGTCACACAGAGTCGAACACAACTGAGCATGCACACACTTACACGCACTTATTCTGAGTGAAATTGTTCCCCCAGAACATGTGTTAAGTTCCTAACCTGAAGAACTTCAGAGTTTGGTTATAGGATCATTGGGTTATAGGGTCATTATTTGGATATAGGGTCATTGAAGATGCAATTGTTAATATGAAGTCATACTGAAGTAAGGTGGACTGTTAATCCCGTGTGAGTGATGTCCTTACAAGAATGAAGAAATCTGGACACAGATGTAGAGGGAAGATGACCATGAGAAGACAGCAGAGACTGGAAAGATGCTTACAAGACAAGGAATGCCTGGGACCATGAGCAGCTGGAAAAAACAAGGAAGGAACCTCCCCTAGAGCTTCATAGAGAGCCTGGTTCTGCCAATACCTTGACTTCAGACTTGTAGGCTCCAGAACTGTGAGAAAATAAATTTTTGTTGTTCTAAGTCAATGAGTGTGTGGTACTGGTTAATGCAGACTGATGAAACTAATATATTTCTTTACAGTAATTTTTAAAAGTTAGAACTTGGGTTTCACTTTAGTTTTTCTTAGTCTCCCAGGCTATCATCCTTTCTGCTCTAGGAGCTCTTCAAATGTATCTGAAGTTTCTTTGGTAAACGTGTGGTTTTGCAGCAACCTCCCCTGAATCCAGTGTGCTACCCAGAAGGGGCACCAGATTCCTTTTGAAAGTTTCACTGACCTTTAAACCCTTCTCACATTGCCAATCTCAGGTTCAGCCCTTACTCTGTAGTTTACCATAGAAGCTCACTGCTGTGCTTTTAACTATTTAAATTATACTTTTGGAATTATTTAAAAAATAGCAACAACAAAGATGTTCTCCTCTCTTGAGTTTTATCTTTGGCAATTGACAGTCATGATTCCCAAGATTAATTTCTCTGCAACTGTGCTCCTTGACCGCAAAAGAAGTTGATTTAAGAACTTGGAAATCAGGATTGCAATTCATTGCTTCTCTTCAGAATTGGTACAGTTTACATCCACTTAGAACACCTTGTTGCTGCTTTAATAATGGTGTTGAGGTTAGGTGAGGCATAAATTAAAATAAAGTTTAATATAAATAATTTAACATGGCAATATCGATGTCTTCACATAAATGTGAAATCTAATTTAACAATGAAGTGTTTACTAAGATAAGTTGGATAAAATAAGCTAAACTGTTTCTAAATAACGTATACAATCAATTTTTTGCCAGTATTTTCCGAAATAGCAGACTATTCAGCATATTCAGGAATGCTTTTTATTTTGCCCTATGAGAATAGCTCACAATATCACTCACATGGTAGACACCAAACATTTGAATCTGAATTAAAAAAAAAAAATCCAGTTGATGGTTTAAGTGGGTCTTAGATTGCATCACTTTACAACCACCCCAACATAGAACGATATTCCTGACATCTGACAGCAACCACATTTTTAACTTGGTTTTAAACTACCACTTCCTGTCAAACCATTGTAATTTCTTCAAATCCCTAAAATATAAAAGGATCTTAAGTTGCTGAGGGAATATAGGGGTATGTCTGCATTTTTGTTTTGATACAGAAAAAGAGAGTATGACTTTCCAAAAGCTGACCCTGATTTCCAGATCTGCGTGTCGAAAAATGACATCTTTTCAAACAACACGAGAACCGTGGAATTACCGAGAGTGACCGCCAGTGAATCTAGTGGGAGTCAGAAGCAGAGAGGAATTATTTTTAGCAGACAGGGTGCAGTTGAGAAACAGCTACTGCCTGGAATGACGTGGGGTGGACAAGAAGCTTACTTTACCACCTCCCTTGTTCTGTCTCCACAATGTATAAAATAGAAGCATTTTTGAAAGCAGTGGCTAAATCTTAGTATCAGTTAAATAGAAACTATCCAGGTCAAAACTGTCAAGTGTCACAGATGCGAATAGTAGCAATTTGTTAAAAATGTGCATTATAGTCTTTTAAACCTTTTATCTTACTTATAAATTATATGAAAAATAGAACACATGTGCAAAGTCATTTTGCTCATATAAAAATGGTAGAAATAAAATTAACCTATCAAAGATAATAAAAACAACATATCTGCATGTGGCATAGTTCCAAGACAGTCAGTGTTACAAGATACATTTTAATGTTTATTAGAGACAGGAAATAACATTTTCAAAGGCTTTCCTCAAGGCATTTTTTACCTCTTGGTTCCTCAGGCTGTAGATCATGGGATTCAACATAGGAATGACTATTGTGTAGACAGAGGCCATTTGTCTGTGTCAAGGGAATGGTTTGATTTGGGCTGCAGATACATGAAGATCAGAGTCCCATAGAATATAGTGACAGCAGTCAGATGAGAACCACAGGATGAGAATGCTTTGCGCCTCCCTTCTGCAGATTGGATTCTCAGGATGGCAGCCACAATGTATAGGGAAGAAATAAGGACCGTGGTCAAAGGACTGATCATGTTGAATCCAGCAAAGATAAAAATCAAGATCTCTTTGAGGCTGGTGTCTGAGCATGCAAGGACCATCAAAGGGACATCATCACAATAGAAGTGATTAATAACATTGGGGCCATAGCAGATCAATCGAAAAGTAACAACTGTGTGGAGGAAAGCAACAGAAAAGCTGTATCAGTAAGGGCCTGCTACCAGTTGCATGCACACCTTTTGGGACATGATCACCATGTAGAGAAGAGGACTGCAGATGGCCACATAGCAGTCATAAGCCATGACTGCAAGAAGGAACGTCTCCAAAATCAAGAAGTTCAGGAGAAAGCCCAGCTGTGTGCACATGCATAGAGAGATATGGACCTGTGCTTGCTCAGGAGGGTCTCCGGGAACTTTGCGGCTATTGATGAGGAGTAACAGAAGTCTACAAAGGCCAGATTACTGAGAAAAAAGTACATGGGTGTGTGAAGGTGAGGATCCAACCGGATTAAGGAAACGATGCCAACGTTTCCCACCAGAGTTAGAGAATATACCACTAAAATGAGAAGAAAGAGAAGGATTTCACTCTCTCTCTG
>NW_011494946.1:14658-18362 GCF_000754665.1 Bison bison bison | reverse complement strand
TGTGTGTTTTAACTTGAGAAAGTATTGCTCATTGAAGCAGAATAAGTCGCTCAGTCGTGTGCGACCCTTTGCGACCCCGTGGACTGTAGCTTACCAGGCTCGTCCATTCATGGAATTTTCCAGGCAAGAGTACTGGAGTGGGTTGCCATTTCCTTCTCCAGGGATCTTCCTGACCCAGGGATTGAACCCAGGTCTCCTGCATTGCAGGCAGACGCTTTACCGTCTGAGCCACCAGGGAAGTTCCCCAGAAGTTCTGAAGCAGAATATCAGAACAAATAAATATATCCCCTCTCAAACTCTCCTGTCTGACTATTTATAATTTTCTGAAGCCAAAAATTGAGGTTTAATAAAAATAATGTTTATAAATATATGTAATATTTTAAGTTTAGATTATTTTTAGTCATATTAAATAATAGAATAAAGACATTTTAAAATACCTGGCTCCCATATTTACTTCTCAGCGGAGTAAAACTTTAATATGTAACATTTTATTTGTTTTAATAGACATTTATTTTAACAAATGTTCATTATGCTAAATATAATACAAAGCTAAACAGGATATTCCATGGATAGAAAAGTAGAGGAAATTGAATATTTCTATTTGTGAATTAGGCACATTTTGGATTCATATGTAATTTATTCATTTTCAAATACTACTTTCTAAAAGTGAAAAAGCACACTTGTAGTTAGAATACACATATGTTAAAAAGTAGAGTCCTTTATAATCATTTACTCAGTGGGCTTGAGTTTGGCTTCTTTTTCCTATTTGGAAGCAGTCTGTTGTTCCATGTCCAGTTCTAACTGTTTCTTCCTGACCTGCATACAGATTTCTCAAGAGGCAGGTCAGGTGGTGTGATATTCCCATCTCTTTAAGAATTTTCCCCATTTTATTGTGATCCACACAGTCAAAGGCTTTGGCATAGTCAATAAAGCAGAAATAGATGTTTCTCTGGAACTCTCTTGATCCAGTGGATGTTGGCAATTTGATCTGTGGTTCCTCTGCCTTTTCTAAAACCAGCTTGAACATCTGGAAGTTCACGGTTCACGTATTGCTGAAGCCTGGCTTGGAGAATTTTGAGCATTACTTTACTAGCATGTGAGATGAGTGCAACTGTGAGGCAGTTTGAACATTCTTTGTCATTGCCTTTTTTTGGGACTGGAATGAAAACTGACCTTACAACCTAGAGGTTTTCAATTGCAAATGCTAAAAGAACCAGCTTTGCAGTTTCCAAGGAAAAAAAAAGTTTCATTTTAACCAATTTTCTCTGAAATCCAAGGAATATCATGGCCATCCTGCATCAAAAAGTCATGTTTCCTTTATGTACTCATAGTTTCATGCCTAAATTATAGACCAACTAATGCTCAAATTGACTCTGATATCAGGGGCAGATCAGCTGATAAAAAGCTTGGATTGTCCCTCTGGAGGGAAGTGAGACCTTGGTCCCATCAGAAGAATCTGAGGGGTTTAGGGAATTTGCAGGAGTGGGGAAAGCTTGGTCCATCCTACATGTACCATAATCTTAAATAATCCTTATTTACTTTACTGAAGTAAAAAAAAATTATAAAAACAAATATAAATCACTGAAAGGTAAAGAAATTCATAATCTGTGATTGAAAACTTCATTCTAAGCAAACTGTGTTCCCTTAACCTAGAGAGTAGACTAAATTCCAGTCTGACCAGCTTACCAGACAACAAACAAACAAAAAAATTGTTTATGGGTAAGCTTAGAAAAGTCTTTTCCATATATCTTGAAGGAGCAGTATTTTTGCAAAGGCATCAGTGTGAAACCATAGAAGGCATGCTTAAAACCTGATTGAATTGAAATTGACAAAGTAATCTGGTCACTGCTGTAACCTGAAACACTTGAATATGATAACTAGAATTATAACTGACAGCATTTTACCAGAACATATCAGGCTTTCATGAATGTCACATAATTTCTAGGATATCTATATTAGTATCATCAACCATACAATATAACTTGAGAAGATTCATCACTCTTTCTGACCACACTTCCCATGTAATTTAACATGTCCAATGAACTCAGGTAGTTTAATATCTCTCTTTGGGATGTCTCAGGGGCCCTCTGAAGCACCCCAAAGTTAGCTCGACGTCAAATGATTTCTTTGGTTTACCTCTTCTGTATGTTTTCCTGAGATCTAATCTTTACTATTTTCACTCCTTCTTCTAGCTTTGAGTTTGGTCTGCGCTCCCCTTTCTGCCTAGGGTAAAGATAGGTTGCTTATTCGAGCTTTCTTTTTAATGGATGCATTCACAGCTTTACATTTCATTGTTGGTGATGTTTTTCCAGAATCCAATACATTACTGCAGCTTCCTAAGTCCATACCTAGGATTTGTTGGCATAAACTTCAACCAGGAAGTGTGCAATTCATGAAAATCTGATATGTCCTGGTAAAATGTTGTCACATAATTTCTAGGATATCTATATTAGTAACATTAACCATACACTATAACCTGACAAGATTCAACTTTAAACAAAAGTTACTTCAAACAGGTCAACAAAAGTGACAAACCTTTAGCTATACTGACGAAGGAAAAAGACAACTAAAATCAGCAACAAAGAGGAAGCATAACTGCTGATATGAGAAAACAGCACAGTAAGGGAGAGCTCTGAGCAGCTGAGCGCTGTGAGATGGGATAATCTGATGAAATTCTGTTATTTAAGCCTCAGTCTGTGGTATTCTATTCTGGCAACCCTAGCAAACTAGCATAGCTTTATCCTCTTTCTTGCAAATAAAAGTTATGAAAATACTGCCAAAACCCACAAAGTATATAAAGTATCCAAAAGGAGGAAAAAAGAAAAGGACGAACTACCTGGGGTGTTGGTATGTTCTGCTGACTGTTGGGCAGTGCTGGGCCCGGGCTGAGTGCTTGAGACAGAGATGGTTGTAGTGGGAGCAGACGTGGTGCCCGGCGGCCAAGACTGTCTGCTTTAGCTGCAGATCGTTCCCCTTCCTCAACTCAGTAAACACCCGCCGTGGTCCCTGTGTGGGGACAAAGGTCTGCAGAGGTGGCCCTGTCACAGCCACTGTTGATTCTCCTTGGACACCGGCCCGCATGGCCTTCAGCCTGCCCCTGTCCTCTCTGCTGACGTGCCCTGAGCCCCTCCTGGGCACCAGAAGCCTCACCAGGGGCTGGGAACACAACCAGAGGTGACTGCCCAGCCTGCACCACAGGCCCTGGTCTGGTAGGGAGGCGGCGTGAGCTGGGTGAGTGCTCCACAGGGTGCTGGCCGGGGTCTCATCGTCTACCCGGCAGCTGTGGGTCAAAGGCGGGAGTAGCTTTTTCTTTGTTTCTTACCAAAGTTAAAATAAAAACATCCAAACCACCAGCCTTGGTGTACTCCTTTCCCTATTTGGAACCATGTATTGTTGTTCCATGTCCAGTTTTAACTGTTGCTTCCTACAGGTTTCTCAAGAGGCAGGTCAGGTGGCCTGGTATTCCCATCTCTTTCAGAATTTTCCACAGTTTGTTGTGATCCACACAGTCAAAGGCTTTGACATAGTCAATAAAGCAGAAATAGATGTTTTTCTGGAACTCTCTTGCTTTTTTGATGATCCAGCGGATGTTGGCCATTTGATCTCTGGTCCCTCCAGCCCAGCATTTCTCATGATGTACTCTGCATATAAGTTAAATAAGCAGGGTGACAATATACAGTAAGTCAAGGCACCAGCCAGATCAC
>NW_011494946.1:14135-14558 GCF_000754665.1 Bison bison bison | reverse complement strand
ATATCTGACTATCTAAAAGACCCGTTCCACCAGTTTCCCTGGAGGAGAGTGCCTGGCTCTCCACCCTGAATTCCCCTCAGTGGATGCTGACAGTCGGCAGCTTCAGCAGCACAGGGGTCAATCTCTGCTGAGGCAGCTGGCAAATCCCCTGTTGCAGGTCAGTCTCTGGCCAATGCTCGTCACAAGTGCCAGTTTGTAGCTGACATAGATATCACGTGGACGTAGTCGAGAAAATACTGAAAAGGTAAAGCAGAGATGTATTAAAGCGCGCTATGTTAGGTTGTCAACCGCAAACTGGCACTTGCAATGGTCACTTGCCTTCCACCTCTACAAGGATCAGATAATGTGCTGCTGCAGCTGCTGATTTTCAACGCCCCCTGAAAGGAGTTCAGGCTGGAGAGCAGAAATGAAGCCCCCTGTGCT
>NW_011494946.1:13516-14035 GCF_000754665.1 Bison bison bison | reverse complement strand
TTTTCCTATTTGGAACCAGTCTGTTGTTCCATGTCCAGTTCTAACTGTTTCTTCCTGACCTGCATACAGATTTCTCAAGAGGCAGGTCAGGTGGTGTGATGTTCCCATCTCTTAAAGAATTTACCCCGCTTTATGTGATCCACACAGTCAAAGGCTTTGGCATAGTCAATAAAGCAGAAATAGATGTTTCTCTGCAACTCTCTTGCTATTCCCTTGATCCGGGGGATGTTGGCAATTTGATCTGTGGTTCCTCTGCCTTTTCTAAATCCAGCTTGAACATCTGGAAGTTCATGGTTCACTTATTGTTGAAGCCTGGCTTGGAGAATTTTGAGCATTACTTTACTAGCATGTGAGATGAGTGCAACTGTGAGGCAGTTTGAACATTCTTTGTCATTGTCCTTTTTTGGGGACTGGAATGAAAACTGACCTTACAACCTAGTAGTTTTTCAATTGCAAATGACTAAAAGAACCAGCTTTGCAGTTTCCAAAGAAAAAAAAAGTTTCATTTTAACCAATTTT
>NW_011494946.1:12398-12993 GCF_000754665.1 Bison bison bison | reverse complement strand
CTTCCTAAGTCCTTACCTAGGATTTGTTGGCATAAAGTTCAACCAGGAAAAACAGAAAACAAAACCTGTTTTAGTGTGTCTCTTGATATTTGGTTTTGTTTTTACATTTGCAAGAGCAAAACACAGAAAATGAAGCAAAAGGTACTTTCAAACATATATGGTTACCCGATTTAGAATTACTGATTCAAAGAGTGTCGGTAAATATAAAATGTGACTTCCACTTCCAGCTTTAAGAGGAACAGTATCTGAACATCCTCACCTGGCACTGGTAATTAGAAAGCTGAACAAAATACTCAGAACAACTGTTTTCAGGTCCTGGACAGCAGGCCATGCAGGACTAAGTTCCTAGAGGAAGATGGATGCACAAACCCATCTGATGGCTCCCGGCTGTCTGCCTTCAGGCAATTTGCATGCTGCAGGTACAGGGAGGGGAACCCAGATGCAGCCCAGCAAAGCCCTGATCTGAGAACACAGGTGAGCCAGGGAGGCACAGCAGGTGATATGTGTGGGGCAGGGCATCGATAAGAGAGAGCTACTCAGACAGAAAGAATGATTCCAAGTGCCTAATGAGCCTGCTGAGTCTCTGTCATCTGAT
>NW_011494946.1:10493-12298 GCF_000754665.1 Bison bison bison | reverse complement strand
TTTTTTTTTAAAGCATCTGTGTCTTTTTATTGGTGAACCCACTCTATTTGCATGTAGACTGGGTATTGATTGTAAGAGCTGACTCCTGCCATCTGAGTGATTGCTTTCTGGTTGTTTTTTGTCTCCACTGATTCCCTTTCCCTTTGTTTCTGCCTACTTTTGTAAATTGGTGGCTTTTCATCGGGGTATTGTTTCCCCTTTCTATATTCCTTGCATCTACTCTAGATTTTTACTGCGGTTACCATGGAGCTTACATTAAAATTTTATACCTAAAACAGTTTGTCTTGTGCTGATTGCAACCTGGCTTTTTTAGCCAATAAAGTGGCTCCGCCATGTAACTCTTCCTCTGCAATGTTCTGAGGTTCCAGTTCTCTCTGATGCCGTGTGTTTGGTGATAAGGTGTATTAGCTGTAGTTACTTTCAGTCATCCTTTCCTTGAGCCTTTATACTTGAAGTTGTTAATATACCATTCTTCTAAGTAACTGGAATTAACTAAATCTGACTATACATTTTTACCTTACTAGTGTGTTATATACTTTTGTGTGTGTTCATGTGTTACTTTGCGTCTTTTTTATTCTGCTTGAACTTCTTCAGCATTCTTTGCAAGGCAGGTCTGGTGGTGATGAACTCCCTCAGCCTTTCTTTAGGAAAACCTTTATTTTCCCTTCGTATTTGAAGGATAAGTTTGGTGAATAGAGTTTTCCTGGTTGGCAGTTTTTATTGCTCTGCCCTCTGAATATTTCATTTTTCTCTCTCCTGGCCTGTAGTTTTCTTTTGAGAAATCCCCTGATAGCCTCGTGGGGTTTCCTGTGTCAGTTATAGTCATGCCTGTAAGTAAATCAGACATTCCTATTTTAGATAGGAAAATTTAATCAGTATTTTGGAACAACAGTAAGGAAAATTGTCGTGGTCTGGGCTCTGGTTGGAAAAGAATTTCCTGACATGAGACAGAGTGAGAGGGAAATAAAGTTTATTAGCATGGGAGACGCTATTAGAACAGCGGGCCAGCTCAAGAGAGAACCATCTTTAAACAGGGGCCCTTAGTCCAATTTCATAACCAGGGTACAGGGAGCAGGTAGGGGTCTTGCGGGTCATTGCTGATTGGATGAGAAGGCGGGGGCGGAGAGTAAGGCAAAGACCTTCTCCTTATGGGCTAGGAGGGGAGACAGGTTGTACTGCTCAGGAAGACCTGAAATCCGTTAGTAGTTACACCATGGGGGAGGGAAGGACGATCAGGGTCTGGTTCTTGTTCCTGACTTCCCTTCCCCCTTGGTTTTCTCTGCTCTTCCGTCCTTGGGTCTCCACCTTCCGCCCTCTCTTTATTTTTAGGGCCAATTCTTTGGCCCCTTTTGATATGCTGCTCACATCTGACGATCTACCTATTTCCCTTCTCAGGCATTTGGGAACCCGGTCTCAGGGGAAAAGGGGCGATGACCACTTTGGCTTCTTCAGGCTGTAGGGGCGTCGTGGGGCTCTAGGTTCCCTTTGCCTGCTCTCTGCCAGGATGCATTTACAGAAGGAGATGAGAGTCCATGGAATGATAAGGCGGCTTGTTTCAGCGTTGTCTGGGTGTTGGCCAGGGAATATTCTTGTCAAACTATCACTTGGAGGTTTGTTGTATTCTAGAAGAAACAAACTTAACAAGAAAGTTAAAGATACATGGGCCAAAGATTGAGAGAAGCAGAGAAGCTCCCGAGGAGCTAGCCAGGAGAACCAGGACTAGACATTGGGTCATGACATTAGTGTTTCTCTGGGTGCAAGAAGAGGCGAGAAGCTGGGCTCATAAAAACCTTTACCTGAAAACA
>NW_011494946.1:9730-10393 GCF_000754665.1 Bison bison bison | reverse complement strand
CAGTACTTTGGCCACCTCATGTGAAGAGTTGACTCATTGGAAAAGACTCTGATGCTGGGAGGGTTTGGGGGCAGGAGGAGAAGGGGACGACAGAGGATGAGATGGCTGGATGGCATCACTGACTCGATGGATGTGAGTCTGAGTGAGCTCTGGGAGTTGGTGATGGATAGGGAGGCCTGGTGTGCTGTGACTCATGGGGTTGCAAAGAGTCGGACATGACTGAGTGACTGACTGACTGAGAAGATGTGTATTCTGGTTGCATTGGGTGGAATGTTCTATATATGTCTGTTAATTTAATTTGGTCTAAAGTTTGGTTTAATTCCAACACGTCATTCTTGATTTTCTGTTTGGATGATCTATCCATTGCTAAGAGTGAGATGCTGAAACCCCCTGCATTGTTGTAGTGTTGTCTGTTTATTTCCTATAGATGTGTTATTATGTGCTTAAAATACTTAGGTGATCCAATGTTGTTTTATATATTTGCATATGTGTGTGTGTGTGTGTGTGTATGTATACTTTTTGATGTATTAACCTTTGTCATACAATGGCCTCCTTTGATGTTTGTTATCATTTTTTCTTAACGTCTATTTTGTCTGATGTAAGAATTACTATGCCCCCTTTCTTTCTGTTTTCATTCCTGTGAAATACCTTCATCTAGCCCCT
>NW_011494946.1:8990-9630 GCF_000754665.1 Bison bison bison | reverse complement strand
TTTCATGGCTGCAGTTACCATCTGCAGTGATTTTGGAGCCCCCCAAAATAAAGTCTGACACTGTTTCCACTGTTTACCCATCTATTTCCCATGAAGTGATGGGACCGGATGCCATGATCTTTGTTTTCTGAATGTTGAGCTTTAAGCCAACTTTTTCACTCTCCACTTTCACTTTCATCAAGAGGCTTTTTAGTTCCTCTTCACTTTCTACCATAAGGGTGGTGTCATCTGCATATCTGAGGTTATTGATATTTCTCCCAGCAATCTTGATTCCAGCTTGTGCTTCTTCCAGTCCAGCGTTTTCTCATGATGTACTCTGCATATAAGTTAAATAAGCAGGGTGACAATATACAGCCTTGACATACTCCTTTTCCTATTTGGAACCAGTCTGTTGTTCCATGTCCAGTTTTAACTGTTGCTTCCTGACCTGCATACAGATTTCTCAAGAGGCAGGTCTGGTGGCCTGGTATTCCCATCTGCTTCAGAATTTTCCACACTTTATTGTGATCCACAGAATCAAAGGCTTTGGCATAGTCAATAAAGCAGAAATAGATGTTTTCCTGGAACTCTTTTGCTTTTTCCATGATCCAGCGGATGTTGGCAATTTGATCTCTGGCTCCTCTGCCTTTTCTAAAACCAG
>NW_011494946.1:8193-8890 GCF_000754665.1 Bison bison bison | reverse complement strand
AGTGGTCATGATGTAACTTTGTAGAGACAGCTGGCAAGTGCCGACTTCCAGTCAGCAGGGTCCCTTCATAATCACATGTTTGACCATGCTTTGGGGGCATTTCAGGGCCCTCGTGTCCCAGGTCTAATGAAGATTGCATTGACAGGCCATTGTGTGCTGTTACTAGACCAGACCTTGCAAGTAGCAAAAGTCTCAGGACCATACCTGTCTTACTAGCCTCTTGGCCCAGGAGAATATTCCCTCTTGTTGCTTCTTTCCATATCTAGAGTTACATTATTACATTCATTGATCTCATCAGTTCATTTCAGTTCACTTCAGTCACTCAGTCGTGTCCAACTCCTTCCAACTCCATGAATCGCAGCACGCCAGGCCTCCCTGTCTATCACCAACTCCTGGAGTTCACTCAAACTCACATCCATCGAGTCGGTGATGCTATCCAGCCATCTCATCCTCCTTCATCCCCTTTTCCTCCTGCCCCCCCAATCCCTCCCAGCATCAGAGTCTTTTCTAATGAGTCAACTCTTCGAATGAGGTGGTCAAAGGACTGGAGTTTCAGCTTTAGCATCATTCCTTCCAAAGAACACCCAGGACTGATCTCCTTTAGAATGGACTGATTGAATCTCCTTGTAGTCCAAGGGACTCTCAAGAGTCTTCTCCAACACCACAGTTCAAAAGCATAAGGAACTGCATATCAGCA
>NW_011494946.1:7124-7853 GCF_000754665.1 Bison bison bison | reverse complement strand
ATGTGTTACTTTGCGTCTTTTTTATTCTGCTTGAACTTCAGCATTCTTTGCAAGGCAGGTCTGGTGGTGATGAACTCCCTCAGCCTTTCTTTAGGTAAACCTTTATTTTCCCTTCGTATTTGAAGGATAAGTTTGGTGAATAGAGTTTTCCTGGTTGGCAGTTTTTATTGCTCTGCCCTCTGAATATTTCATTTTTCTCTCTCCTGGCCTGTAGTTTTCTTCTGAGAAATCCCCTGATAGCCTCGTGGGGTTTCCTGTGTCAGTTATAGTCATGCCTGTAAGTAAATCAGACATTCCTATTTTAGATAGGAAAATTTAATCAGTATTTTGGAACAACAGTAAGGAAAATTGTCGTGGTCTGGGCACTGGTTGGAAAAGAATTTCCTGACATGAGACAGAGTGAGAGGGAAATAAAGTTTCTTAGCATGAGAGACGCTATTAGAACAGTGGGCCAGATAAAGAGAGAACCATCTTTGAACAGGGGCCCTTAGTCCAATTTTATACCCAGGGTACAGGGAGCAGAATGTGGGTCATTGCTGATTGGATGGAGGCGGGGGGTTGCGGAGAGTAAAGCAAAGACCTTCTCCCTATGGGCTAGGAGGGGAGACAGGTTGTACTGCTCAGGAAGACCTGAAATCCGTTAGTAGTTACACCATGGGGGAGGGAAGGACGATCAGGGTCTGGTTCTTGTTCCTGTATTCTGTTCCCCCTCTATTTTCTCTGCTCTTC
>NW_011494946.1:5953-7024 GCF_000754665.1 Bison bison bison | reverse complement strand
ACAAACTCCTGGAGTTCACTCAGACCCACGTCCATTGAGTCAGTGATATCATCCAGCCATCTCATCCTCTGTCGTCCCCTTCTCCTCCTGCCCCCAATCCCTCCCAGCATCAGAGTCTTTTCCAATGAGTCAACTCTTCACATGAGGTGGCCAAAGTACTGGAGTTTCAATTTTAGCATCATTCCTTCCAAAGAAATCCCTGGGTTGATCTCCTTCAGAATGGACTGGTTGGATCTCCTTGCAGTCCAAGGGACTCTCAAGAGTCTTCCCCAACACCACAGTTCAAAAGCATCAATTCTTCAGCGCTCAGCCTTCTTCACAGTCCAACTCTCACATCCATACATGACCACTGGAAAAACCATAGCCTTGACTAGATGAACCTTTAATGCTTATTTACTTTACCAAAGTAACAAAAGATTTAAAAACAAATATAAATCACTTAAAGGCAAAGAAATTCATAATGTTTTGAAAGCCTCATTCTAAGAAAACTTTGTTCTCTTAACAAAGAGAGTAGACTAAATCCTGGTCTGGTGCCAGCTTACCAGATAACAAACAAACAAAATGTGTTTATCGGTGAATGTTGGAAGTCTTTTCCATAAATCTTGAAGTAGCAGTATTCTTGCAAAAGAATCAGAATGAGACCATAGAAGGCATGTTTAAAATCTGATTAAATTGCAATTGACATGCACAATGGAGTATTACTCAGCCATTAAAAAGAATATATTTGAATCAATTCTAATGAGGTGGATGAAACTGGAGCCTATTATACAGAGTGGAGTAAGCCAGAAAGAAAAACACCAATACAGTATACTAACGCATATATATGGAATTTAGAAAGATGGTAACAATAACCCTGTATACAAGACAGCAAAAGAGACACTGATGTGTAGAACAGTCTTTTGGACTCTGTGGGAGAGGGAGAGGGTGTGTTGATTTGGGAGAATGGCATTGAAACATGTATAATATCATATATGAAACGAGTCGCCAGTCCAGGTTTGATGCATGATACTGGATGCTTGGGGCTTGTGCACTGGGATGACCCAGAGGGATGGTACGGGGAGGGAGGAGGGA
>NW_011494946.1:2826-5853 GCF_000754665.1 Bison bison bison | reverse complement strand
TGCACTTGTATTTAGAATTGTCTGATTTGTAAGTACTTATTTTTCTTTGAAGTGAAGTGAAGTGAAGTCACTCAGTTATGTCCAATTCTTTTCGACCCCATTGACTGTAGTCTAACAGGCTCCTCTGTCCATGGGATTTTCCAGGCAAGAATACTGGAGTGGGTTACCATTTCCTTCTCCAGGAGATCTTCCTGACCCAGGGATTGAACCTGGGTCTCCTGCATTGTAGGCAGACACTGTACCATCTGAGCCACCAGGGAAATGTGACCCTCAAATCTGTGGCCAGCTGGCTTTCAACCAGCATCCTGAAAGGACAGTCTTTCAACAAGTGGTGGTGGAACAACTAGAGAGACGTTAAGTGAAACAAACCACCAACTCCCTCCAGCCCTTCCTTTAAGAACTTTTATTCTTCAACTTCTCTTTAGGCCAATTAAATTAGAACTCATTTACCATTTTGGCAATATTATGAAAACAAACAAACAAAAGACACACATTGAGACATACATAAATCGAGACAGACAGACAGAAATCTCATAGTTTTCCACTTGACATTTAAAATGTCTCTTTGACCACCCCCCCCACCCATTTTTTTGAAGTTCTAATTTGCCGAAGGCTGAGGTCTCAGGCAAAGTGGGCTGTGTATTTCATGTATTTCAGGGACATGAAAAGGGTTAACTTCAAGCTTTTCCCTAGGCAGTCTTTTTAACAAACTTGTTGTTTTTAATTGCATATGCAAAAATAACTTGTTTTGCAGTTTCCAAGAAAAATTTTTTTTCAGTTTAACCAGTTTTGCCCAGAGTCTAAAGAACATCATGGCCATCCTGTGCCAGAAAGTCACCTTTCCTTTCTGTAGTCATAGTTTTATACCTAAATTATAGGCTGAATAGTGCTCAAATTGACTCTGATGTCAGGGGCAGATCAGCTGACACAAATCGTGGATTGTCCCTCTATTGGGAAGGGAGGTCTTTGTCCCATCAGAAGGATCTGAAGGGTTAAGGGAATTTGCAGGAGTGGGGGAAGCTTGGTCCTTCCCCATCCTGAGAAACAGGAGTAGTTACAAGGGAATTCTTTAGGATGTTCAGGGTGGGGGAAGCTTGGTTCTCTCCCCACCTGAGAGATAAGCATAGTTAGAAGGGGATCTTCAGAATGTTAGGAGAGCTTTTGATCCTTCAGGTTTTTGAATATAGGAGAAAGACCTGGACCAAAGGGAACCTCAGAATCCTCCCCAAGAGATCATGTGGGCATGAAAGGTCGAGTAGGAGTCGTCTAGGAAACCTGATGGAGAGAGACAGAGGGGGGCCGGAGACAGGGAGGCAACAGGGAGACATGCGGCATGGGTCCCTGAAATCCGGGTTCTGACTGAGGGCCCCAAAGGACTGAACGTAAGGAGATTCTGAGTTCTCTAACTGCTTTTGGCAAAAGCTAGTGTGCCCTTCAGAGGCCATTTTTTTGGGTCCCCCACAGCGCAGGAGTGTGGCTGGGAGGAGCTACCGCACGTCCAAGGTCAGGGGCGGCAGCTGAGAGGAGCTACCTCATTTCCAAGGTAAAGAGGAGCGGCTGCACTTTGCTGGAGCTGCCGTAAAGAGATACCCCACGTCCAAGGTAAGAGAAACCCAAGTAAGACGGCAGGCACTGAGATAGGGCACCAGAGGGCAGACAGACGGAAACCACAATCACAGACAGCTAGCCAATCTGATCACACGGACCACAGCTTGTCTAACTCAATGAAACTAAGCCATGCCCGGGGGGCCACCCAAGATGGACGGGTCATGGTGGAGAGGTCTAACAGAATGTGGTCCCCTGGAGAAGGGAATGGCAAACCACTCAGGATTCTTGCCTTGAGGACGCCATGAACAACATGAAAAGGCAAAAAGATAGGACACTGAAAGATGAACTCACCAGGTGCCCAATATGCTACTGGAGATGAGTGGAGAAATAACTCCAGAAAGAATGAAGGGATGGAGCCAAAGCAAAAACAACACCCAGTTGTGGATGGGAATGGTCTTAGAAGCAAGGTTTGATGCTGTAAAGAGCAATATTGCATAGGAACCTGGAATGTTAGGTCCATGAATCAAGGTACATTGGAAGTGGTCAAACAGGAGATGGCAAGAGCGAACATCAAGTTGGACTATAGAGAAAGCTGAGCACAGAAGAATTGATGCTTTTGAACTGTGGTATTGGAGAAGACTCTTGAGAGTCCCTTGGACTGCAAGGAGATCCAACCAGTCCATTCTAAAGGAGATCAGTCCTGGGTGTTCATTGGAAGGACCGATGTTGAAGCTGAAATTCCAATACTTTGGCCACCTGATGGGAAAAGCCCCTGATGCTGGGAGAGATTGAGGGCAGGAAGAGAAGGGGACAACAGAGGATGAGATGGTTGGATGGCATCACCAACTCAATGGACATGAGTTTGAATAAGCTCCAGGAGTTGGTGATGGACAGGGAGGCCTGGCGTGCTGCAGTCCATGGGGTCACAAAGAGTCGGACACGACTGAGCAACTGAACTGAACTGAGTTTATATTTGGGCCAGGCCTTTTGCAGGGCTAAATTTTCCAGTTTCTGAGAATGTAGCCAATGGGTGAGTCTGAGAGAGGCTCCCAGGACGTACCAGAGCTCACTCTTAGCCTATCTGCCATAGAATGGGCTACTGAGAGTCACCGGCTGACAGAAAGGCGTCCCTTTTGTCCCATTGATCTCCTCATGTGACTAATGCACGCAAATGGCCGAGGGACCCAACAGTCTCGCCTGACAGTGAGAGGTGATCCGTAAGAACTGTGCAGCTAGGGCACCGAATGACCTGGGCAGAGATAGATTCCACACTTTTCACAAGGGCATGGGGAACATTCTCCAAATTGACCATATGTTAGGCCAGAAAATAAGTCTACTATCAGTTCAGTTCAGTCGCTCAGTCGTGTCCAACTCTTTTCGACCCCATTGACTGTAGTCTAACAGGCTCCTCTGTCCATGGGATTTTCCAGGCAAGAATACTGGAGTGGGTTACCATTTCCTTCTCCAGGAGATCTTCCT
>NW_011494946.1:0-2726 GCF_000754665.1 Bison bison bison | reverse complement strand
ATATGTTAGGCCAGAAAGTAAGCTAGGTTCAGGTCAGTTCAGTTCAGTTGCTCAGTCGTGTCCAACTCTTTGTGACCCCATGAATTGCAGCATGCCAGGCCTCCCTGTCCATCACCATGTCCCAGAATTCACTCAGACTCACGTCCATCGAGTTGGTGATACCATCCAGCCATCTCATCCCTGTCGTCACCTTCTCCTGCCCCCAATCCCTCCAATAGACTCAAATCATACAAAGGAACTTTTTCCTGTCACAATGCAATGAAACAAAAATTAATAATAGAAGGAAAAGTGGGAAAATCCACTTTTATGTGAAGATTAAACACACTCTTAAATAACCAGCAGGCTAAAAAATAATAATAAAAAGGAACTTAGAAAATACCTGAAGACAAATCAAAATATAAATGGAACATGCCAACATGTATGGGATTCTGCAAAAACATCACCAACAATGAAATGTAAAGCTGTGAATGCAAACATTAAAAAGAAAGCTCAAATAAGCGACCTGTCTTTACACCTAGGCAGAAAAGGGAGAGCAAACCAAACTTAAAGCTAGAAAAAGGAATGAAAATAGTAAATATTGGCTCTCAGATAAATATACAGAAGAGGAAAACCAAAGAAATCAATTTTAAACAAAAGTTACTTCAAACAGGTCAACAGAAGTAACAAATCTTTAGCTATACCGACTAAGAAAAAAGACAACTAAAATCAGTAACAAATAGGAAACGTAACTGCTGATATCAGAAAATAGCACAGTAAGGGAGAGCTCTGAGCAGCTGAGCGCTGTAAGATTGGATAACCTGATGAAATTCTGTTATTTAAGCCTCAGTCTGTGGTATTCTATTCTGGCAACCCTAGCAAACTAGCACAGCTTTATCCTCTTTCTTGCAAATAAAAGTTATGAAAACATTGCCCAAACCCACAAAGTATATAAAGTATCCTAAAGGAGGAAAAGAGAAAAGGATGAACTACCTAGGGTGTTGAGAAAAATCTTTTTCTTTGTTTCTTACCAAAGTTAAAATAAGAACGTCAAAACCAACTGAAAATACTCATGAATAGACATTTTAGAGAAGCCAAACAACAACCGTGGTAGGACAACCAGAAAGTCATTCAGTTGGTAAAAACAGTAAAATAATATAGTAAAATAAAAACAGTAAAATGCATTTTATTCTTTGGAGGTTTTTAAAATTCAATTTATTGAAAATTCCAAAGAGGTTATAATACAGGTACATGATTCAAGATACTGAAAATATGCTTTGCCTTAATCTGTGCCTCCTGTCATTTAGCCTGTGTGTCCAGGGCCATCTGGCCTCCACAGGTAATATTTTGTTTCTTACAGGTCCTTCTAGAGTTCCTTGTAAGCAAACATGAAAATATATTTCTCCTTCATGCCCCAATTCAAAACACAAATAGTGGTATATTAAGCATGGTGTTTTGTTACATGTTCCTTTTATTTATTTGACAATGCCTTGGAAGTTGTCCTCTATCAGGACATAATTTCCTGCAGAGCAGTGCACTGAGTGGATGATGTAGTAGTATAATACTTCTTGGCCATCCACATTGGATGAACACTGATATGCAGCAATCTGTTTATATTACAAATAATGCTGCAATGGAGAACTGACCTGTGCTCCTCTGCTGCTAGCAAGTGTAGGATATATTTCTAAAGGATTTGTAACCTGGAGTATTTGTAACTGAGAGAGCATTTGATAAGATGCTACTACTAAGATCCTTCTGAGCCAGCAATGAGCCTTTGTCTTTAAACTGCAGCTTCTCTATCACACAACTCCCCCACCTGTGTTTAAAACTTCTTTCCAATGCTTTCTAACCTTCAGAAACCCTCTACAGTCTTTCCTATCATCAGCACTGCCCTTTATTCTCAGTGCAGTTACAACCTCACCAGGTATGTACCTGTTGTCTCTACTCTCCTTTGGGTCCATCACACTCAACTCACTGCTTTAGAGCTGGAGCCAACATGGCCAGATAACTCCTTGAGTGTAGAGAAATGGGTCATGGATGATCTGAGCCAGGGAGCCTGGTGCCCAGGAGAGAGGGAGTGTCCATAAGGGGTGTAACTGGGGAGAAGGAAAGGTATATTAGGTTTGGTCCATGGTAATTTTTCAGGTGAAGTTTCTACAGAGCCCAGACATGGGAGCAGGAATCTTGGTTGGAGAATTTGTGCTTGGGAATTTGTACCCAAATAGCACAGCTAAGATGGGAGGCGGGGACTCCAAAAGGAACAGCCTGTGAGTGAGTCTGCTGTGAACCTGCTGTGAGTGCCAGGGAGAGACACACACGGGGACAGGATGCAGCAGAGAGGCAGGAAGGCAACAGCAGGCATTCCAAAAGGAAGGGGAGAGTGTCATGGCAATAAGGACATGCCACAGAAGCATGTGCCACAGAAGGGTGGCGGTAAATGGAAAAGGGATCAGAAGTCATTCATAAGTCCTGGCAAGTTGTTTCATGAGAGGCTAAGGGCAGAATCAGACCATAGGATACAATGAAAAACAGATAAAATCAGTAGGTAAAACCCATTCATGTTCAAATCGAGATTTTGTTAAAATGCTGTTTTAAGGAACATAAAAATACAGTCTCAGATGGGAGGACGTTGAAGTTTAGGTGATGGCTGACAGAATGATTCCCTGCCTAGAGAGATGCCATCAGCAACAGTTCTGTGCAGAGTCGGGCAGAGAGCCCATGACACCGGCAGACAGATGTGATGGGAGACA
>NW_011494945.1:12141970-12143134 GCF_000754665.1 Bison bison bison | reverse complement strand
GAACATTTTGGTAATTAATCCCTTGCCAGTCACATCAGTTGCAAATATTTTCTCCCATTCTGTGAGTTGCCTTTTCATTCTGTTTTAGTTTCCTTTGTTGTGCAAAAGTTTTTCAATTTCACTAAGTCTCACTTGTTTATTTTTGTTTTTATTTTTATTACTCTGAGAGACAGTCATGACAAACAGATGGGGAAACAGTGGAAATAGTGACAGATTTTATTTTGGGGGGCTCCAAAATCACTGCAGATGGTGACTGCAGCCATTAGATTAAAATACACTTACTCCTTGGAAGAAAATTTATGACCAAACTAGACAGCATATTAAAAAGCAGAGACATTACTTTGCCAACAAAGGTCCATCTAGTCAAGGCTATGATTTTACTAGTAGTCATGTATGGATGTAAGAGTTGGACTATAAAAGAAAGCTGAGCGCTGAGGAATTGATGCTTTTGAACTGTGGTGTTGGAGAAGACTCTTGAGAGTCCCTTGGACTGCAAGGATATCCAACCAATCCATCCCAAAGGAGATCAGTCCTGAATATTCATTGGAAGGACTGATGTTGAAGCTCCAATACTTTGGCCACCTGATGCAAACATTTGACTCATTGGAAAAGGCCCTGAGGCTGGGAAAGATTGAAGGCAAAAGGAGAAGGGAGAGGCAGAGGATGAAATGGTTAGATAACAGTACCAGCTCAATGGACATGAATTTGAGCAAACTCTGGGAGATAGTTGGGGACTGAGGAACCTGGCATACTACAGTCCATGGGATCACAAATAGTGTGAAACAACTTAGTGATTGAACAGCAACAAATGGTAGTTCTATTTTTGCTTTCTTAAGGAAGCCCTATACAGTTCTCCATAATGGTTGCACCAATTTACATTCCCACCAACAATGTAGGAGGCTTCCCTTTTCTCCACACCCTCTTTAGCACTTACTATTTGTAGACTTTTTGAAGATGGCCATTCTGACTGGTATGAGATGATACTATATTAGTTTTAATTTGCATTTCTCTAATAATTACAAATGTTCAGCATCTTTTCATGTGTTTTTTGGCCATCTGTATGTCTTGCTTGAAGAAATGATTACTTAGGTCCTTGACCATTTTTGGATTGGGTTGCTTGTTTGTTCAATATTGTGTTTCATGAATTGTTTGAACATTTTGGTA
>NW_011494945.1:12140586-12141870 GCF_000754665.1 Bison bison bison | reverse complement strand
GTCTCTTCATCTTGTTTACATTGCTGAGTTTGGGGTGTCCTTTCTGTATTCTGGCAGTTTGTGGAGTTCTCTTTATTGTGGCATTTCCTTGCTGTGTGTGGGTTTGTACAGGTTGCTTGTCAAGGTTTCCTGGTTAGGGAAGCTTGTGTCAGAGTTCTCGTGGGTGGAGCTGTATTTCTTCTCTCTCCTTTCGAAGAGTTGGGTTGCTTTTCTGGGTGCCTGATATCCTCTGCCTTCATTCAGAAGTTGTTTTGTGGAATTTACTTGACGTTTAAATGCTCTTTTGATGAATTTATGGGGGAGAAAGTGTTCTCCCCGTCCTACTCCTCAGCCATCTTGGCTCCTCCCCAACACATCTTCTTTATTGATTCAACTGTGACTGCATATTTAGGCTACTTGGATGTTTTGGTTATTGTCAACAGTGTTGCAATGAACATTGGGGTGCATGTATCATTTTAAATCATGTTTTATTATGGACATATGCCCAGGAGTGGAATTGGTGGATGTTATGGTTTTGAATGGTTTTGGTCACTGTCTCCTGTACAGTGTTACAAATCCCTGTAGATAGTTCTTTAGGTACTCAGTCTACCAGACCTAATCCCTTGAATTTATTCATCACCCTCAATGTATAATCATGATGAATTTGATATAGGTCATAACTGAATGGCCTAGTGGTTTTCCCTACTTTCTTCAACATAAGCCTATATTTTGCAATAAGGGGTTCATGATCTGAATCGCAGTCAGCTCCAAGTCTTGTTTTTACTGACTGTATAGAGCTTTTCCATTTTTGGCTACAAAAAATATAATCAATGTGATTTTGGCATTGACCATCTGGTGATGCCCATGTGTAGAATCGCCTTTTGTGTTGTTGGAAAAAGGGTGTTTTCTATTACCAATGTATTCTTTTGACAAAACTCTGTTAGCCTTTGTCCTGCTTCATTTTGTACTACAAGGTCAAACTTGTTTGTTATCCTGAGTACTCTTGAGTTCCTACTTTTACATTCCTATTCCCTATGGGAAAAAGGTCATTTTTTGGTGTTAGTTCTAGAAGGTCTTCATAGAACCCGTGAACTTCAGCTTCTTCAGCATCAGTCGTTGGCACACAGATTTGGATTACAATGAAGTTGAATGGTTTGCCTTGGAAATGAACTGAGATCATTCTGTAGTGTTTGAGATTGCACACAAGTATTGCATTTCAGAATCCTTTGTTCACTAAGAGGGTTACTCCATTTCTTCTTAAGGATTCTTACCCACAGTAGTAGATATAATGATCATCTGAATTAA
>NW_011494945.1:12139007-12140486 GCF_000754665.1 Bison bison bison | reverse complement strand
TCTGGAACTAACGGTCCAAGTTCCTATGCAATATTGTTCTTTACAGCATCGGACTTTTTGTTCCACACCAGATATATTCATGGCTGAGCATCATTCTCGTTTTGGCACAGCCAATTGATTATTACTAGAGCTATTAGTAATTGCTCTCTGCTCTTACTGAGGAGCATATTGGATACCTTCAAATATGGAAGGATCATCTTCCAGTGAAGAGATCAAATTATCAGCATTTGGTGGATCATAGAGAAAGTAATGGAGTTCCAGAAAAGCATCTACTTCTGCTTCATGGCCTTCACTAAAGACTGTGTGGACCAAAACAAACTGGAAGAATCCAAAAACATAGAATAATCAGGTCACCTTATCTGCCTCCTGAGAAACCTGTATGCGGGTCAAGAAGCAACAGTTAGAACTGGACATGGAACACCTGACTGCTTCAAAATTGGGAAAGGAATATGACAAAGCTGAATATTGTCACCCTGCTTATTTAACTTATATGCAGAGTACATCATGTGGAATGCCAGGTTGTATGAATTACAAGCTGGAATCAACACTTTTGGGGAAAAAACCCAACAAACTCAGATATACAAATGACACCATTCTAATGGCAGAAAGTGAAGAGGAACTAGAGTATCTTTTTCATTTTTTAAATTTATTTATTTTAATTAAAAGGAAAATTATAACATTGTGATGTTTTTTTGCCATATATCAACTTGAATTGGCCATAGGTATACATGTGTTTCCCACCGTCTTTAATCCCCTCCTACCTTCCCCTCACCCACACTATCCCTCTAGGTTGTCCCAGAGCACTGGCATTGGGTGCCCTGCTTCATGGATCAAACTCACACTGGCCATCTATGTTACGTATGGTAAATGTATATATTTAAATGCTGTTCTCTCAAATCATCCCACCCTTGCCTTCTCCCACTGAGCCCAAAAGTCTGTTGTTTATGTCTGTGTCTCCTTTGCTGTCCTCCATATAAGATCATCCATACTATCTTTCTAAATTCCATATATATATGCCTTAATATACAGTATTTGTCTTTCTCTTTTTGACTTACTTCACTCTGTATAACAGACTTCAGGTTCATCCACCTCATTAGAACTGACTCAGATGCATTCCTTTTTATAGCTCAGTAATACTCTATTGTGTATATGTACCACAACTTCCTTATCCATTCATCTGCTGATGGACAACTGGGTTGCTTCCATGTCCTCAGTTTAGTTCAGTTGCACAGTTGTGTCTGACTCTTGATAGCCCCATGGACTGCAGCATGCCAGGCTTCCCTGCCTATCACCAACTCCTGCAGATTGCTCAAATTCATGTCCATTGAATTGATGATGCCATCCAACCGTCTCATCCTCTGTCATCCTCTTCTCCTCCTGCCTTTAATCTTTCCTGGCATCAGGGTCTTTTCTAAGGAGTCAGTTCTTATTAGGTTCCATGTCTTAGCTATTTTAAATAGTGATGCAATGAACATTGGG
>NW_011494945.1:12134506-12137341 GCF_000754665.1 Bison bison bison | reverse complement strand
TAGTCAAGGCTATGATTTTACTAGTAGTCATGTATGGATGTAAGAGTTGGACTATAAAGAAAGCTGAGCGCTGAGGAATTGATGCTTTTGAACTGTGGTGTTGGAGAAGACTCTTGAGAGTCCCTTGGACTGCAAGGATATCCAACCAATCCATCCCAAAGGAGATCAGTCCTGAATATTCATTGGAAGGACTGATGTTGAAGCTGAAACTCCAATACTTTGGCCACCTGATGCAAAGAGGTGACTCATTTGGAAAGAACCTGATGCTGGGAGGGATTGAGGGCAGGAGGAGAAGGGGATGACAGAGGATGAGATTGTTGGATGGCATCAGCGACTCAATGGACATAAGTTTGAGTAAACTCTGTGAGTTGGTGATGAACAAGGAGGCCTGATGTGCTGCAGTCCATGGGTCCCAAAGAGTCGGACATGACTGAGTGACTGAATCGAGCTGAACTGATTGTGGATTCAGCTTGATAATGTTTTATTGAATGCTATTGCCTCTATGTCATCAGTGATGTTGGCCTGTAATTTTCTTTTTTGAGCTATCTTTGTCTGATTTTGGTGTCAGAGTGATGGTGGCTTCATAGAATAAACTGGGGAAGATTCATTCCTATGTAATTTTTTGAAAGGTTTCAGAAGAATATAATTTGACTCTTTACATGTCTGATAGAATTCACCAGTGAAGCCATCTGGTCCTGGATTTTGTTTGTTGGAATTTTAAAGTTACAATAATCAAAACAGTATAGTACTGGCACAAAAACAATAATACAGATCAACAGCACAGAATAAAAAGCCCAGGAATAAAATCACATACCTATGATCAATTAATCTATGACAAGGATTGACAAAAATATACAGAGGAGAAAAGACAATCTCTTCAACAAAGACATACTGGAAAACTGGACAGCTGTAAGTAAAGGAATGGAATTAGAACGTTATCTTACACCATTCACAAAAAGAAACTCTGAATGGATCAAAGACAAAAACTTAAGGCTGACTAGTATAAATTTGTTAGAGGATAACATAGGCAGAACACTCTTTGACATAAATTGTAATAACATATTTTATGGTCCAGCTCTTAGAACAACAAAAAATAAGTAAATAAATAAAAGCAAAAATAAGTAAATCGGACCTTATTAAACTTAAAAGTTTTTGAACAGCAAAAGAAATCATCAAAAAAAAAAAAAAAAAAAACAAAGAAAGAAAAAATGAAGCAACCAACAAGGAATTAATCTCCAAAATATACAAGCAGCTCATGTAGCTCAAAACAAACAAACAAAAATCCAATAAAAATGGATAAAAGATCTAAATAGACATTTCTCAAAAGAAGACATACAGATGACCAACGGGCACCTAAAAAAAGGGAACACTCCAACACTATTGGTGGGAATATAAATTAATGCAATCATTCTGGAGAACATAATGGAGGTTGCTTAAAAACGTAATATATTATCCAGCAATATTATTATTATTATATAACATTATATTAGTATAATATATTATATTATCCAGAAATTCCACTTTTTGGCATACATACAGAGAAAAACCATAATTCAAAAGGATAGATATATCCCAATATTTATTATAGCATTATTTTTTAATGCAATAGCTAAAACATGAAAGCAATCTAAATGTCCATTTACAAATCAATGGATAATAAAGATGTAATACATCTATACAATGGAATATTACTCAGCCATAAAAATGAAATTATGCCATTTGCAGCAATATCAATGGACCTAGAGATTATTTTATTAAATGAAGTTGGTCAGAGGAAGACAAATATCACATAATATCACTCACATGTAGAATATAATTTTTTAATAAAGATAGAAGCAAACTTATTTACAATATGGAAACAGACCTACAGATATCTAAAACAATCTTATGGTTACCAAAGGGCAAATGTTGGTGGGGGAGGGATAAGTCCGGAGCTAAGGATGAATATATCCACATTACCATTTATAAGATAGAGAACCAACAAAGATATGTGCTGTATAGCACAGAGAACTCTACTCAATATTCTGTGATAAGCTGTATGAGAAAGAAATCTAAAAAGAAATGAATATACATGTGTATATATAACTGAATTACTTTGCTGTACACCAGAAACAAACACAGTATTGTAAATCAACTATACTCCAATAAAATTAAAACATTAAAAGTGTTATCTGCACTCCTATGTTAAGTGAAGTATTTTTATTTCATTTTTACAATAGCCAAGTAAACGTGAGATGAGTGCAATTGTGTGGTAGTTTGAGCATTTTTTGGCATTGCCTTTCTTTGAGATTGGAATGAAAACTGACCTTTTCCAGTCTTGAGGCCACTGCTGAGTATTCCAGATTTGCTGGCATATTGAGTGCAGCACTTTCACAGCATCAAATTCCAGGATTTGAAATAGCTCAACTGGAATTCCATCACCTCCACTAGCTTTGTTTGTAGTGAAGCTTTCTAAGGTCCACTTGACTTCACATTCCAGAATGTCTGGCTCTAGGTGAGTGACCACACGTGAATTTCCAGATGTTGAAACTGGTTTTAGAAAAGGCAAAGGAACCAGAGATCAAATTGCCAGCATCCACTGGAACAAGGAAAAAGCAAGAGAGTTCCAGGAAAACATCTATTTCTGCTTTATTGACTATGCCAAAGCCTTTGACTGTGTGGATCACAATAAACTGTGGAAAATTCTGAAAAAGATGGGAATACCAGACCATCTGATCTGCCTCTTGAGAAATCTGTATGCAGGTCAGGAAGCAACAGTCAGAACTGGACATGGAACAACAGATTGGTTCCAAATAGAAAAAGGAGTATATTAAGTCAGTATATTTTCACCGTGCT
>NW_011494945.1:12133544-12133994 GCF_000754665.1 Bison bison bison | reverse complement strand
GGGATTGGGGGCAGGAGGAGAAGGGGACAACAGAGGATGAGATGGCTGGATGGCATCAGTGATTCGATGGACATGAGTCTGAGTGAACTCCGGGAGTTGGTGATGGATAGGGAGGCCTGGGGTGCTGTGATTCATGGGGTCACAAAGAGTCAGACACGACTGAGCGACTGAACTGAGCTGAACTGAACTGAAGATCATGGCATCTGGTCCCATCACTTCATGGCAAATAGATGGGGAAACAGTGGAAACAGTGTCAGACTTTATTTTGAAGGGTTCCAAAATCACTGAAGATGGTGATTGCAACCATGAAATTAAGACTCTTACTCCTTGGAAGGAAAGCTATGACCAACCTAGATAGCATATTCAAAAGCAGAAACATCACTTTGCCAACACAGGTCCATCTAGTCAAAGCTATGGTTTTTCCAGTGATCATGTTTGGATGTGAAAGTT
>NW_011494945.1:12131534-12132300 GCF_000754665.1 Bison bison bison | reverse complement strand
ACACTTTACCGTCTGAGCCACCAGGGAAGTCTCAAGTATATGGAAGCAAACTAAATGTCTATCTACAAATAAATGGACAGAGAAAATGTGATATAAAATGGTATATAAATCAGCCATGATTAAAAAAGTAATCCTGTCATTTGTGACCAGATGGATGAAACTTGAGGGCATTAAAATAAGTGAAATAAGTCAGACAGAGAATCATTATATGGTGTAACTTATTTGTGATAAATAAAAGAAATTGAAATAATAGAGACATAGTAAAATGATGGTTTTGAAAAGAGCTGCAGGGTGTAGGAAACATGGTGATGTTAGACAGTACAAACTTCCAGTTATAAGATGAATACGTTCTGGGAATCGAATAGTGCAGTAACTGTAGTTAGCAGTACCATGTTATATACTTAAAAGCTCCTAACATAGTAGACCTATAATGTTCTCAGCACAAAAAAGAAAAAGCAGTTATATGATGTGATGGAGTTAACTAACATGTCATGATCATTTTGTAATACATATGTGCAACAAACCATCACATTGTACACCTTAAACTTACACAATGTTATATGTCAACTCTTTCAGTGAGAGTGGGTACTAAAAAGAAATAAAAATGAGGATACAAAAGAAGAGAAAATTATAGGAGCTATACTTTAAGCAGAGAAGACAACCCAGCATCCATTGTTGTGAGTTGACTTGTGTTTCCTATAAAGAAAGCCCTACCATTTGGTACTTCTGAACTTGATCTTATTTGGAAATTATGTCTTTACAGATA
>NW_011494945.1:12130667-12131434 GCF_000754665.1 Bison bison bison | reverse complement strand
AGATGAAGTTTCTCTAGATTAGGGTGGACCCTAATACAATAACTTGAGTCCTTATGAGTAAAGAGAAATTTGGACATGTAAGCACCCAGAGAGGAAGAGTGTGCCATGTGTTGATGGGGGTTGAGTTGGTGCCAAGGGCCAGGTCAGTTGGTGAGGAAGAAACCACAAGCAGGGGTATAATGAACAGAAGTGCTGGGGACATTCAGGGTACCAAGAATGTATGTGGAGAATTTTGGTGAGAAATAAAGCTGAAAATGGGCAGTAAAATGCAATTTCTCAGTACCCAGTTTACATTTGATTTCTCAAATAAATACTGTTTCCACTTGTTTCAAACTAAGAAAATGTCATCTGGCTGTGAGAACTGCAGAGGGCAGTATAACACTTGCTACTGGAGATCAGAACCTAAAGTGCAAATTCTTTTATTCTAAGTAAGAACACTTCATATATATTACTGGGGCCGTGGTACATATCACAAAAGCAATTAATATTTTTCTGAAATCGTTAACAAAACCTCACCCTCAATGAATACTAAATCCAGTCACATTCACTGAAAAATACAATTAAAATATTTCTTAATACTTTTGGTCATTAATCTGAGTATTTTCTGAAACTACAGAGAAATTGTACATAAGGATATGGCTATAGATATTTTAGTTATTAATAATATGGCCAATGAGGTAAATAAATAAAGACAAAATTTTAGTTGTAGTTCTGAATTATTTTGTCCACTAATTGCAATATGAAACACTTAGCATTCCCTGTAAATT
>NW_011494945.1:12128534-12130567 GCF_000754665.1 Bison bison bison | reverse complement strand
CACTAGGAAAGAAAGATTGTTAAGAAGAATGGTATTCTTATTGTTGCAAGTTACAATGTTTGCTTTAGTAATTCAGGTTTAGTAGTGAAAATATTGTCCTTGCTAGCACTTTTTAAAAATATTAATGATAGGATATTAATGTTATAATTAATTAATATTAATGATTGGTTCAGGATGGAGTGGATATAGTTCAGTTAAATTCTTCTCCCTCCAACAATCTCCTTTATTCTGGGAAAGAGTCCAATTCTGAAAATCTCATGTGTTCTAGGGTGTAAAATCTTTCATTTGAGGAGCATCAAAGCAGTCTTAACAGGATCTTAAAACAGGACAGGAGCCTGGGAGGGATATTTTGAAATGTTGACAAGGAAACAAATAAAATATACTTCAATTTTAAACAAGTGCAAAACATTGTGAAACAGTCTTAGAGATTATTCCCAATGTGCAATTTGAAAAACATTACCTTGTGTTCACATAGAAGGGGTCATACTTGCCCATAACCTTCAAATAATAAGTATTCAAAATGTCCTTTTCATGAAGATTCTCATTCATAAATTTAGACAAACAACATTTGAATATGTTAAGGAAATGGAAAAACAAAACAGGATTCACATTTCTAAAGAAGCCTATTTGAAACATGAATGTGTAGCTAATAGTTGAGAGTTTACTTTATTCAGAGTAAAAATTAAAGAGAAACATAAAAGCTTTTCTACTACCCTAGTTTTCCACTTACATTGTTCATCTCATCATGTCTGTAGGATTGTTTTACAAACTAAATAATATGCATTGGTCAAAACTCTTCCTAGTTCATTAGTCATAATATCTCATTGGTCCAGAACTAATATAGCTAGTTATGAAGTGTCTTGTTTCTCCTATCAGTGACTATGTTACTAGATTTTTCCCCTTAGGGATTAGAACATAATTTAGCAATTTTGATTTTAGCCAGATTCTCATAATTGCAGAGTTCTACAATAAATCTCTTCTTTTGAAAGTTTCTGTGGTTATAATTTCATTTATATAAGTGAACTACTGAAAGAATGAAATATAATTCTTAAAAATAAAAGGCAGAACATGTAATACAAAAAGAACAATGAGTAAATAACAATGAATTCTAAAATAAATCTTAATTTAGAAATGCTGGACATAATAGTGTGGCTGGCTTATTGTTATCAGTTATTACTGCTTTAATAATATACATTTTTATAAAAAATTCACTCTCTTCCTCTTACATAATTTATTCATTTCATAACTGAATTTTACATTATGTCAGTCTTCAAGAATCAACAGAAGAAGGAAACAATACATTTCATCATTTTTAAATATATGGCCAATTAAATTACACATATATAGGATTTAGACAGCACAATGAAAAATTCTTTCAACTAGATTTTCAAAAGAATACAAAATATTCTCCAAAAGGATGATTCTTGCAAGAGTGTTTCATAAGAAATGAGAAAGTTTCCATGAGCAGACTGAAATTAGATAATTTCAAAATATGCCCCCATGTAGTTAAATGTTTTGACATATTGAGTGGAATTAAGATTGATCACAAAAATATTGGCTGAACACACACTAAGTATAAAACAGTCATTTAAAAGAGGTTAGACTTTAACTTACTGATACTGATCAACAGTTTCAAAAATTCTTATGTGTTCATAGTACAGAAAATACAGCCTGTTGTCTGTATAAAGTTATTAAGGTAAATATTAAAAAGAAAGAATGCTAGGATGCAATTGTGGTTAACACTGTAGAAGACTGAATTATCTTTTTACCTAATTTTATAATATCCATGATATTGTGAAAAATATTCCAAAGAAAAATCTATTCTGCATTATGTGCAATTTGATTTGACCCATATATTTTCTTTGTCTGAAAAGAAAATGGTAATAGATGGATCATTGAAAGTATTAGTGATTATTTATGAATTTATTATGTATCAAGATGTGTACAGTGTTATAAACATATTATCTAAATTAATTCCTCCATCATCCTATGAAGTGAAAATTTCAGTATTGTAATAATATAAATTTGTTATT
>NW_011494945.1:12127931-12128434 GCF_000754665.1 Bison bison bison | reverse complement strand
AGGGTATCTTCCCGACCCAGGGATCAAACCCAGATCTCCCTCATTGTAGACAGACGCTTTACCGTCTAAGCCACAGGGGAAGTCCTTAAGAGTAGAAGGAAAATATTTTTTAGGTGGGACATCAGAAAAATGGCAGACTAGGAAACCCCAGGCCTTTATTACATGAAAACATTTTTTTTAAAAGCTAGAAACTAGCTAAAATAATTTAATAGGAGATCTGGAAAATAGTCAAAGTCTAGAATACTAAAGTGAATGTCTAATTAAGAAATAGCCAGTTTTTAAGAAATCTCCACACTGTTCTCCATAGTGGCTGTACTAATTTGCATTCCTACCAACAGTGTAAGAGGGTTCCCTTTTCTCCACAACCTCTCCAGCACTTGCTGTTTGTAGACTTTTGGATCGCAGCCATTCTGACTCGCGTGAAATGGTACCTCATAGTGGTTTTGATTTGCATTTCTCTGATAATGAGTGATGTTGAGCATCTTTTCATGTGTTTGTTATCT
>NW_011494945.1:12127496-12127831 GCF_000754665.1 Bison bison bison | reverse complement strand
AACAAGGAAATTAAAGCATAGAGAGAGAGAGAATAAGAAGCAAATATCTGTTTAGTAAGAAACAGCAAGGAAGAAAGAAACCCAGGTCTGTCTGATACAAAAATTCTATTTCTTTGGAATAAGCTATATCACATTTTCACCAGTTCTTTATAGAAGATATTAATTTCAAAAATTTAGTTTTGCTTTTTGATGAAAATTGACATGATGTTTTTAAGGAATCCCTAAAAGGACTTATTGGTTCCTAACATGAGAGTGAGTGAGTGAGTGAAGTCACTCAGTCGTGTCTGACTCTTTGCGACCCCATGGACTGTAGTCTATCAGGCTCCTCTGTCCAC
>NW_011494945.1:12125492-12126319 GCF_000754665.1 Bison bison bison | reverse complement strand
GTCTATTGGGTTACAAAGAGTCAGACACAACTGAGCAACTGAACTGAACTGAAATGAATGCTTCACTGATGCAGTGTGGCCTTGGTCTGGAGAAGGCATCAAGCCAGTTCCAAATTCACTCCCTAAAACATTAGGTATAAGAGAATACCTTAACTTTCAAAGTTCTACTTGATTTGGGGTACACTTGGAAACAGCCATTGTATTGAATGAAGAAGGGATCAGGAGATGAAAGTGAGATAACTTAGATTTCAGATTGTAAAAAGTGGGGGAAAACAGTGGGCACTGCTAATAATATCATCAGTGTTGTGAGGACTTATATATGACTGTGCCAAGAGAATATTAACAGAGATGAACAATTGAACATCGAGGTAGCAAGGAAAAACTAGCGTGAAACTCTTTGGGAAATTAAGAAAAACAAAAAAAGTCATGTAATTAATTTTGTATTGAAGTATACTTGCTTTACAAAATTTTGTTGTTTTCTGTTAAACCTCAACATGAATAAGCCTCAGGTATACATATATCCAGAGAAGGCAATGGCACCCCACTCCAGTACTCTTGCCTGGAAAATCCCATGGGCAGAGGAGCCTGGTAGGCTGCAGTCCATGGGGTCACTAAGAGTTGGACACGACTGAGCGACTTCACCTTCACTTTTCTCTTTCATGCATTGGAGAAGGAAATGGAAACCCACTCCAGTGTTCTTGCCTGGAGAATCCCAGGGACGGTGGAGCTTGGTGGGCTGCCGTCTATGGGGTCGCACATAGTCGGACACGACTGAAGAGACTTAGCAGCAGCAGCAGCAGCAGCAGCAGCAGCATACATATATCCAG
>NW_011494945.1:12123219-12123685 GCF_000754665.1 Bison bison bison | reverse complement strand
TGGCTTAAAGCTCAACATTCAGAAGACGAAGATCATGGCATTTGGTCCCATCACTTCATGGGAAATAGATGGGGAAACAGTGGAAACAGTGTCAGACTTCATTTTTCTGGGCTCCAAAATCACTGCAGATGGTGACTGCAGCCATGAAATTAAAAGATGCTTACTCCTTGGAAGGAAAGTTATGACCAACCTAGATAGCATATTCAAAAGCAGAGACATTACTTTGCTCACAAAGTTCTGTCTAGTCAAGGCTATGGTTTTTCCAGAAGTCATGTATGGATGTGAGAGCTAAACAATAAGGAAAACTGATTGCTGAAGAACTGATGTTTTTGAACTGTGGAGTTGGAGAAGACTCTTGAGAATCCCTTGGACTGCAAGGATATCCAACCAGTCCATCCTAAAGGAAATCAGTCCTGGGTGTTCTTTTGAAGGACTGATGCTAAAGCTGAAACTCCAATACTTTGGC
>NW_011494945.1:12122409-12123119 GCF_000754665.1 Bison bison bison | reverse complement strand
ATTGGATCTAGGCCCTTAAATCCATTTCTCACTTCCACTGTATAATCATAAGGGATTTGATTTAGGTCATATCTGAATGGTCTAGTGGTTTTCCATACTTTCTCCAATTTAAGTCTGAATTTGGTAATAAGGGGTTCATGATCTGAACCACAGTCAGCTCCTGGTCTTGTTTGTGTTGACTTTATAGAGCTTTTCCATCTTTGGCTGCAAAGAATATAGTCAATCTGATTTCGGTGTTGACCATCTGGTGATGTCCATGTGTAGAGTCTTCTCTTGTGTTGTTGGAAGAGGGTGTTTGCTATGACTAGTGTATTTTCTTGGCAAAACTCTATTAGTCTTTACTCTGCTTCATTCCATATTCCAAGGCCAAATTTGCCTGTTATTCCAGGTGTTTCATGACTTCCTACTTTTGCATTCCAGTCCCCTATAATGAAAAGGACATCTTTTTTGGCTGTTAGTTTTAAAATGCTAGTAAACTAATGCAAAAAATTCTCCAAGCCAGGCTTCAGCAATACATGAACAGTGAAATTTCAGATGTTTAAGCTGGTGTTAGAAAAGGCAGAGGAACCAGATATCAAATTGCCAACATCCACTGGATCATGGAGAAAGCAAAAGAGTTCCAGGAAAACATCTATTTCTGCTTTATTTTCTATGCCAAAGCCTTTGACTGTGTGGATCACAATAAACTGTGGAAAATTATGAAAGAGATG
>NW_011494945.1:12121172-12121742 GCF_000754665.1 Bison bison bison | reverse complement strand
CTGGATGGCATCACTGACTCGATGGACGTGAGTCTGAGTGAACTCTGGGAGTTGGTGATGGACAGGGAGGCCTGGTGTGCTGCAGTTCATTGGTTCACAAAGAATCAGACAAGACTGAGTGACTGAACTGAACTGAACTGATGTGGAGGTAGTTTCCTTCTATGCACATTTTTTGAAGTGTTTTAATCATAAATTGGTGCTGAATTTTGTCAAAGGCTTTTCCTGCATCTATTGAGATTATTATATGGCTTTTATCTTTCAATTTGTTAACATGGAGTATCACATTGATTGATTTGTTTATATTGAAGAATCCTTGCATCCCTGGAATAAACTAAACTTGTTCAATATGTATGAGCTTTTTGATATGTTGCTGAATTTTGTTTGCTAAAATTTTCTTGAGGATTTTTCCATGTATGTTCATCAGTGATATTTGCCTGTAGTTTTCTTCTTTTGTGTTGTCTTTGTCTGGTTTTGGTATCAGGGTGATGCTTGCCTCGTAGAATGAGTTTGAAAGTGTTCCTTCCTCTGCAATTTTTTGAAAGAGTTTTAGAAGGATAGACATTAGCTCAT
>NW_011494945.1:12119584-12119785 GCF_000754665.1 Bison bison bison | reverse complement strand
TAGAAATTATGAACAACCCAATTGTAAGCACTGAAATTGAAGCTCTGATAAAAAATTCTCCCAAAAAACAAAAGCCCAGCATCAGATGGTTTTACAGGAAAAATCGATCAAACATTTAGAGAAGTGCTAATGCCTATCCTTCTATTTATCTTTAACTTTTACAGTTTTAACTATAATCTGTCTTGGAGTGTGTTTCTTTGG
>NW_011494945.1:12115916-12118917 GCF_000754665.1 Bison bison bison | reverse complement strand
AATTGGATTTTTCTTTTCTTTTCTTTTTTTAAATAAACCCCATTTTGTTCAACCTTATGTCTATGAAATTATCTGTCACTGTTACCTATTCTGGTCTTGAATAAGTGTCTTTCTGTTGGAACATCCCTATGCTGTATGCATTTGTACAGTGTCTTTGGTGGGACAAATGGATTAGAAGTGAGCATGAGTCATGTCTTCCTCAGGGTGTGCTGGCAGTTATTACCTGGGTGGGAGATGGGGTTAGAGGTAGAAAGGCCAAAGTCAGAGCCAGGTAATAGTTGTCTTTCTCCTATGCTAGGTGGCTTTCACTGTTCTATCAGGGTTGAGTAATATTATGAGATGCTAAAGCAAAAGGCATCATTGAGTCTGAGTTTGTTCTAATCCTTCTAAGTGCATGCTTGCTCCCCTGTTGATTTCAGTACATTTATCTCCATGGGGAAAAACACTGAAGCAGTAGGTGCTGGCGTGGGCACCCAGTGCAAAATGTGGTACATGCTGGGACAATCTCAACATGCTACACAGAGCTCTAGACACCTCCCAATCTACCTCCCTTGGAAGCACCAGGAGTGACCACACTTGTCCCATTAAAATTCAGGGTTAGGTCCAAGCCATCTCTGTCCCTGCCAAGTGTACATTATCCTCAGCAATGGCAGCCTCTTCTCAAGGGGTAAGTTGTGCCCAGGTAAGAGGGGCTGGAGTAGTTACAGTGCTGGTCAGATTTCATGTAAAGGTGGTCATGGAAAACTGGCCCAGGCCCAGAGCCCTGGGAATTTTATATCTTCTTCCTTTGCCTTTTCCCCAGTAATGAGCAAGTAGATGTGCACATTCTTCATGAGTGGAGTTTTGGTTTCTTACATCCCACCTGCAAATCCCACTGGCCTTTAAACTAGCTAATGGTACTTTTCTCCCTGGGATTGGACCTCAGGACTGGGCTAAAGCAATATGTGTCTGAAACCTCATGCTACCAGTGATGGTCTCTGAGCCACGATAGCTTCCTCATCTTCTGTGTTCCTGCATCAGGCACAGGTTCCAATCTGATCACTTCTCCCTTCCTACCAGAATTACTGTAGATTATTTTTCTTACAGTGTTGATTGTAGAAGAGTATTACTGCCACCCATTTTGTTTTCAGTAAGAGTTGCTTCACATATAGATGTATTTTTGATGTTTTCACGGAGAGAGGTATGATAAATGTCCTTCTACTCCTACATTGTGATCTCCTCAGATTTGCACCTTTTTTGTTCCCAAACCTCTCTCCAGTCTGGCAACCAACTTCTTGTTCCCTGTAAATATGTGCTGATTTTGTTTCTTTAGACTTAGATTTCACATATAAGTGAGATAATAACATGGTATTTATTTTTCTCTGTCTGACTTATTTCACTTAACATTATACCTGCTAGATCCATCCGTGTTGTGGAAAACAGCAAGGATTTTTAATGGTAGAGTAATAAATAATAATTCATTTTATATGTTCTGCATTTTTAATTCATTTATCTGTCAATGGACATTATATTTTCCATAACTTAGCTATTGTAAACAGTGTTGTAAAAAAAAAAGTTTATTGTGCTATATTTTCAAATTACTGTTTTGTGGACTTCCTTGGTGATTCAGTAGCTAAAACTCTGTGTCCCAAATGCAGGGGGCCTGGGTTTGATCCTTGGTCAGGAAACTAGATACCACATACCACAACCAAATGTTTGCATGCTAGAACTAAGATCCAGTGCAGGTAAATAAATGAATACATAAATAAATATGAAGTTAGTATTTTTATTTTCTTCAGGTAAATACCCAGAAGTTAAATTACTGGTTTCATATGGCAGTTCTATTTTTACAGTTACTTTTTTGCAAAAACTCTATATTGTTTTCTGCAATTGTTGCACCCATTTACAACACAACCGACAATACACAAGGATGCTTTTTTCCCCTCATAGTTGCCAGCACTTGTAATTTGTTATCCATTTGATGAAAACCATTCTGACAGATGTGAGGTAGTATCTCATTGTGGTTTTGATTTGCATTTTGCTAATGATTAATAACATTGAACATATTTTTCATTTGTCTGTTGGTGATATGTATATCTTCTTTATAAAAAGCACTCTATTCAGGTCCTCTGTCCATTTTTAAATTGGATTTTTTTTGTTTAATTTGGTGTTTAATTACATGAGTACATTGTATATTTTAGATATTAAACTTTTAGTGGATACATTATTTAAAATATCATGTCACATTTAGCAGACTGTCTTTTCATTTTATTGACAGCTTTCTTTGCTATACAAAACTTTTAAGTTTGAGATGGTCTTATTTTTTTAATTTTCACTTTGGTTTCCCTAGTGTAAGAAGACATATTTAAGAAAAAAAATTCTTGAGACTGTTGTCAGAGAGCATACTGCCTAAGTTTTCTTCTCAAAATTTATGGTTTCATGTCTTACATTTAAGACTTTAATGTATCTTAAGTTTATCTTTTTAGATGGTGTGAGAGATTAGCCCATTTGATTATTTAGTATGGAAGTACTGAGTTTTCCCAAACTTACTTAAAAATCTGTCTTCTCCCCATTGTTTATTCTTAATTCCTTTGTCATAGATTAATTGGTCATACAAGTGTAGGTTTATTTCTGGGCTCTGTATTCATACCTATTAATTCAGGATTCATTTATTAATATTTTTGACCAGTGCAAAACTATTGTAATTATTGGAGCTTTGTACTGTAGTTTGGTTGTCTGAGGAGGCCTAAAAAGTAGCTGTGAAACAAAAGGAAGCGAAAAGCAAACGAGAAAAGGAAAGATATACCCATTTGAATGCAGAATTCCAAAGAATAGCAAGGAGAGATAAGAAAGCCTTCCTCAGCAATCAATGCAAACAAATAGAGGAAAACAATAGAATGGGAAATACTAGAGATCTCTTCAAGAAAATTAGAGATACCAAGTGAACATTACATGCAAAGAAGGGCTCAATAAAGGACAGAAATGGTATGGACCTAACAGAAGCAGAAGATATTAAGAAGAG
>NW_011494945.1:12114122-12114424 GCF_000754665.1 Bison bison bison | reverse complement strand
TTGCCAACAAAGATCCATCTAGTCAAGGTTATGGTTTTTCCAGTGGTCATGTATGGATGTGAGATTTGGGCTATAAAGAAAGCTGAGTGCTGAAGCACTGATGCTTTTTAACTGTGGTGTTGGAGAAGACTCTTGAGAGTTCGTTGGGTTGCAAGGAGATCAAACGAGTAAATCCTAAAGGAAATCAGTGTCTCTTTTGCTGTCTCATACACACGGTTATTGTTACCATCTTTCTAAATTCCATATATATGGGTTAGTATACTGTATTGGTGTTTTTCTTTCTGGCTTACTTCACTCTGTAT
>NW_011494945.1:12113633-12114022 GCF_000754665.1 Bison bison bison | reverse complement strand
ATATTTGGCAAAACCAATACAATATTGTAAAGTTTAAAAATAAAATAAAATTTAAAAAAATAAATAAAGGAAATCAGACCTTAATATTCACTGGAAGGACTGATGCTGAAGGTGAATCTCCAACACTTTGGCTACCTGGTGCAAAGAACCAATTAATTTGAAAAGACCCTGATGCTGGGAAAGATTGAAGTCAGGAGGAGAAGGGGATGACAGAGGATGAGATGGTTAGATGACATCACCGACTTGATGGGCATGAATTTGAACAAGTTCTGGGAGTTTGTTGTGGACAGGGAAGCCAGGCCTGCTGCAGTCCATGGGGTTGCAAAGAATCAGATAAGACTGAGCAGCTGAACTGGCTGACTGAATCTTCAAAAACATCAATATAAGAC
>NW_011494945.1:12111333-12113533 GCF_000754665.1 Bison bison bison | reverse complement strand
AACATTCACATTATAAACTAAAGTTGAATGACAAACTGAATGAATGTGTGATCCTGCACTGCTAAAAACTACATTAATGGGACAGTTTTGGAGCAACTTGTAAAATTTGAATATAAACTGTATGCTAGATAATAGTATTATGTGTATTATCTAAGAGAAATTATTATTAAGGAACAGTGGCAAAACAATAACAACTGTTGAATATGTGTGAAGGATAGTTGGAGTTCTCTGTGCTATTCTTAAAGTTATTCTGTAAGTCTGAAATTATTTCAAATTAAAATTTTAAAATAGGTAATGATAAAGCATATACTTTCATTCCCCCACCCCCCAAAGAAAAGACGCTTATTCCTTGGAAGGAAAGTTATGAGCAACCTATACAGCATATAGAAAGCAGAGGCATTACTTTGCCAACCAAGGTCCATCTAGTCAAGGCTATGGTTTTTCCATTGGTCATGTATGGGTGTGAGAGTTGGACTATACAGAAGGCTGAGCACTGAAGTTTTGATGCTTTTGAACTGTGGTGTTGGAGAAGACTCTTGAGAGTCCCTTGGACTGTAAGGAGATCCAACCAGTCCATCCTAAAGGAAATCAGTCCTGGGTGTCCATTGGAAAGACTGAAGTTGAAGCTGAAACTCCAGTACTTTGGCCACCTGATGTGAAGAGCTGACTCATTTGAAAAGACCCTGATGCTGGGAAATATTGAAGGCAGGAAGAGAAGGGGATGGCATAGGATGAGATGGTTGGATGGCATCACTGACTCACTGGAGATGGGTTTGTGTGGACTCCAGGAGTTGGTGATGGACAGGGAGGCCTGGCCTTCTGCAGTTCATGGGGTCCCAAAGAGCACGACTGAGTGACTGAACTGAACTGAACTCAACTCTTAATCTGAGTTAGATATTCCTCCTCTGTGCTTCCTTCTAATATAACACTTATAACACTAAAATAAAAATATATTTTTCCTGCAATAGGTTTTGAGCTTCTTGGGTGAACAGACTTGTTATCTACATTGTTTTATACTTCCAAGGCAAAGGATAATAATTGTCAGTTAGTTAATGCTCAATATGTTTCTGTTGTGTAAATTTTATATGCTGAAAATTTTGGCAAGTGAAGAGGAAAATTTTAATCCAACTGTCAATGTCCTCAATAAATGTGGAGAAATATTGTGGAATGTAACAACTAAGGTTATGCTAAAAGTGATATAACCCAACTAGAATGACACTTACAAACAATCAAAACTAATGGTATAAAAATCATTACACAGAGCAATGGTTTTCAGTGTTATTTGGGCATTAGATCACTTGAGATGGTTGCTTTAAAAATTTAGCTACATTGGTTTTAGTCAGTGAAATTCACTTTCAAATGGTTTGAAGTGGGACCCAGCTATCAGTTTTTATTTGAAGTTTCTGAGTAATTGAAAGAGCCATTATATTTGCTAAGTCTACTGTAACAAAGAACTACAGGCTTGGTGGCTTAAATAAAAGGAAATATTTTTGCAAGGTTACAAAGCTCCAATTTCAAAGTCAAGATCACCAGCAAGTTTGGTTTGTCATAATGTCACTTTTCTAGAATAACAAAATGCCATCTCTCATTGTGCCTTCCCATGGTATTTTCTCTGTGTTTGCAAAGAATGCCTATTTATCTGTTTGAATTTCCTGGTCTTATAAGGACATCAGTCAGGTAACTACTACACAATTGCAATCATCTCACATGCTAGCAAAGTAAAGCTCAAAATTCTACAAGTTAAACTTCAAGACTACATGAACCAAGAACTTTCAGATGTTCAAGCTAGATTTAGCAAAGGCAGAGCAATCTTGATAAAGAACAATGGAACAGGAGGAATCAACCTGCCTGACTTCAGGCTCTACTACAAAGCCACAGTCATCAAAACCATATGGTTCTGGCACAAGGACAGAAATATAGATCAATGGAAAAAAATAGAAAGCCCAGAGATAAATCCACGCACCTATGGACACCTTGTCTTTGATAAAGGGGGCAAGAATATACAATGGATTAAAGACAATCTCTTTAACAAGTGGTGCTCAGAAAACTGGTCATCCACTTGTAAAAGAATGAAACTAGAACACTTTCTAACACCTTACACAAAAATAAACCCAAATGGATTAAAGATCTAAACGTAAGAACAGAAACTATAAAACTCCTAGAGGAGAACATAGGCAAAACACTCTCTGACATACATCAC
>NW_011494945.1:12110811-12111233 GCF_000754665.1 Bison bison bison | reverse complement strand
CTTAAAAGCTTCTGCACAACAGGGTGAAAAGACAGTCTTCAGAATGGGAGAAAATAATAGCAAATGAAGCAACTGACAAACAACTAATCTCAAAAATATACAAGCAACTGCTGCAGCTCAATTCCAGAAAAATAAACGACCCAATCAAAAAATGGGCCAAAGAACTAAACAGACATTTCTCCAAAGAAGACATACAGATGGCTAACAAACACATGAAAAGATGTTCAACATCACTCATTATCAGAGAAATGCAAATCAAAACCACAATGAGGTACCATTTCACGCCAGTCAGAATGGCTGTGATCCAAAAGTCTACAAGCTAAAGTGCTGGAGAGGGTGTGGAGAAAAGGGAACCCTCCTACACTGTTGGTGGGAATGCAAACTAGTAGAGCCACTATGGAGAATAGTGTGGAGATTCCTTT
>NW_011494945.1:12109353-12109795 GCF_000754665.1 Bison bison bison | reverse complement strand
GAACACGTGTACACCCGTGGCGAATTCATGTTGATGTATGGCAAAACCAATACAATATTGTAAAGTAATTTAGCCTCCAATTAAAATAAATAAATTTATATTTAAAAAAATAAAGAAGGAAAGGCAGAGGAACCAGAGTTCAAATTGGCAACATCCATTGGATTATTGAAAAAGCAAGAGGATTCCAGGAAATCATCTATATCTGCTTCATTGACTATGCTAAAGTCATCAACATTGTGGATCACAACAAACTGTGGATAATTCTTAAAGAGAAGGAAATACCAGACCACCTTACCTGCCTCCTGAGAAACCATGTATGCAGGTCAAGAAGCAACCATTATAACTGGATGTGGAACAACAGACTGGTTCCAAATTGAGAAAGGAGAACATCAAGACTGCAAATTATCACCCTGCTTATTTGACTTATATGCATAGTACATCC
>NW_011494945.1:12107719-12108850 GCF_000754665.1 Bison bison bison | reverse complement strand
GCTGAAGCTCCAATACTTTGGCCACCTGAAGCGAAGAACTGACTCATTGGAAAAGATCCTGATGATCCTGGGAAAGATTGAAGACAGGAGGAAAAGAGGACAACAGAGGATGAGATGGTTGGATGGCATCACCCACTTGATGAACATGAGTTTGAGCAGGCTATGGGAGTTTGTGATTTACAGGGAAGCCTGGCGTGCTGCAGTCCATGGGTTCACACAGAGTCGGACACAACTGACCAATTGAACTCAACTGAACTGAATGGCCTCATTTTGACTTAATCACATCTTACCTCTAAGTATAGTCACATTCTGAAATACTAAGTGTTAGGGATTCAACAGATCAACTTTTTGGAGACACAATTCAGACCATAACAGACACCCAATACAATTGTACAGTTTTCCATATTGAAAATGTACAATTTAATGAATTTTGTGATAAGTATACATCTGTTAAATAATCTCAATCAACATACTGACCATATTCATCACTCACAACACTTTCTTCTTGTCACTTTGCAATCTATCCCTTTTATTCTCCTCCTTACACCCAGGTAACCACTGATACGTCTTCTATTAAATAGTTTGCATTTTTTAGTATTGTATTTAAAGTTTGTCATACATTATGCACATTTTATCTGGTTTCAGTGTAATTCAACAACAGTCTGAGATTACTCTGTGTAGTTACCCACATGAATAGTTCATCCTAATTTAAAATGGGAAGAAGTTCTAAATAGAAAATTTCCAAAGAAGACATAAAAATGACCAACAGACACATGGAATGATGCTCAACATCACTAATCATCAAGGAAATGCAAATAAAAAACACAAAGAGCTATCATTTGAAAACTGTTAGTATGGCTATCATCAAGAAGATAAGAAACTCCAGGTGTTGGCAAGGGTGTGGTAAAAAGGAAATCATCTTACATTTGGGGGAATTTAATTGATCAAACCACTATGGAAAACAATATTTTAAAAAATTAAAAATAGAATAACTGTACAATTCATTAGTTATACTTCTGAGTATATACAAAAAGGAAATGAAAATAAGATTTTGACAAAACATATGTCCAACAGCAAATGAATGGATACAAAGTTATTTGTGTGTATATATATCAAGTAAGTCAAGTACCT
>NW_011494945.1:12107128-12107619 GCF_000754665.1 Bison bison bison | reverse complement strand
AGTATACACACACAGACACACACACACACACACACACACACACACACAGAGTGCATAGTCACTGAGGTGTGTCTGCCTCTTTGTGACTCCATGGCCTGTAGCCCACGAGGCTCCTGTGTCCGTGGGGATTGTCATGGAGTAATGTGGGTTGCCATGCCCTTCTCTAGGAGATCTTTCTGACGCAGGGATGGAACCCAGGTCTCTTGACTTGCAGGTGGATTCTTTACCATCCAAGCCACAATAGAAGCCCAAGAATACTGGAGTGGGCAGATTATCCCTTCTCCAAGTGATCTTCCTGACCCAGGATTTTAATCCGGGTCTCCTGCAATGCAGGCAGATTCTTTCCCAGCTGACCTATCAGAGAAGTCCATATGTATGTGTGTGTGTGTCTGTATATATATCAGATCAGATCAGTGTCTCAGTCATGTCCGACTCTTTGCGACCCCATGAATCGCAGCACACCAGGCCTCCCTGTCCATCACCAACTTCCG
>NW_011494945.1:12104707-12106417 GCF_000754665.1 Bison bison bison | reverse complement strand
TCCATTTTATATATAATGGTATATTACTCAGCCATGAAAAAGGAGGATACACTTTCAATTGTGACAACATGGATTGTCCCTGAGCAAATTATGCTAAATGAGACAAGTCAGAGAAGGACAAGTGCTATGTAAGATGACATATGTGAAAATACAAAAAAAAAAAAAAATTAAACTTGACATAAAGTGTAAAATGGTGATTATCAGAGGAGGAACAGGATAAAAGTGACAGTGTTCAAAGGTACAAATTTGTAATATGCAGTAAATAAGCCACAGAGATCTAATATATAGTACAAAGAATACAGATAATAATACTATACAATAATTATATACTGTGATAAATATCACTACATTAGCAATATTACAAAAAGTAACACTTTACACCTTAAACTTACACAATGTTGCATGTCAAGTTTCTTTAATTAAAACTGATTCATTTCTCATTATTGATGAGTAGATTTAATTGTATGGATATAATCTGAATTATTTACCAATTCACATGTTGAGGGATATTTGGATAATTTACAATTTCAATAATTACAAATAAAACTAATATAAACCTTCTCATATGATTCTTTGTAGGGACGTATGCATATGCTTTCATTTCTCTTGTGTAGTATCTAAGAATGAAATGGTCAGATTGTATGATAAAGTCTTTTAATTTTTAAATATAAAATTATTTTCCAATGTATCTTTACAATTTGGTATGGATTGAATATTTGTGCCCCTACTGAGTTTCATATGTCAAAGCCTAATTCCCATGGTGACGGAACTTGCAGATGGGATCTTTGGAAAACAATCAGGTTACAGAGGAGCTGGCATGAATGAGGTTAGTGCCTTATAGGAAGAGATGACCTCTCTCTCTTTTCCTCATGTGAGGAAACAGCAAAAAGTAATCATCTATAAACCAGGAAGGGGGTACTCACAAAGAATCAAAAGGACTTGCACATTGATCTTAGATTTCTGTCTCCAAATCTGTGATAAATAAATTTCTGTTGTTAAAGATGCCTAGTGTGTGGTAATTGGTTATAACAGCCCAAGAACACTAAGACACTGTTTAATATTCCTACCATCAGAGTATGACAGATCCAGTTTTTTTGTATCTTTGCAAACACTTGAAAGGGTCAGAACTCATAATTTCATAAAATTAAATTATAGTGGATATGTAGTGATGCTTTATCATCGATTTAATTTTCATTTCCCTAATGTTAAATGGTATTCAGCACATTTTCATTTACTAGATTGTCTTCCTTACATCAGCTATGGCTTAAGTTAATTTAAAAAATTTTTTTTATAAAAACTGGATTTGACTTCACATGATTGAGGGGTGGCAGCCAGGAGGACCAACCCCACGTCCAAGGAGCCAAGGCTGCATGGGTGCAGGAGGGCCTAGAGGAGCTATCCCACTTTGAAGGTCAGGAGGGCAGTGGTGAGGAGATACCCCTCGTCCAAGGTAAGGAGCAGCAGCTGCACTTTACTGGAGCAGCCGTGAAGAGATACCCCACACCCAAGGTAAGAGAAACCCAAGTAAGACGGTTGGTGTTGCAAGAGGGCATCAGAGGGCAGACACACTGAAACCATACTCACAGAAAACTAGTCAATCTAATCACACTAGGACCACAGCCTTGTCTAACTCAATGAAACTAAGCCATGTTGTGTGGGGCAACCCAAGATGGGCGGGTCATGGTGAAGAGATCTGACAGAATGTGGTCC
>NW_011494945.1:12103362-12103683 GCF_000754665.1 Bison bison bison | reverse complement strand
CAGACCATGAACTCCTTATTGCCAAATTCAGACTGAAATTGAAGAAAGTAGGGAAAATCACTAGACCATGCAGGTATGACCTAAATCAAATCCCTTATGTTTATACAGTGGAAGTGAGAAATAGATTTAAGGGCCTAGAACTGATAGATAGAGTGCATGATGAACTATGGACTGAGGTTCGTGACACTGTACAGGAAACAGGGATCAAGACCATCCCCATGGAAAAGAAATGCAAGAAAGCAAAATGGCTGTCTGGGGAGGCTTTACAAATCGAAAGATATAAACATCTGAATGCAGAGTTCCAAAGAATAACAAGGAGAA
>NW_011494945.1:12101137-12101754 GCF_000754665.1 Bison bison bison | reverse complement strand
CACCACCTGCTCCTTTTCCTTGATATATAATTTCTTTTCAGTTGTGTTTAAGTGGAAAAGAACTGTTCCAAAGCAGAAATGTCCAACATTCTCTCTTCAGGTCACATATCCATTCTCTGCCTCAGTTATTCTGCTACTGAACCCCTATAGTATGTTTCATTTCAGTAATTGTGTTGTTTATATTTGTTTTTTTAATTTCTTCTATGTCTTTGTTAAACATTTATTGTATCTTCCCAATCTTTTACCAAGATCTTGGCAGAAAAGCAGAAATACAGATCAATGGAATATGATAGAAAACCCAGAAACAAAACCCATGCATCTGTGGCCAATTAATCTACCACAGAGGAAGTGAGAATAAACAATGGAGAAAAGACAGTCTCTACAATAAATGATGCTGGAAAAACTGGATCACTATATGCAAAATAACGAAACTAGAACACTCCCTAACACAAAAATTTACAGACAAAAATAAATTCACAATGGATTAAAGATCTAAATGAAAAGCCAGATAGTATGAAACTCTTTGAAGGAAAAATAAGCAGAGTACTCTTTGACATAAGTAGTAGCAAGCTCTTTCTCAATCCATTGCCTAGATAATTGAAAATAAAAACAAAACA
>NW_011494945.1:12098543-12101037 GCF_000754665.1 Bison bison bison | reverse complement strand
CAAAAAAAATGAGCAGAAGATCTAAATAAGCATTTCTCCAAAGAAGACATTCAGATGGCTAAAAAGTACATGAAAGATGCTCAACATCACTAAGTATTAGAGAAAGATAAATCAAAACTAATATGTAGTATCACCTGATACAAGTGAGAATGGCCATCATCAAAGAATCTACAAACAATAAATTCTGAGGAGGGACAGGAGAAAAGAGAACCCTCTTATATTGTTGGCAGGAATATAAACTGGTACAGCCACTATGGAGAACAGTGTGGAAATTCCTTTAAAAAGTAAATATGCAGCTACCATTTGGTTCATCAATACCACTCTTGAGCATATATCTGGAGAAAACCATAATTTAAAAATATTCATGCACTGCAATATTAATTGAAGCACTATTTACAATAGCCAGGATATGGAAGCAACCTAAATGTTTATCAACAGAGGAAAGGATAAAGATGTGGTACGTATGTACAATGGAATAATACTCAGCCATAAAAAAGACTGAAATAATGCCTTTTACAGCAACATGGATGGATGTACAGACTGTCATACTGAGTGAAGTAAGTCAAATAGAGAAAGACAAGTATCATACGATATTGCTTATATGTGAAATCTAAAAAATAGGTACAAATGAACTTATCTGGAAAACAGAAATAGACTTAAAGATGTAGAAAACAAACTTATGGTATAGAAGGGATAAGAGGAGAAGGGATAAAACGAAAGATGGGGATTGATATATATCCATTACTACATATAAAGTGGATAACTAATAAGGAGCTATGGTATAGCCTAGGAAATTTTACTCAATACTCTGTAATGACCTATACAGGAAAAGAATCTTAAAAAGAGTGGTCATATGTATATGTATAACTGATTAACATTTCTGTACACCTGAAACTATAAAGATATTGAAAAACAACTATATTCCAATGAAAATTAAATATAAATAAATAAATTGTTTACAAGACACCTACTTCAGACCAAGAGAAACATACAGACTTAAAGTGAGAGGATGGAAAAAATATTCTATGCAAATGGAAATTAAAAGAAAGAGTAGCAGAGGCCGTCCTAAGATGGAACAGGAATAGGACAGGGAGACCACTTTCTCCCAACAAATTCACTGAAACAACATTTGAACACTGAGCAAATTCCGCAAAACAACTTCTAAATGCTGGCAGAGGACATCAAGAACCCAGAAAGGCAGCCCATTGTCTTCGAGAGGAGGTAGGAAAAAATACAAAAGACAAAAAGAGAGACAAAAGAGGTAGGGACAGAAATCTGTCCCAGGAAGGGAGTCTTAAAAAAGAGAAGTTTCCAAACACCAGGAAACACTCTCTCCAGCAGGTCTGTGGTGAGCCTTGAAATCTCAGAGGGCAAAATAACCAGGAGGAACAATAAATAAATAATTAAAACTCACAGATTATGTACCTAATAGCAACTCCCAGTGGAGCAGCAGCCCAGAAGTGCTCACGCGCATCCCCCACTAGCAAGCAGGGAATGGACAGGGAGGCGTGGGCTGCATTGCTAAGGTAAGGGCCAGGCCTGAATGCCCTGAGGGCAATCTGAGGGAACTAGCTTGAGATAGCAACCCAGACTGTCAGATAGCTATCCTGCAAAAAGCCCTAACCTAAGACAGAGCCAGGCCAGCTCACAGAACAAAAGACTGAGGAAAGCTAGCTGGCTGCAGACTGGCCCATCCCCCACCAGAGACAGGCAGGTGAGGGCAGCCAGAGCCAGAAGTGGGCAATTGTGGCCCCAGAGAGGCATCCTATACCAAACTGCAAGCAGACTTCATTGATAACCAAGACGTCTTGGGATTCTGGATGGTCAACATCCACTGGGAGGGTTGCAGCCAGAGATCAGCTCCCCAGAAGAGACACATGGCACACCTGAGAAGACGTGCCCATTGTACACCCAGAAAACTGAGCAGCTGGGACAGGGGAGGCGATAAGACGCAGCCTCCAACTGGGGGCAACTGTGCTCGCCAAGCACCTGGTCACCTGAGCTGCTCGGACCTGGGACGGGCACAAAACGCAGACCCAACTAAGTCTGCACCTTTGTGGAGTACCCAAGAACCTGAACCTGAGCAGTTTTGACTCAGGGAGTGCATGCAACGCAGGGGCCACATCAGAGAGTTCCCAGGAGAATAACCTAGAGCTTGAGCAGTGTAGACTGGGAAAGCACATACGCCGTGACTGGGGGCAAGCCCAGGGTGGCTGAATCACTCTGAGCACACTCCAGTTATATTTGTTTGCAGTGTTCCACCCTTCCCACAGCAAGACCGAACAAGTGAGCTTAAAAAAAGTGACCACCACCACCCCACTTGTGTCAGGGCTGAAATTAGACACTGAAGAGACCAGAAAACAGAAAAAGCAAAAATAAACAGAGGGACCTGCTTTGGAAGTGACAGATACAATAGATTAAAACCCTGTAGTTAGCACCGACTATATAGGAAGAAGCCTATAGACCCTGAGAAGTACAAGCCGGATTAAGGAAA
>NW_011494945.1:12095416-12096958 GCF_000754665.1 Bison bison bison | reverse complement strand
GGTGATGGACAGGGAGGCCTGGAGTGCTGCGATTTATGGGGTCGCAAAGAGTCGGACACGACTGAGTGACTGATCTGATCTGATCTGATTCTTCACCAGGTCACCTCTATCTCTGCCCTCCCCCTTTCTTCACTATCCAACTTTGTTAATCTCTTTGTGTGTTCCAGGCTGTAGGGAACACTTAGGGAACTGATTACTGGCTGGAACTGTCTCTCTCCTTTTGATTTCCCCCTTTTATACTCCTGGCCACCTCTGTATCCTTCCTCCCTCCCCTCTGCTCTGTGTAACTCCATGAACATCTCTGAGGGATCCAGACTGTGGAGAGCACATAGGGAAGTGATTACAAGCTAGCTTGCTCTCTCCCCTTTTGATTACCCCTCTTCTCCTCCTGGTCACCTCTATCTCCCTCCTCCCTCTTTTCCATGTAACTCTGCGTACCTCTCTGGGTGTCCCTCCCTATGAGGAAACGTTTCATCATTAATCTAGATGTTATATCATCAGTGCTGTATAGATGGAGAAATCTTGAGGCTACTGTAAGAATAAAACTGAAAACCATAGGCAGGAGGCTTAAGTCCAAATCCTGAGAACACCAGAGAACTCCTGAATCCAGGGAACATTAATTGATAGGAGTTCCTCAAGCACCTCCATATCTACACTGAAATCAAGCACCACCCACGGGCCAACAAGTTCCAGAGCAAGACATATCACACAGATTCTCCAGCAGCACAAGAACATAGCCCTGAGCTTCAGTACACAGGTTGCCCAAAGTCACACCAAACCCACTGACATTCGAAAACTCATTACTGGACAAGTCATTGCACTACAGACAGAAATCCAGCTCCACCCACCATAACACTGACACAAGCTTCCCTAACCAGGAAACCTTGACAAACCACCTGTCCAACTCCACCCACAGTGAGGAAACTCCACAATAAAGAGGAACGACAAAATGCCAGAATACAGAAAGGCCACCCCAACACCTCAATATAATAAAGATGAATAGGCAGAGAAATACCCTGCAGATAAAGGAACAGGATAAATGCTCACCAAACCAAACAAAAGAGGAGGAGATAGGGAATCTACCTGATAAATAATTCTGAATAATGATAGTGAAAATGACCCAAAATCTTGAAAACAAATTGGAGTTACAGATAAATAGCCTGAAGACAAGGATGGAGAAGATGCAAGAAATGTTTAACAAGGACCTAGAAGAAATAAAAAAGAGTCAATATATAATGAATAATGCAATAAATGAGATAAAAAACACTCTGGATGGAACCAACAGTAGAATAATGGAGGAAGAAGATAGGATAAGTGAGGTAGAAGATAGAAAGGTAGAAATAAATGAAACAGAGAGGAAAATAGAAAAAAAAAAAAGAATTAAATGAAATAAGGACAACCTCAGAAACCACTGGGACAATGTTAAATGCCCCAACATTCAAATCACAGGAGTCCCAGAAGAAGAAAACAAAAAAGAAAGACCATGAGAAGATACTTGAGGAGATAATAGTTGAAAACTTCCATAAAATGGGGAAGAAAATA
>NW_011494945.1:12093581-12095316 GCF_000754665.1 Bison bison bison | reverse complement strand
AAGAAAATAGCGACCCAAGTCCAAGAAACCCAGAGAGACCCAATCAGGATAAACCCAAGCCGAAACACCCCAAGATACATATTAATCAAATTGAAAAATATCAAACACACAGAACAAATATTAAAAGCAACAAGGGAAAAACAACAAATAACACATGGGGATTCCCATAAGGATAACAGCTGATCTTTCAAAAGAAACTCTTCAGGGCAGAATGGAATGGCAGGATATACTTAAAGTGATGAAAGAAAATAACCTACAGCCCAGATTACTGCACCCAGAAAGGATCTCCTTCAAATATTAAGGATAAATCAAAAGCTCTAAAGAAGCAAATGCTGAGAGAAATCAGCATCACCAAAGTAGCTCTCCAACAAATGCTAAAGGATCTTCTCTAGACAGGAAACACAGAAAGGGTGTATAAACTCAAATACAAAACGATAAAGTAAATGACAATGGGATCATACTTATAATGATTTCCTTAAATGTAAATTGGTTGAATGACCCAACCAAAAGAGAAAGACTGAATGTATATAAAAAAAAAAACCCTGTATATTTTGTCTACAAGAGACCCACCTCGAAATAAGCGACACATACAAACTGAAAGTGAAGGGCTGGAAAAAGATATTCTATGCAAATAGAGACCAAAAGAAAGCAGAAGTAGCAATACTCATATCAGATAAAATAGACTTTAAAACAAAGGCTATGAAAAGAGACAAAGATGGACACTACATAGTGAACAAAGGATTAATCCAAGAAGAAGACATAACAATTATAAACATATATGCACCCAACATAGGAGCACCTGAATATGTAAGACATATGCTAACAAGTATGAAAGGGGAAATTAACAATAACATGATAATAGTGGGAGACTTTAATACCCCACTCACACTTATGGATAGATCAGCTAAACAGAAAATTAACAAGGAAACACAAACTTTAACTGATACAATAGACCAGTTAGACCTAATTGATTTCTGTAGGACATTTCATCCCAAGACAATGAATTTCACCTTTTTCTCAAGTGCACATGGAACCTTCTCCAGGATAGATCACATCCTGGACCATAAATCTAGCCTTGGTAAAGTAAAAAAAAAAAAATAGTTGAAATCATTCCAAGCATATTTTCTGACCACAATGCAGTAAGATTAGATCTCATTTACAGGAGAAAAACTATTAAAAATTCCAACACATGGAGGGTGAACAACACGCTGCTAAATAACCAACAAATCACAGATAAATAAAAAAAGGAAACCAAAATATGCAAAGAAACAAATGAAAATGAAAATGAAAATAAAACAACCCCAAACCTATGGGACACTGTAGAAGTAGTGCTAGGAGGAAGGTTCATGCAATACAGGCTTACCTCAAGAAACAAGAAAAAAGTCAAATAAATAACCTAACTCTACACCTAAAGCAACTAGAAAAGGAAGAAATGAAGAACCCCAGGGTTAGTAGAAGGAAAGAAATCTTAAAAATTAGGGCAGAAAAAAAGGCAAAAGAAACAAAAGGAACCATAGCAAAAATAAACAAAGGAAAAAGCTGGTTCTTTTAGAAGATAAATAAAATGGACAGATCTTTAGCCATACTCATTAAGAAACAAAGGGAGAAGAATCAAATCAACAAAATTAGAAATGAAAATGGAGAGATCACAACAGACAACACTGAAATACAAAGGATCATAAGAGACTACGATCAGCAACTATATGCCAATAAAATGGACAACTTGGAAGAAATG
>NW_011494945.1:12090224-12091279 GCF_000754665.1 Bison bison bison | reverse complement strand
GAGAAAAGACAATCTCTTTAATAAGTGGTGCTGGGAAAACTGGTCAACCACTTGTAAAAGAATGAAACTAGAACACTTTCTAAAACCATACACAAAAATAAACTCAAAATGGAGTAAAGATCTAAATATAAGACCAGAAACTATAAAACTCCTAGAGTAGAACATAGGAAAAACACTCTATGACATAAATCACAGCAGGATCCTCTATGACTCACCCACCCAGAATATTGGAAATAAATGTAAAAATAAGCAAATGAGATCTAATTAAAATTAAGAGCTTCTGGACAACAAAGACCACCTCATGCGAAGAGTTGACTCATTGGAAAAGACTCTAATGCTGGGAGGGATTGGGGGCAGGAGGAGAAGGGGATGACAGAGGATGAGATGGCTGGATGGCAGCACCGTCTCGATGAACTTGAATTTGGGCAAACTCCGAGAGCTGGTGATGGACAGGGAGGCCTGTTGTGCTGTGATTCATGGAGTCACAAAGAGTAGGACACCACTGAGCGACTGAACTGACTGACTGCACAACAAAGGAAACTGTAAGCAAGGTGAAAAGACAGCCTTCAAAATGGGAGAAAATAACAGCAAATGAAGCAACTGACAAAGAATGAATCTCAAAAATATACAAGCAACTCCTGCAGCTCAATTTCAGAAAAATAAACAACCCAATCAAAAAATAGTCCAAATAATTAAAGAGACATTTCTCCAAAGAAGACATACAGATGGCTAACAAACATGAAATGATGCTCAACATCATTCATTATCAGAGAAATGCAAATCAAAACCACAACGAGGTACCATTTCACACCAGTCAGAATGGCTGCTATCCAAAGGTCTAAAAACAATAAATGCTGGAGAGGTTGTGGAGAAAAGGCAAACCTCTTACACTGTTGGTGGGAATGCAAACTAGCACAGCCACTCTGGAGAACAGTGTGGAGATTCCTTAAAATACTGGCAATAGAAATGCCATATGACCCAGAAATCCCACTGTTGGGCATACACACTGAGGAAGCCAGAACTGAAAGAGACACGTGTTCCCCAATGTTCATCAC
>NW_011494945.1:12089593-12090124 GCF_000754665.1 Bison bison bison | reverse complement strand
GGACATACCTCAATATAATAAAGGCTATATATGACAAACCCACAGCAAACATTATTCTCAATGGTGAAAAATTGAAAACATTTCCCCTAAAGTCAGGAAAAAGACAAGGGTGCCCACTTTCACCACTACCATTCAATATAGTTTTGGAAGCTTTGGCCACTGCAATCAGAGCAGAAAAAGAAATAAAAGGGATCCAGATTGGAAAAGAAGAAATAAAACTCACTGTTTGCAGATGACATGAGCCTCTACATAGAAAACCCTAAAGACTTCACCAGAAAATTACTAGAGTTAATCAATGAATATACTAAAGTTGCAGGATATAAAATCAACACACAGAAATCCCTTGCATTCCTATACACTAGTAATGAGAAAATAGAAAGAGAAATTAAGGAAACAATTCCATTCACCATTGCAACGAAAATAATAAAATACTTAGGAATATATCTACTTAAAGAAACAAAATACCTATATATAGAAAACTATAAAATACTGGTGAAAGAAATAAAAGAGGACACTAATAGATGGAGAAAT
>NW_011494945.1:12087426-12088651 GCF_000754665.1 Bison bison bison | reverse complement strand
AGTAAGCCAGAAAGAAAAACACCAATATAGTATACTAACGCATATATATTGAATTTAGAATGATGGTACCGATAACCCTGTATGCAAGACAGCAAAAGAGACACAGATGTTAGAACAATCTTTTAGACCCTGTGGGAGAGGGTGAAGGTTGGATGATATGGGAAAATGGCACTGAAACATGTAAATTGTCATATGTGAAACGAATCAACAGTCCAGGTTCAATTCATGATACAGGGTGCTCATGGCTGGGGCACTGGGATGACCCAGAGGGATGGGATGGGGAGTGTGGTGGTAGAGGGGTTCAGCATGGGGAACACATGTGCACCAGTCCTGGATTCATATCAATGTATGGTAAAACCAATACACTACTGTAAAGTAAAAAGAAAATAAAAATTAAAAAATTAAAAAAAAAATAAAGTCTTCTTTAAAAAATAATGAAAATAAAGCAAGTATGAATCATTTAAAGACAAATAAAAGAAAGAGTAGCAATTCTCATATTAGACAAAAATAGATTTTAAAACAGAGAACATTACAAAAGACAAAGAACACTATATAATGAGCAAAAGTTCAATCCAAGAGGAAGACACAACAATTTCAAATATTTATGCACACCATATAGGAGTACCTCAATTCATCAGGTAGAGAATCACAGATATAAAAGGAGAAATTGACTGTAACACAATAATAGTAGGGGATTTTACCACCCCTCTTATGTCAATGGACAGATCATTCAGACAGAAAGTTAATAAGGAAACAAAAGCCTTAAATTACACATTAGACCAGATGAATTTAATTGATATCTTCAGGACATTCCATCCAAACATAGCAGAGTACACTTTCTTCTCAAAAGCACATGGAACATTCTCCAGGATAGATCACACGTTGTTGTTCAGTCACTAAGTCATGACCGGCTCTTTGCAACACCATGGACTGCAGCAAGCCAAGCTTCCCTGTCTCCTACTATCGCCCAGAGTTTACCCAAGTTCATGTCCATTGAATCAGTGATTCCATCTAATCATCTCATCCTCTGTTGCCTTCTTCTACTTCTGCCTTCAATCTTTCACAACATCAGAGTTTTTTCTAATGAGCCAGCTGTTCCCATCAGGTGGCCAAAATATTGGAGCTTCAGCTTCAACATCAGTCCTTCCAATGAGTTTTCATGGTTGATTTCCTTTAGGATTGATTGGTTTCATCTCTTGCTGTCCAAGGTACTCTCAAGAGTCTT
>NW_011494945.1:12085760-12086992 GCF_000754665.1 Bison bison bison | reverse complement strand
GGGGCCCCCCCCTGCCACTAAGCTGTGAGCAGACACAGATTATTACCCACACTCTCCTGGGAGCCTAAGCAGCTTGGCTTTTCCTAGGGACCCACGACAAGGGGCCAATTCTGCTGAGACAGCGTATGGTCCACCTCATCTGGCAGGTCTCTACTGCTACAGGCATTTCCAGGTACGTCCCAATTCTAGCTGCCATACCCAGTCCTCATCCAAGTCTGACTGAAAAAGTGGGCCCTAATAAGCTTCAGCCTTCAACCTTTCTTGTCTTGGCAGAGAAAAGAAACCAGAGGGTGACCTAAAATCAGAGGCAGGCCAAAAACCAAAGTGAAACACCACGGGATGAATGATCAAAGAAGAGGAAGGGAATTAGTTTCTGCAGCCACTGATCCAGTGGATTAAATCTCCACAATTAGCCTGAGACTATGGATTTGGGGGGCAATTGTGGACTCTGGGAGCAAGTACCAGCTGGAGTAAGGCCAGAACTAAGCCTGAGCTGACTCCACAGTGCCCACAACCAGATACATTCCTAGAAATATTGGAGGATGTCATGAGTAGGCAGATTGGCTGATGCTCACTGTGTAGAGAGCATTCTTCTCACTGTATTTTTCTCTCTCTCTGGGTTTTCTTGGATGTTGAACGTTGCTTTCAACATGAATCTTGGGGTTTTTTCTTCTGTGCTATGTGGCCTGTGAAGTCTTGGTACTACAGTAAGGCCTCAGTCCTGAACCTCAGAGGAGGAAGAACTGAGTCCAGAACTTTGGAGAACTTCCAACTCCTTGAAATATTAATTAGATCTTTCACAAAGGCTCCCATCTCAACACTAAGACCAGGCCCACCAAAAGATTAGCATGCTACAGTGCCAGATACATCATGCCAAACCTTCAACAAAACAGGAACATAAACCTGTTCATTGGAAGACAGACTGCTAAAGCCATTCCAGGTCCACAGAAACCACAAAACATGTCATTGGACATGGCACTGACTTTCAGAGTGAAAAGATCCAGCACTATACCTCACAACACAGGAACAACCCCCTGCCAAGCCAGAAACCTTCACAAAGCACTGTTCCAACACCACCCAGGGAGGGAAAATGCCACAAATAAGAGAAACCATGACCTTTCCTGCATGCAGAAAGAAGACCCTCAAACTCAGTAAATTAAGCAAAATTAAAATACAGAGAAACATGCAGCAGATGAAGGAGCAATCTCACAAGACCAAAAAAAAAAAAAAAA
>NW_011494945.1:12084181-12085660 GCF_000754665.1 Bison bison bison | reverse complement strand
TCTAGTTCTGTGGCCACTACTGAGTTTTTGAAATTTGTGGTTATATTAAGTGCATCATTTTAACAGTATCATCTTTTAGTTTTTAAGTAGCTCACCTGGAATTTCATCACCTCCATTAGCTTTGTTCATAGCAATGTTTCCTAAGGCCCACTTGACTTTGCTTTCCATGCTCTAGGTGAGTGCCCACACCATAGTGGTTATCTGGGTCATAAGACCTTTTTTGTACCATTCTCCTGTGTATAGATCACATATTAGGTCACAAATCAAGCTTTGATAAATTTAAGAAAATTTAAATTGTATCATGCTCCTTTTCTGATCACAACACTATCATACTAGATATCAATTACATGAAAAAAAATAAAAAAAAAAACCCAAACACATGGGTGTTAAACAATACATTTTTAAATAATCAACAGATCACTTAAGAAATCAAAGTGGAAATAAAAATACCAATAAACAAATGACAACAAAAACACTACAACCCCAAAGCTATGGGACACAGCAAAGGAAGTTCTAAGAGGGAAGTTTGTAGCAATATAATCCTACCTCATGAAACAAGAAAAACATCACATATACAACTTACCTTACACCTAAAGCAGCTGGAAACAGAAGAACAAAACAAAACAAACAAAAAACAGTTTGTAGAAGGGAATAAATCATAAGGTCAGAGAAGAGGGGACTTTCAAGATTGTGGAAGACTAAGATGGTGAGATCACCCCCCTCCCAACAAATATATAAAAAATTTCTCTGTATATGGAACAACTACTACAGAATACATTCTGAACACTGGCAGAATAAACCAGACATAAGAAATAGTAAGCCCATCTCCCCAGAATAAGGTAGGGGGAAAGATAAGGATAAAAAAGATACAAAAGATTTGGGGGCCTGGACTTGTCCCCCAGGGAGGTGGTCATGAAGGAGGAGATATTTCTGCACACTCAGAAACCACCTCACAAGCAGATTCAGAGAGAGTTTTAGAACCTCAGAGGGGAACACAGCAACAGGTGCTCAGAGGGAAAAGTAGAATTCACCACAGAGATTAGTGCTGAACAGCACTTCCCAGCTGAAAAATGTCTGATGTGCCCACCATGGTGACTGGGGCTGGGTGCTGAGGCTTAGGCTTTGTGGATTGGACCCCAGAGAGAGGACCAGGGTTGGCACCATGAAGACACTCTGAGGGATCTAGTATGGCACAGCTGAAGGAGTCTAGGAAAAAGTCTGGGCCTCCCAGAGAGGCAAGAGATCATTGCCTCCATGATCCCTTAACTCTGCATGCTCTCTGATAGCTGCTGTGTGTCCAACCACTGCCAAAGACAACAGGAGTGCCAGAGGTGGAACTAGATGTGACTACTGTTTAAGATCCCAGAGTGAGGAAAGCAAGCCAACTGGCCACTCTGAAAATCAGGGAGAGTGCCTGAGGCAGCAGTCAAAAAGCTGCCACTGCAGATACAGCCTTAGTGGCAGCAGCTGCCACTAAGC
>NW_011494945.1:12081852-12083882 GCF_000754665.1 Bison bison bison | reverse complement strand
AGTAAATTAAGCAAAATTAAAATACAGAGAAACATGCAGCAGATGAAGGAGCAATCTCACAAGACCAAAAAAAAAAAAAAAATAGGAAGAGACAATAGGCTGTAAAATAGAAGAACAAAATCAGAGCAATGATTGTAAACATCCAACATTTTGGAAATAAAATGGACCCACAGATAAATGGAATAGAGGCACAGATCGAAGAGATACAAAAAACATTAAAAAGACCTAGAAGAGATAAAAAAATAAGCTATGAACAACAAAATAACTAAGATTAAAAACACAGTAGAAGCAACCTGGTACCTGAGGCAGAAGATCAAATAAATGAAATGGAACATAGAATGGTGGAAATAACTGGAGCAGGAAAAATTAAAAAAAAAAGAATTAAACTAAATGAGGACAGTCTCAGAGACCTCTGGGACAAAATTAAGCACACCAACATCCTAATTATAGCTGTCTCAGAAATGCCAGGTTGGATGACTTACAAGCTGAGATCTGGATTGCTGGGAGAAATATCAACAATTTCAGATATGCAGATGATACAACTCTAATGGAAGACAGTGAATAAGAACTAAAGACTCTCTTGATGAGGGTGAAAGAGGAGTGTGAAAAAGCTGGCTTAAAACACAACATTGAAAAAACTAAGATAATGGCATCCATTCCCATCACTTCATGGCCAATAGAAGGGGAAAACGTAGAAGCAGTGACAGAGTGGAGTCTCTTCTTGGGGTCCAAAACCACTGCAAATGGTAACTGCAGCCATAAAATTAGAAGATGCCTGCTTTTTGGAAGGAAAGCTATGACAATCTTAGACAGCATATTAAAAAGCAAAGACATAACTTTGCCAATAAAGGTCCATATAGTCAAAGCTATGATGATAGCTTACTGGTAATTCTTTATAGATGTGACAAACCCACAGCAAACATTATCCTCAACGGTGAAAAATTGAAAGAATTTCCCCTAAAGTCAGGAAAAAGACAAAGGTGCCCACTTTCACCACTACTATTCAACATAGCTTTGGGAGTTTTGGCCATAGCAATCAGAGCAGAAAAAGAAATGAAAGGAATCCAAACTGGAAAAGAAGAAGTAAAACTCCCACTGTTTGCAGATGACATGATCCTCTACATAGAAAACCCTAAAACTCCGACAGAAAATTACTAGAGCTAATCAATGAATATAGTAAAGTTGCAGGATATAAAATCAACACACAGAAATCCCTTGCATTCCTATACACTAATAATGAGAAAATAGAAAGAGAAATTGAGGAAACAATTCCATTCACCATTACAACAAAAAGAGTAAAATACGTAGGAATATATCTACCTAAAGAAACAAAAGACCTATATATAGAAAACTATAAAACACTGGTGAAAGAAATCAAAGAGGACACTAATAGATGGAGAAATATACCATGTTCATGGATTGGAAGAATCAATATAGTGAACCTGAGTATACTACCCAAAGCAATCTACAGATTCAATACAATCCCTATCAAGCTACCAATGGCATTTTTCACAAAGCTAGAACAAATAATTTCACAGTTTGTATGGAAATACAAAAAAGCCTCGAATATCCAAAGAAATCTTGAGAAAGAAGAATGGAACTGGAGTAATCAACCTGCCTGACTTCAGGCTCTACTACAAAGCCACAGTCATCAAGACAGTATGGTACTGGCACAAAGACAGAAATATAGATCAATGGAACAAAATAGAAAGCCCAGAGATAAATCCACGCACCTATGGACACCTTATCTTTGGTAAAGGGGGCAGGAATCTACAAGGGAGAAAAGACAATCTCTTTAATAAGTGGTGCTGGGAAAACTGGTCAACCACTTGGAAAAGAATGAAACTAGAACACTTTCTAACACCATACACAAAAAGAAACTCAAAATGGATTAAAGATCTCAATGTAAGACCAGGAACTATAAATCTCCTAGAGGAGAACATAGGCAAAACACTCTCTGACATAAATCACAGCAGGATCCTCTATGACCCACTCCCAGAATATTGGAAATAAAGCAAAATAACAATGGA
>NW_011494945.1:12080567-12081752 GCF_000754665.1 Bison bison bison | reverse complement strand
AAACCATATGACCATCTCAATAGATGCAGAGAAAGCTTTTGACAAAATTTAACATCCATTTATGATAAAACCCTCCAGAAAGTAAGCACTGAATTCACATACGTCAACATAATAAAGCCTTTTTACAACAAACCTACAGCAAACATTATTCTTAGTGGTGAAAAGTGAAACCACTTCCTCTAAGATTAGGAACAAGACAACACTGCCCAGTCACTACTATTATTCAGCATAGTGTTGGAAACCCTAGCCATAAAAATCAGAGAAGAAACATAAATAAAAGGAATCCAGATGCAGATGGGTACAGAAGCAGTAAAACTTGCATTGTTTGAAGACAACACAATAGTATACATAGAAAACCCTAAATATATCATCAAAAACGTACTGGAGTTAATCAATGAATTCAGTAAAATTGCAAATACAAAATCAATACAGAGAAACCCTTTGTATTCCTATACACTAACAAAGAAAAACCAGAAATTTAAATTAAGGAAACAATCATGTTCACCAGTGGAATAAAAAGAATAATATATATAAGAATAAGCATACCTAAATAGAAACAAGAGCTGCATGCAGAAAACTAAAAAATGCTCATGAAATAAATAAAAAACAACATAAACAGATGGCAAGATATATCATGATCTTGGACTGGAAGAATCAATATTGTGAAAATGACTATATTATCCAAAGCAATCTTCATATTCAGTACAATCCCTATCAAATTACCAGTGACGTTTTTCATAGAATTAGTTCAAGAGATTTTACAATTTGTATAGAAACACAAAAGACCCCAAATAGCCAAAGTGATCTTGGGAAAGAAAAATGGAGCTGGAGGAATCAATATTCCTGACTTCAGACTATAGAACAAAGCAACAGTAATCAAGACAGTATGGTATTGGCATAAAAACTCTAATATAATCAATGGAGCAAGGTGGAAAACCCAGAGATAAACCTACACATCTATGGGAACCTTATCTTTGACAAAACATGACTCATTATTAGAGAAATGAAACCAAAACTACAATGAAGTATCATCTAACATCAGTCAGAATGACCATCATCTAAACATCTGCAAACAAGAAATGTTGGAGAGGATGTGAAAAAAGGGGAACACTCCTGCACTGTTGATGGGAGTTGATAAAATCACTATGGAGAAGAGTATCCAGAAATCCCACTATTGGGCAGATA
>NW_011494945.1:12079389-12080209 GCF_000754665.1 Bison bison bison | reverse complement strand
ACATATACACAATGGAGTATTACTCAGCCTTTAAAAGAATACATTTGTAATCAGTTCTAATGAGGTGGATTAAACTAGGAGCCTATTATACAGAGTGAAGTAAGCCAGAAAGAAAAACACCAATACAGTATACTAACGCATATATATGGAATTTAGAAAGATGGTAACGATAACCCTGTATGTGAGACAGCAAAAGAGACATAGATATATAGAACACACTTTTGGACTCTGTGGGAGACGGAGAGAGTGGGATGATTTGGGAGAATGGCATTAAAACATTTATAATATCATATATGAAATGAATCACCAGTCCAGGTTCGATGCATGATACAGGAGGCTTGGGGCTGTTGCACTGGGATGACCCAGAGGGATGGTATGGGGAGGAACGTGGGAGGGGGGTTCAGGATGGGGAACACGTGTACACCTGTGGTGGATTCATGTTGATGTATTGCAAAACCAACACAATATTGTAAGGTAATTAGCCTCAAATTAAATAAATAAATTTATATTAAAAAAAACCCCTTAATATTCATGGGAAGGACTGATAGTGAAGCTGTAGCTCTAAAACTTTGTCAACCTGATGCGAAGAGCCATCTCATTGGAAAAGACCTTGATGATTGGAAAGATTGAAGGCAGGAGGAGAAGGGGACGACAGAGGATGAGATGGTTGGATGGCACCACAGACTCAGTGGACATGAGTTTGAGCAAACTCTGGGAGATAATGAAGGGCAAGTAAGCCTTGTGTGCTGTCCATGGGACTGCAGAGTCAGAAACAACTGCGTGACTGAACAACAACAATAGCAAACTACTATGAGCAATT
>NW_011494945.1:12078844-12079289 GCF_000754665.1 Bison bison bison | reverse complement strand
AGCAACTGACAAACAACTAATCTCAAAAATATACAAGCAACTCCTGCAGCTCAATTCCAGAAAAATAAACGACTCAATAAAAAATTAGGCAAAAGAACTAAACAGACATTTCTCCAAAGAAGACATACAGACGGCTAATAAAAACATAAAAAGATGCTCAACATCACTCATTATCAGAGAAATGTAAATCAAAACCACAATGAGGTACCATTTCCTACCAGTCAGAATGGCTGCTATTCAAAAGTCTACAAGCAATAAATGCTGGAGAGGGTGTGGAGAAAAGGGAACCCTATTATACTTTGGTGGGAATGCAAACTAGTACATCCACTATGGATAACTGGAAATAGAACTGACTTCTGACCCAGCAATCCCACTACTGGGCATACACACCGAGGAAACAAGAATTGAAAGAGACACGTGTACCCCAATGTTCATTGCAGCACTG
>NW_011494945.1:12077860-12078744 GCF_000754665.1 Bison bison bison | reverse complement strand
GAAACCAAAACTACAATGAAGTATCATCTCACACCAGGCAGAATGACCATCATCTAAACATCTGCAAACAAGAAATGTTGGAGAGGATGTGAAAAAAGGGGAACACTCCTGCACTGTTGATGGGAGTTGATAAAATCACTATGGAGAAGAGTATCCAGAAATCCCACTATTGGGCAGATACCCTGAGAAAACCATAATTCAGAAAGACACATACATCCCAGTTTTCATTGCAGCATTATTTACAATAGCTAAGACATGGAAGCAACCTAGATTTCCATCTCAGATGAATGGATAAGGAAGATGTGGTACATATATACAATGGAATATTATTCAGCCATAGAAAAAGAATGAATTTGAGTCAGTTCCAAAGAGGTGGATGAACCTATAGCCTATCATACAGAGTGAATTAAGTCAGAGAAATAGCACATGTTGTATATTAACATCTATATATGAAATCTAGGAAAATGCTACTGATGAACCTATTTTCAGGATAAGAATAGAGATGCAGAAAAGATAGCAGACTTGTGGACCCAGCGGGGAAAGGAGAGCATAAGATGAATTGAGAGAGTAGCATTGAGTTATATATATGGCCATATGTAAAATAGCTAGTGGGAAGTTGCTGTACAACACAGGGAAATCAAGCCAGTGCTCTGTGACAACCTAGAGGGATGGGAAGGGATTGGACGTGGAAGGAGATTCAAGAAGGAGGGGACATATCCATGAAAGAAGTGAAAATGAAAATCGCTCAGTTATGTCCAACTCTTTGTAACCCCAAGGACTATACAGTCCATGGAATTCTCCAGGCCAGAATATTGAAGTGGGTAGCCTTTCCCTTCTCAGGGGATTTTCCCAACCCAGGGATCAAACCTGTCTCCTGCTTGGCA
>NW_011494945.1:12077112-12077760 GCF_000754665.1 Bison bison bison | reverse complement strand
GCATTGCAGGAGGATTCTTCACCAGCTGAGCCACAAGACATAATTATACTTAAGGGTAATTCACAATATTGCATGGCAGAACATTCTCCAATTGAAAATTTTTTCAAAAGAACAAAAAAGAAACATAAAAAAACCGCAAACTCTCCTCTAAGAATGTATCATCATTAGCATTGGCAAAATTCTATCAATACTTATAATGAAATGATCTTTCACTTTTAAAATTAGGTATATAAATTTTGAAGAATGAAAACTTTGGAGAAGATTTTTTTTTTCATTTTTAAAGAGGCTATAGATGCTCAGGCTTCATATAATTTGATTTTCCTTTATAATTTACCTTTTAATAAATTGTTGGTAATAAGTTTTTAACCATTTACTCACTAGAAGCTTAACATTATTTAGGGACATAGTATCTTAATCTTTCTTGACTCACTAAGCAGTGTAGTGCAATACTTCATCTACTGCAACTTATTCATTTTAAAGTTTTCTTTAATGTTTTTTGAACTGTCTGCTATTCCGCCAGAGATTAATATACATAAACTTCAACTCTAATTCAATTAACAGAATGTTTGTTGCACACACATTAGATGTATAGGAAAGTAAGGAAATGATTTATGAAAAGATGGAGAATTCACTAACAGTAGTTTTTAC
>NW_011494945.1:12076053-12076926 GCF_000754665.1 Bison bison bison | reverse complement strand
ATGTTATACTATTCAGCAATAGTCATTACTGACTTCAATATCATAATTTCAATAATGAATATAACAAATAAGCAGAAAACAAAGGAAGTAAAAGACTGAAAAACAGAATAAACCAATAAATATTTTTTAAAAATCTATACGTTACTCTAAACAAATGCAAAGTACATATTCTCCTCAGGGTGTGCACTTGGAACATTCTTCTGGATAGATTACATGTTAGATCATAAAGCAATTCCGAATAAATGCAAAAAAAAAATTGCAGTTATACAAAATATCTTATCCAAGAAAATGGTAGAATTAGAATCCAATAGGAGAAGGAAAATCACATTACTCAGAAATATGTACAAATTTTACAAATTTATCCCTAAATAACCAATGGGTCTAAAAAACTCAAAAGACAAATCAGAAGATATCTTAAGGCACATAAAAATAAAAACACAGCATACCATAACTGATGAGATGCAGTGACTGCAGTGCTCAGAACAAAATGTATAATTTTTCAACTGAAATATCATTGATAAATTATTGTGTTAGCTTAAGGTGTACAGCAAAAGAATTCAGTTTACAAATACACACACACACACACACGGCAGAAAGTGAAGAACTAAAGAGCCTCTTGAGGAAAGTGAAAGAGGAGAGTGAACAAGTTGGCTTAAAGCTCAACATTCAGAAAGCTAAGATCATGGCATCTGGTCCCATCACTTCATGGCAAATAGATGGGGAAACAGTGGAAACAGTGGTTGACTTCATTTTTCTGGGCTCCAAAATCACTGCCTATGGTGACTGCAGCCATGAAATTAAAATACGCTTACTCCTTGGAAGGAAAGCTATGACCAACCTAGACAGCATATTCAAAAGCAGAGACATTACTTT
>NW_011494945.1:12074126-12074575 GCF_000754665.1 Bison bison bison | reverse complement strand
TGCATAGGAACCTGGGATGTTATATCCATGAATCAAGGTAAATTGGAAAACCCAGAAGTGGCCACAGGACTAGAAAAGGTCAATTCCCAAGAAAGGCAGTAGTAAAGAATGTTCAAATTGTCAGACAGTTGCATTGATTTCCATGTAAGTAATGTTATGCTCAAAATTTTTCAGGCTAGGCTTCAGCATTACATGAACCGAGAACTTCCAAATGTTCAAGCTGGGTTTAGAAGAGCAGAGGAACCAGAGATCAAGTTGCTGACATTCACTGGATCATAGAGAAAGAAACTAAATTCCAGAAAATCATCTTCCTCTATTTCATTGACTACACTAAAGCCTTTGACTGTGTGGATCACAACAAAATGTGGAGAACTCTTAAAGAGATAGGAATACCAGACCCTCTTACCTATCTCCTGAGAGATTTGTATGCGGGTCAAGAGGCAACAGTT
>NW_011494945.1:12073570-12074026 GCF_000754665.1 Bison bison bison | reverse complement strand
TTCAGGTGGACTCTACCACCGTGTCACCTGGGGAGCCCCCTATGTCTCATGCATCTGATAAAAATTCAATGCTACTCTCTCTATAGAGGGTTTCCTTGGTAGCTCAGATGGTAAAGAATACACCTGCAATGCAGGAGACCTGGGTTTGATCCCTGGGTTGGGAAGATCCCCTGGAGGAGGGCATGGTAAGCCGCTCTAGTATTCCTGTCTGGAGAATCCCCATGGCCAAAGGAATCTGGCAAGCTGCAGTCCATGGGGTTGCAAAGAGTTGGACACGACTGAGTGATGGAACTGAACTTCCCACACTAATCTAAGAACAGCCATCCTATGATTTTCTATAGAGCTGTGCTTAATAGTTCAGTCATGAAAATGAAGTGGCCAGGCCAGAGAGGAAATGATGCTCAGTTGTGGATGTGTCTGCTGCTGAAAGTAAACTCTAATGCATAGAAACCTGGA
>NW_011494945.1:12071437-12073470 GCF_000754665.1 Bison bison bison | reverse complement strand
AAGAATTGATGCTTTTGAACTGTGGTGTTGGAGAAGACTCTTGAGAGTCCCTTGGACTGCAAGAAGATCCAACCAGTCCATCCTAAAGAAGATCAGTCCTGGGTGTTCATTGGTAGGACTGATGTTGAAGCTGAAACTCCAGTACTCTGGCCACCTGATGAGAAGAGCTGACTCATTTGAAAAGACCCTGATGCTGGGAAAGTTTGAAGACTGGAGGAGAAGTGACGACAGAGGATGAGATGGTTGGATGGCATCACTGACTCAATGGACATAAGTTTGGGTAGACTCTGGGAGTTGGTGAGGGACAGGGAGGCCTGGTGTACTGTGGTTCATGGGGTCACAAAGAATCAGACACAACTAAGTGACTGAACTGTGTGTATATGTGTGTGTGTATATATATATATACACACACACACACACTTAACTGATTATATATAACTGGTCATTATTTGTATGTATATATTTTTATATTCCACAGATAATTATATAATATGATATTTATCTTTCTCTCTATAGCTTACTTCACTTAGTATGATTATCCTCTCAGTCCATCCATTTTGTTGCAAATGGCATGATTTCATTGTTTTTAGTAGTTGAGTAATATTGCCTTATTATTCTCCCCACAGTCAGTCTCTCCCATCAGGAAGCTTCCACAAGCCTCTTATCCATATCCATTAGAAAGCAGACAGAATGAAAACCATAGTCACAGAAAACTAACCAAACTGAACACATGAATCACAGCCTTGTCTAACTCAATGAAAATATGAGCCAAGCTATGTAGAGCCACCTAAGACAGAAGAGTCATGGCAGAGAGTTCTGACAAAATGTAGTCCACTGGAGATGGCAATGGCAAATCACTTTGAATAATTGCCTTGAGAACACCATGAGCAGTATGAAAAGGCAAAAATATATGACACTGAAAGAAGAACTCCCCAGGTTGGTAGGTGCCCAATATGCTACTGGAGAAGAGTGGAGAAATAACTCCAGAAAGAATGAAAAGATGAAAACAATGCCCAGTTGTGGTTGTGACTGGTGATAGAAGTTAAGTCCAATGCTGTAAAGAATGGTATTGCATAGGAACCTGGAATGTTAGTTCATGAATCTAGGTAAATTAAAGTGGTCAAACATGGAGATGGCAAGAGTGAATATTGACATTTTAGGAATCAGTGAATTAAATAGCATTAGAAGAGGCGGATTTAATTCAGGTGACCACTATATCTATTACTGTGGGCAAGAATCCCTTAGAAAAAAATGGAGAAATCTTAATAGTCAACAAAAGAGTCTGAAATGCAGTAATTGGGTGCAATCTCAAAAATGACAGAACTATCACTTTGTTTCCAATGAAAACCTTTCAGTGTCACAGCAATCCAAGTCTATGCACCAACCACTAATGCCAAAAAGGTGAACTTGAACAGTTCTATGAAGACCTACAAGACCTTCTAGAACTAACGCCAAAAACAGATGTCCTTTTCATCATAGGGGACTGGAATGAAAAAGAATGAAGTGAAGAGATACCTGGAGTAACAGGCAAGTTTGACCCTAGAGTACAAAATGTAGTGGGACAAAGGCTAACTGAGTTTTGCCAAGGGGATGCACTGCTCATAGCAAACACCCTCTTACAACAACACAAGAGATGGCTCTACACATGGACATCACCAGATTGTCAATACTGAAATCACATTGCTTACATTTTTTGGAGCCAAAGATGTAAAAGCTATATATATTCATCAAAAACAAGACTGGGAGCTGACTGTGGCTCAGATCATGAAACCATTATTGCAAAATTCAGACAAAAATTGCAGAAAGTGGGGAAAACCACTAGACTGTTCAGGTATGACATAAATAAAAGTGCTTACAATTATACAGTGGAAGTGACAAAAGGACTCAAGGGATTAGATCTGATGAGTTCCTGAAGAAATATGAATGGAGGTTTCCTGACATTGCACAGGAAGTGGTGATCAAGATCATCCCCAAGGAAAAAAAAATACAAAAAGGCAAGATGGTTGTCTGCGGAGGCATTACAAATATCTGAG
>NW_011494945.1:12070464-12071337 GCF_000754665.1 Bison bison bison | reverse complement strand
GGGTCAAAAGGCAACAGTTAGAACCTAATATGGAACAACTGACAGATTAAAATTGAAAAAGCACAACAAGGCTGTTTATTGTCACCCTGAATATTTAACTTATAAGCAGAGCACATAACTTATAAGCTGGGCTGGATGAGTTACAAATTGGAATCAAGAATGCCTGGAGAAATATCAACACTCTCAGATATGCAGATGATACCACATTAATGGCAGAAAGTGAAGGGGAACAAAAGAACCTCTTAATGAAGGTGAAAGAGAAGAGTGACAAAGTCATCTTAAAATTCAATAATAATAAAAAAGTAAGATCATGGTGTCTTATCCCATCACTTCACAGCAAATAGAAGGGGAAAAGGTGGAAGCACTGACAGATTTCCTCTTCTTGGGTTCTAAAATCACTGGGGATATGGTGACTGAACCCATGAAATTACAAGACACTTGCTTCTTGGCAGGGAAACTATAGCAAACTTACATAGTGTATTATCTATGAGCTGACTCATTGGAAAAGATGCAGACGCTGGGGAAGATTGAAGGCAGAAGAAGGGGGTGACACAGGATGAGATGGTTGGATGGCATCGCCCATTCAGTGGAGATGAACTTGGGCAAACTCCAGGAGATGGCGAGAGACAGGTAAGCCTAATGTGCTGCAGTCCATGGGATCTCAGAGTTGGGCACGACTGGAAGACTGAGCAACAACTATTTCTCAGGATTTAAAGTGAATCTGCAACTAATTTAATAACATTTTTTTTTCATGAAAAAGAGAGAGCTTTGGGTGCCCTATTTCATGCATAGAATTTGCAACCCAGAGGGATGGGGTAGGGAGAAAGGTGGGAGGGGAGTTCAGGATGGTTGGATGCATGTACACCCATGGCT
>NW_011494945.1:12067691-12069010 GCF_000754665.1 Bison bison bison | reverse complement strand
TCCAGAAAAACTATATAAAAAAGATCTTCATGACCCAGATAACCACAATGGTGTGATGATTACTCACACCTAGACCCAGACACTCTGGAGTGCTAAGTCAAGTGGACCTTAAAAAGCATCATTACAAACAAAGCTAGTGGAGGTGATGGAATTCCAGTTGAGGTATTTCACACCTTAGAACCTCTGAAAGTGCTGCACTCAATATGCCAGAAAATTTGGAAAACTAAACAGGACTGGAAAAGGTCAGTTTTCATTCTAATCCTAAAGAAAGTCAATGCCAAAAAATGTTCAAACTACTGCACAATTGCACTCATTGCACACACTAACAAAGTAATGCTCAAAATTCTCCAAGCTAGGCTTCTACAGTACGTGAACTATGAACTTGCAGGTGTTCAAGATTGATTTAGAAAAGGTAGAGGAACCAGAGATCAATTGCCAACATCCATTGTGTCATAGAAAAAGAAAGAGAGTTTCAGAAAAAACATTTATTTCTGCTTTATTGAGTACACCAATGCATTTCACTACGTGGATCACAACAAACTGTGGAAAATTCTTAAACAGAATGGAATACCAGACCCCCTTACCTGCCTCCTGAGAAATCTGTATGTAGGTCAAGAAGCAACAGTCAGAATCAGGCATGAAACAACAGACTGGTTGCAAAATGGGAAAAGAGAATGTCAAGGCTGTATATTGTCACCCTGCTTATTTAACTTATGTGTAGAGCACATCATAGGAAAGTACACCATGGAAAATACCAGGCTGGATGAAGCACAAGCTGGAATCAAGTTTTCTGGGAGAAAGATCAATCAACTCAGATATACTTATGGCACCACCCTTATAGCAGAAAGTGAAGAAGAATTAAAGAGTCTTTTGATGAAAGTGAAAGTCAGTAGTTTAGTCGGTCAGTCATGTCCGACTCTTTGTGACCCCGTGAATTGCAGCATTACAGGCCTCCCTGTCCATCACCAACTGCTGGAGTTCACTCAAACTCACGTCCATCGAGTCAGCGATGCCATCCAGCCATCTCATCCTCTGTCGTCCCCTACTCCTCCTGCCCCAAATCCCTCCCAGCATTAGAGTCTTTTCCAATGAGTCAACTCTTCCCATCAGGTAGCCAAAGTATTGGAGTTTCAGCTTTAGCATCAGTCCTTCTAAAGAACACCCAGGACTGATCTCCTTTAGGATGACTGGTTGGATCTCCTTTCAGTCCAGGGGACTCTCAAGAGTCTTCTCCAACATCACAGTTCAAAAACATCAATTCTTCGGCGCTCAGCTTTCTTCACAGTCCAACTCTCACATCCATACATGACCACTGGAAA
>NW_011494945.1:12066923-12067311 GCF_000754665.1 Bison bison bison | reverse complement strand
ACTCCTTTTCCTATTTGGAACCAGTCTGTTGTTCCATGTCCAGTTTTAGCTGTTGCTTCCTGACCTGCATAGAAGTTTCTCAAGAGGCAGGTCAGGGTGGTCTGGTATTCCCATCTCCTCCAGACTTTTCCACAGTTTATTGTGATCCACACAGTCAAAGGCTTTGGCATAGTCAATAAGGCAGAAATAGATGTTTTCATGGAACTCTCTTGCTTTTTTGATGATCCAGCAGATGTTGGCAATTTGGTCTCTGGTTCCTCTGCCTTTTCTAAAACCAGCTTGAACATCAGGAAGTTCACGGTACATGTATTGCTGAAGCCTGGCTTGGAGAATTTTGAGCATTACTTTACTAGCATGTGAGATGAGTGCAATTGTGTGGTAGTTTGAG
>NW_011494945.1:12061784-12066245 GCF_000754665.1 Bison bison bison | reverse complement strand
CCTTGGAAGAAAAGTTATGACCAAACTAGACAGCATATTAAAAAGTGGAGACATTAATTTGCTGACAAAGGTCCATCTATTCAAAGCTATAGTTTTCCAGTAGTCATATATGGTTATGTTTTTCTGGAACTCCCTTGCTGTTTCTATGATATAACGGATATTAGCAATTGATCTCTGGTTCCTTTGCCTTTTCTAAATCAAACTTGAACATCTGAAATTCACAGTTCATGTACTGTTGAAGCCTGGCTTGGAGAATTTTGAGAGGTGGACCATAAAGAAAGCTGAGTGCTGAAGAATTAATGCTTTTGAACTGTGGTGTTGAACACTCTTGAGATTCCCTTGGACTGCAAGGAAATCCAGCCTGTCAATCCTAAAAGAAATTAGTCCTGAATATTCATTGGAAAGACTGATGCTGAAGCTGAAGCGCCAATACTTTGGCCACCTCATGCAAAGAACTGACTCATTGGAAAATACGATGATGTTGAGAAAGATTGAAGACAGGAGGAGAAGGGGAGTACAGAGGATGGAATTGTTGGATGGCATCACTGACTCAATGCAGTTTGAGCAAGTTCTGGGAGTTGGTGTGGAAAGGAAAGCCTGGCATGCTGCAGTCCATGGGGTTCCAAGAGTTGGACATGGCTGAGTAGTTGAATGAACTGAATATTGCTTTATATCTATCTATATATATATTGCATGTGTATAATATATTGCATATTATATATATGTATATATACAGATTAATTGATACACAAAGTGACATATATACATATATTTACATATGTCATGATATATATATATATGTGTGTATATATATATATATGTGTGTGTGTGTGTGTCTGTGTGTGTGTGTGTGTGTGTATTATATAGGCTTCCCAGGTGACGCTAGTGGTAAAGAATCCACCTGCCAATAAGGCAGACACAAGACGTGGGTTCAATCCCTCCGTCAGGAAGCTTCCCTGGAGGATGACATGGAAACTCATTCCAGTGCTCTTTCCTGGAGGATCCCATGAACAGAGGAGTCTGGTGAGCTACCATGCATATGGTTGAATAGAGTCAAGCACGACTGAAGTGACTTAGCACACACATCTATCTATGTATCTATCTCTTCTATCTGTATACCTATGTATTTGTATATACATATATATATATATATAAGTATATACATATATATATATATAATGCCATGCCTTATTTATCAGTTGACCTTTTAATTGCCATTTTGTTTGCTTCTATATCTTGGCTGTTGTAAATAGTGCACCAATAAACATTGGGGTTCATATTTTCAAATTATGGTTTTCTCAGGTATATTCCCAGAAGTGGGATTATTGAATTATATGGCATCTATATTTTTAGTTTTTTAAGAACTTTCATTATGTTTTCCATATTTGCTCTACTGATTTACATTCCCTCTAACAGTGTTGGAGGGGTTCCTTTTTCTCAGCACACTCTCCAGCATTTATTATTCTCAGATATTTTTATGATAGTCATTCTGACTGGTGTGCAGTGATACTTAGTTATACTTTTGATTAAACTTTCTCTAAAATCAGCCACGTTGAGCATTTTTACATGTGCCTTTTGGACATCTTTATATCTTCTTTGGAGAAATGTCTACTTAGATCTTCAGCTCATTTTATTTCATTGATTTGCTTGGTATTTTAATACTGAGCTGCATGAGCAGTTTGTATATTTTGGAGTTTAATCCCTTGTTGATCCCATCAATTGAAAATAGTTTTTTTAACTGTGTGGATTGTCACTTCCTTTTTGTTTATGGTCTCCTTTACTGTGCAAAAGCTTTTAAGCTTAATTAGGTCCCATTTGTTTACTTTTGCTTTTATTTCCATTACTCTAGGAGAGGGATACAAAAAGACATAGCTGTAATTTAACCAAAGACTGGGATTCCTATGTTTTCTTCTGAGAGTTTTACTGAATCCAGCCTTACATTTAGGTCTCTAAGTCATTTGAGTTCATTTTTGTGTATAGTGTTAGGTATTATCCTAATTTATTTTTTACAGATAGCTATCCAATTTTCCCAATACCACCTATTGAAGATTGAAGAGACTATTCTTTCTCCACTTTACACTCTTGCCTCTGTTATCATAGATTAATTGACCATAGATGTCTGGCTTTATTTCTGGGCTTTTTATATTGTTCCATTGATCTGCATTTCTGTTTTTGTGCCAGTACCATACTATTTTAATGACCATAGCTTCTTGATACAGTTTGCAATTAGACAGCATTATTCCTCCAATTCTATTCTTCTTTCTCATTTCCTTTGGCTATTCAGGGTATTTTGTGTTTCCATAAAATTTTTTTTTTTTTTATTTTTCTAGTTCCAGGACATGGAACAACAGACTGGTCCAAATTGGGAAAGGAATACATCAAGGCTCTATTGTCACCCTGCTTATTTAACTTATATGCAGAGTACATCATGCGAAATGCCAGGCTGGATGAAGCACAAGCTGGAATCAAGATTGCCAGGAGAAATATCAATAACCTCAGATATGCAGATGGCACCACCCTAATGGCAGAAAGAGGAACTAAAGAGCCTCTTGATGAAAGTGAAAGAGGAGAGTTAAAAAGCTGTCTTAAAAGTCAACATTCAAAAAACTAAGAGCATGGCATTTGGTTCCATCACTTCATGGCAAACAGATGGGGAAACAAAGAAAACAGTGACAGACTATTTTCTTGGGCTCCAAAATCATTGCAGCCATTAAATTAAGAGATTGTTGCTCCTTGGAAGAAAAGCTATGACCAACTTAAACAGCATATTAAAAAGCAGAGACATTACTTTGCCAAGAAAGGTCCATCTAGTCAAAGCTATGTTTTTTTCCAGTAGTCATGTATGGATGCAAGAGTTGGATCATAAAGAAAGCTGAGCACCAAAGAATTAATGCTTTTGAACTGTGTTGTTGGGAGAAGACTCTTCAGAGTTCCTTGGACTGCAAGGACATCAAACCAGTCCATTCTAAAGGAAAGTAGTCCTGAATATTCATTGGAATGATTGATGCTAAAGCTGAAGCTCCAATACTTTGGCCACCTGATTCAAAGAACTGACTCTTCAGAAAAGACCATGATTCTCAGAAAGATGGAAGGCAGGGGAGAAAGGGACAACAGAGGATGAGATGGTTGGATGGCATCACTCACTCAATGGACATGAGTTTGGGCAACTCTGAGAGTTGGTGATAGACAGGGAAACCTGGCACTCTGAAATCCATAGAGTCACAAAGAGTCAAACATGACTGAGTGGCTTAATTGAACTGACTGATATGATAACTTGATAGGGATCAAATTGAATCTGTCAATTGCTTTTGGTATTATATTCATGTTGGTATTATTGACTTTTCTAATTTAAGAACACATTAGTCATAGGTATTTTATAATTTTTTAAGCTAAAGTAAATGGAATTGTTTCCCTAATTTCTCTTTCTCATCATTTGTTGTTAGTGTATGGAAATGCAGGAGATTTTTGTTTATCAATTTAGCTCCCTGTAACATTGCCAAATTCATTGATGAGCTCTAGAAGTTTTCAGGTAGCTTCTTTAGGCTTTGTTATGTGTAGTATAGGGACTTCCCTGGTGGCTCAGACGGTAAAGCATCTGCCTACAATGTGGGAGAAGTGGGCTCGATACCTGAGTCAGGAAGATCCTCTGGAGAAGGAAATTGCAACCCACTCCAGTACTCTTGCCTGGGAAATTCCATGGATGGAGGAGCGCGGTAGGCTACAGTCCATGGGGTCACTAAGAGTCAGACACGAATGAGCCACTTCACTTCATGTGCAGTATCATGTCATCTGCAAATGGACAATTTTATTCTATTCCAGTTTGGCCCTTTTTATTTCTTTTTCTTCTCTGTTTTAGGATTGCTGTTGGCTAGGACTTCCAAAACTATGTTGAAACAAGATGGAGGGAGTGGACATTTTTGTCTTTTTCCTGATCTTGGAAGAAATGCTAGTCACCATTGAGTATGATGTTGGCTATGTTTTTGTCATATATGATTTTTATTATGTTGAGATAAGTTCCTTTCATGACCACTTTCTTGAGAGATTTTTTTTTATCATAAGTGTTGAATTTTAATAAAACTTTTTATGCATCTGACTGAGATGATTATATTGTATTTATTCCTTCATTCATTGAACATGCTGTTTAATTTGAATATTGAAAAATTCTTTTATCCCCAGGATAAATCCTACTTGATCATGGTGTCTAATCCTTTCTACATATTGTTGAATTTAACTTGCTAGTAATTTCTTGTGAATTCCAGAGTCTATGTTCATCAGTGACTTTGGCCTGCAATACTATTTTGGGGGATTCTTTGTCTGGTTTTTCTATCAGGATGATGGTGGCCTCATAGAATGAGTTTGAAAGTGTTTCTTCCTTTCCACATTCTTGAAGAGTTTGAGTGCAGCACTTTCACAGCATCATCTTTCAGGATTTGAAATAGCTGAACTGGAATTCCATCACCT
>NW_011494945.1:12061394-12061594 GCF_000754665.1 Bison bison bison | reverse complement strand
AGTGATCACACCATTGTGATTATCTGGGACATGAAGATCTTTTTTGTACAGTTCTTCTGTGTATTCTTGTCACCTCTTCTTGATATCTTCTGCTTCTGTTAGGTTCATACCATTTATGTCCTTTATCGACCCCATCTTTGCATGAAATGTTCACTTGGTATCTCTAATTTTCTTGAAGAGGTCTCTAGTCTTTCCCATTC
>NW_011494945.1:12061128-12061278 GCF_000754665.1 Bison bison bison | reverse complement strand
ATGTTACTCTCTCCATACGTCATCTCCCCTTCTCCCTCCTCTTCTCCCGCCTTGTCCATATATCTGTTCTCTATGTCTGTTTCTACATTGCTGCCCTGAAAATAAATTCATCAGTGCCATCTCTTCAGATTCCATATCTGTGTGTCAGTA
>NW_011494945.1:12059184-12061028 GCF_000754665.1 Bison bison bison | reverse complement strand
CTGTGATTCATGGGGTCGCAAAGAGTCAGACACGACTGAGCAACTGAACTGAACTGAACTGAAGAGTTTGAAAGTGATACGTGTTAACTCTTCTCAAGTGTTTGGTAGAATTCCCCTGTGAAGTCATCTGATCCTGAACTTTTGTTTATTGGGAGATTTAAATCATAGATTCAACTTTAGTACCTTTGATTTGTCTGTTTATGTTTTCTATTTCTTCCTGGTTTAGTCTTAGAAGATTGTTCTTATCTAAGAGTTTGTTCATTTTTTCTAATGATAATTTGTCCATTTTTTATTGGCATATTGTTTCTTGAAATAGTTTACATTCCCTTGTATTTATGTGGTGTCCATCGCAGCTTTTAATTTTTCACTTCTAATTTTTTTTTGATTTGAGCCTTCTCGTTTTTTCTTGATGAATCTGGTTAATGGTTAATAAATTTTATTAGCCTTTATAAAGGCCATGCTCTTAGTTTCCTTTATCTTTTAAACTTTTCTTTTAGTTTCTAATACATTTATTTCCACTGAGATCTCTATGATTACTTTACCTATATTAAGTTTGGGTTTTGCTTGTTCTTCTTTCTCTAGTTGCTTTAGATGTAAAGTTAGGTTGTTTATTTGAAATTTTTCTTTTTTCTTTAGATAAACTTGTATTGCTATAAACTTCCCTCTTAGAATAGATTTTGCTTCATTCCATAAGTTTTTCATCACTGTATTTTGGTTTTAATTTGTTTCTAGGTATTTTTTAAAATTTATCCTTTGATTTCTTCAGTGATCCATTGATTGCTTAGAAGTATATTGTTTAACCCCAATACGCCTGTGATTTGTGCAGTTCTTGTAGTAGATTTCTAATCTAATACCGTTGTGGTCAGAAAAGTCGCTTGCTATTATTTCAGTGTTTTAAAATTTACTCAGACTTGCTTTTTGGCACAGAATGTGATCTATCTTGGAAAATGTTCCATATGAAATTCAGAAAAATAAATATTCTGTTACTCTTGGATAGAATGTTCTTTAAGTATCAGTTAAGTCCATCTAGTTTAGGGTTTCATTTAAGTCTGTGTTTCCTTACTGTGATTCTGTCTGGATGATCTATCCATTGAAATAAGTAAAGTTTAAACTTATAAAGCTAAGTATTACTTAGCATAATAATAAAACCAGTATTACTGTGTTACTGTCAATTTCTTCTGTCTGTTAACATTTCCCATAAACATTGAGGTGCTACTGTGCTGAGTACACATGTATTTATAATTGTCATATCTATCTATTGGATTGATTCTTTGGTCATTCTGTAGTGTCCTTCCTTTTCTCTTATAACAGTCTTTAAAGTTCTTTTTGTCTGATAATAATATTGATAGTTCAGGTTTCTTTTGATTTCCATTCGCATGGAATACAATTTTTCCATCCCTTCACTCTCAGTCTATATTTTTCTCTAGATCTGAGGTGTGTACTTCACAGATAAAATATATATGGGTCTTGTTTTTGTATTCACTCAATAAATCTCTTTCTTTTGGTTGATTGATTTTCTTTCTTTCTTTTTTATTGTAGCACACAATCTGTTCACATTTAAAGTAGTTATTAATATGCATATTATTATTAATTGTTTTAGATTTGCTTTTCTAGTTCTTTTTTTTTTTTCTTCCTTGCCTCTTTTGTTCCTTTCTCTTGTCATTTGATGATTATCTTTAGTGTTGTGTGTAGGCTCATTTTTTTTTTAATTTTTTAACTGAAGGATAACTGCTTTACAGAATTTTGTGGTTTTCTTTCATGCATCAATAAGAATCAGCCATAAGTATACTCATGTCCCCTCCCTCCCAGACCTCCCTCCCATCTCCCTTCCCATCCCACCCTTC
>NW_011494945.1:12052859-12059033 GCF_000754665.1 Bison bison bison | reverse complement strand
CTAGCTGTTGTAAATAGTGCTGCAGTGAACATTGGGGTACATGTGTCTTTTTCAGTTTTGACTGCCTCAGGGTATATGCCTAGGAGTGAGATTGCTGGGTCATATGGTGGTTTTATTCATTGCTTTTTAAGGAGTCTCCATACCATCTTCCATAGTGGCTGTATCAGTTTACATTCACACCAGCAATGCAAGTGTTCCCTTTTCTCCACACCCTTTCCAGCATTTATTGTTTGTAGACTTTTTGACGATGACCATTCTGACTGGTGTGAGGTGGTATCTCATTGTAGTTTTAATTTGCATTTCTCTAATAATGAGTGATGTTTGAGCATGTTTTCATGTATGTGCTTGTTAGCCATCTGTATGTCTTCTTTGGAGAAATGTGTCTTCAGGTCCCTTTCCCACTTTTTGATTGGGTTGTTCGCTTTTATGGTATTGAGTTGTATAAGCTTCTTGTATATTTTGGAAATTAATTTTTTATCAATTGTTTCTCTTCCTAGTATCCTCTCCCATTCTGACCGTTGTCTTTTCACCTTGTTTGTAGTTACCTTTGTTGTGCAAAAACTTTTAAGTTTAGTTAGGTCCCACTTTTTTATTTTTATTTCCATTACTCCAGGAGGTGGATCACAGAAGATCTTGCTTTGATTTATGTCATGGAGTGTTCTGCCTATTTTCCTCTTAAAGTTTTATAGTTTCTGGTCTTACATTTAGATATTTAATCCATTTTGAATTTATCTTTGTGTATGGCATTAAGTAGTGATCTAATTTCATTCTTTTGCATGTACCTGTCCAGTTTTCCCAGCACCACTTACTGAAGAGGCTGTCTTTGTCCCATTGTATATTCTTGCCTCCTTTGTCAAAAATAAGGTACCTATAGGTGCGTGGTTTTATCTCTGGGTTCTCTATCTTGTTCCATTGGTCTATAGTTCTGTTTCTGTGCTAGTACCATACTATCTTGATGACTGTAGCTTTGTAGTATAGTCTGAAGTCAGGAAGGTAGATTCCTCCAGCTCCATTCTTCTTTCTCGACTGCTTTGGCTATTTGGGGTCTTTGTGATTCCATGTGAATTGTGAATTTTTTTGTTCTAGTTCTGTGAAAAATCCCACTGTTAATTTGATAGGGATTGCATTGAATCTGTAGATTACATTTGGTAATATAGTCATTTTCAAAATTTTGATTCTCCCCACCCAGGAAAATGGAGCATCTCTCCATCTGTTCTTGTCATCTTTGATTTCTTTCATCAGTGTCTTATAGTTTCCCATATACAGGTCTTTTGTTTCCTTAGGTAGGTTTATTTCTAGATATTTTATTCTTTGTGTTGTAATTGTGAATGGGATTGATTCTTTAATTTCTCTTTCGATTTTTCATTGTTAGTATATAGGAGTGCAAGTGATTTCTGTGTATTGACCTTGTATCCTGCAACTTTGCTGAATTCGCTGATTGACTCTAGAAATTTTCTGATAGTTTCTTTTGGGATTTCTATGTACAGTATCATGTCATCTGAAAATAGTGAGTTTTACTTCTTTTCCTATATGGATTCCTTTTATTTATTTTTCTTCTCTAATTGCTGAAGCTAGGACTTCCAAAACTATGTTGAATAATAGTAGTGAGAGTGGACACCCTTGTCTTGCTCCTGATCTTGGAGGGAAAGCTATTAGTTTTTCACTATTGAGAATAATGTTTGCTGTGGGCTTTTCATATTATGGCCTCTATTATGTTGAGGTAGGTACCTACTATGCCCATTTTTTGAAGCACTCTTATCATAAGTGCATGCTAGATTTTGTCAAAGACTTTATCTGCATCTATTGAGATGACCATATGCTTTTTATCTTTCAATTTATTGATATGGTGTATCACATTAATTGATTTGCATATATTGACAAATCTTTGCATCCCTGGAATAAACCCAACTTTATGCTGTATGAGCATTTTAATGTGTTGTTGGATTCTGTTTGCTAGAATTTTGTTGAGGATTTTGGCATCTATGTTCATCAGTGATATTGGCCTGCAATTTTCTTTTTTCCTGTTGTCTTTTCCTGGTTTTGGTATCAGGGTGATTGTGGCCTCATCAAGTGAGTTTGGAAGTGTTCCTTCCTCTGCAATATTTTGGAAGAGTTTCATAAAAATAGGCACTAGCTCTTTTCTGAATTTTTGATAGAATTCCCCTCTGAAGACATCTGGCCCTGGGCTTTTGTTTTGGGGAGATTTTTTTAAATCACTGTTTCAATTTCAGTGTTTGTGTTTGGGTTGTTCATAATTTCTATTTCTTCTTTGTTCAGTCTGGGGAGGCTGATCTTTTCTAAATATTTGTCCATTTCCTCTAGGTTGTCCATTTTGTTAGCATACAGTTGCTCATTATATTCTCCTATGATCCTTGGTATCTCTGTGTTGTCTGTTGTAACCTCTCCTTTTTCATTTACAATTCTATTGATTTGATTTTTCTACTTTTTTTTTTCTTGATGAGTCTGGCCAGTGGTCTCTCAATTTTGTTAATCTTCTCAAATAGCTAGCTTCTAGTTCAATCAACCCCTGCTATTGTTTCCTTCATTTCCCTTTCATTTATTTCTGCTCTGATCCTTATGATCTCCTTCCTTCTGCTGACTTTGGGTTTTTTTGTTTGTTTGTTTGTTTGTTCTTCTTTCTCTAGCCTCTCTAGACACAGAGTTAGGCTGTTTATTCAATGCTTCTCTTGCTTCTTGAGGTATGATTGAATCACTACAAACTCCTTCCTAGAACCGCCTCTGCTGAGTCCCATAGGCTTTGGGTCGTGTTTTCGTTGTCATTTGTTTCTAGGAATCTTTTGATTTCCCTTTTTATTTCTTCAGTAAATTCTTTGTTATTTAGTAATGTATTTAATTTTCATGAGTTTGTGCTTTTCACTGTTTTTTGTTTTTTAACTGTAGTTGATATCTAGTCTCATAGTGTTGTGGTCAGAGAAGATACTTGATACAATTTCAATTTTCTTAAATTTACTGAAGCTTTATTTGTGGCCCAAGATATAGTCTATTCTGGAGGATGTTTCATGTGTACTTTAGAATAAAATGTATTCTTCTGCATTTGGATGGAAAGTCCTGAAGATATCAATTAGGTCCATTTGGTCTAATGTTTCATTTAAGGTTTGTGTTTCCTTATTGATTCTCTGTTCTGACAATCTGTCCATTGATGACGATGAGGTGTTATTGTGCCACTGTTGATCCCTCCTCCCATGCCTGTTAGTGTTTGCCTTATGTACTGAGGCACTCATGTGTTGGGTGCATAGACATTTACAATTGTTATGTCTTATTCTTGGATGGATCCCTTGATCATTATGTAGTGTCCTTGCTTGTCTCTTACGATATACTTTGTTTTAAAGTCTATTTTGCCTGAAATAAGGATTGCCACTCCAGCTTGCTTTTGTTTTCCATTCACATGGAATTCCATCGTTTTCCTTTCATAATTTCCATCATTTTACTTTCAGTTTCTATGTGTGTGTAGGTCTGAAGTGGGACTCCTGTAGGCAGCATATATATGTGTCTTGTTTTTGTATCCATTCAGTCAGTCAGTATCTTTTGGTTAGTGCATGCATTTAACCCATTTACATTTAAGGTAATTATTGATACATATATTTCTATTGGCATTTTGTTGATTGTTTTGGGTTTGTTTTTGTAGGTCTTTCCTTTCTCATGTGTTTACTGGCTATGTAAGTGCCTTTAGTATTTGTTGCAAGGCTGGTTTGGTGGTGCTGAATTCTCTTAATTTCTGCTTGTCTGTAAAGCTTTTGAATTCTCTGTCAATTGTGAATGAGATTTTTTCCAGGTATAATAATCATTGTTGTAGGTTTTTCTCTTTCAGTACTTTAAATATATCTTGCCATTCCCTTCTGGCCTGTAGAGTTTCTGCTGAAAGGTCTGCTATTAATCATATGGGCTTTCCCTTGTATGTTACTTTTTGCTTTTCCCTTGCTGCTTTTAATATTCTTCCTTTGTGCTTAGTCTGTTAGCTTCCTTAATATGTGCCTCGATGTGTTTCTCCACATAGAGGCACATATTAAGGTGGGTTTAATGTGTAGGCGACTCTCTCCACTTCTTGGACTTGATTGACTAATTCCTTTCCCCATGTTGGGGAAATTTAAAACTATAATTTCTTCAAAAATTTTCTCAGTGCCTTTCTTTTTATCTTCTTCTTCTGGGACCCCTACAACTTGAATATTTGGTGTGTTCAATATGGTCCCAAAGGTCTCTGAAGTTTTTCTCAATTATTTTCATTCATTTCCCTTTATTCTTCTCTTCAGCAGTTATTTCCACCATTCTGTCCTCCAGCTCACTTATCCATTCCTCTGTCTCAGTGGTTCTGCTATTGATTCCTTCTAGAGTACTTTTAATTTCAGTAATTGTGCTATTCATTTCTGTTTGCTTATTCTTTCTTCTATGTCCTTGGTGATTGTATTAACTGTGTCAAATGCTTCTTGCATTTTCTCCATTTTAGTTTCAAGTATTTGGAGCATCTTTACTATCATTATTGTGAGTTCTCTTTCAGGGAGATTACCTATTTCCTCTTTGTTTATTTGGTCTTGTGAATTTCTACCTTTCTCTTTCATTTGTGTTGTATTTCTCTGTCTTTCCATTATCTTTTTTTTTTTTTTTTTTAAATTGCTCCAGTTGAGGTGTCCTTTTAGCAGGCTTTAGGGTTGTATTGCTTCTTACTTTTGATTTTTGCCCTTGGAGGGAAATGTTTGTTGGATGGTTTGTGTTGATTTCTTCTTGGGGGTGACTTGTGCCTGTGTTCTAGTGGGAGGAGATCAAGTAGGAATTACAGAAATACTGGGACATATACACACACACTTTCACACATACAGTTATAACCAAAGTGTTCTAAAGAAAATACTACATGAGATTGATTTGGTGAACAAGGGAAACTAGAGATGATATCAGCCAATTTAAAGCAGAGCTAGCTAATGCTCAATCTGGAAATCTGAGCATGAGCAGAAGGCCAACTGGGATATAAAGCTTAGAGAGCTCAACATTTTAACTTACTTGGTGAAAGAAGAAAGAGTGAAGTAAAAAAGGGAGAATAGAAAAAGAGATAGAGAAAAGAAAGAAGAGAAGAGAGGGAAAAGAGAAAAGGAAGTGGTAAAGAAGATTAAAACATTTTAAGAAGAGAGAAAAAAGAAAAAAATAAAAAGGAAAGATGAATAGATGTATTTGAAAAAGATTTATATATATTCAGGAATAGCTACAGCCAGTAGAGAACAGTAGAAAAGCACTTGAATATATCCAAAACAAAATCCAAAAAACTCATCAAGAAAAAAGGAAAAAAATATGAGGAGAATAAAAGAAAACCTAAAATGAATTTTTTTCTTGCTTTTTTTTTTTTTCCGTCAAGAAACACAGAGAGGAAAACTCCACAGCCCCACAAAATTGTTATATCTTCTTCTTGTTATCTTCTTCTAATTGTTATATCTTCTTCTTGGACTGATCCTTTGATCATTATGTAGTGTCTTTGTCTCTTTTCACAGCCTTCGTTTTAAAGCCTGTTTTACCTGATATGAGTTTTGCTACTTTTACTTGTCTTTGGTTCTATTTGCATGGAATATCTTTTTCCAGCTCATCACTTTCAGTCTGTATGTGTCTCTTGTTTCAAGGTGGGCCTCTTGAAGACAACATATATAGGAGTCTTGTTTTTGTATCCATTCAACCAGGCGTTTTCTTTTGGTTGGTGCATTCAACCCATTCACATTTAAGGTAATTATTGATAAGTATGATCCAGTTGCCATTTACTTTATTCTTTGGGGTTCGAGTTTATACACCCTTTCTGCATTTCCTGTCTAGAGCAGATCCTTTAGCATTTGTTGGAGAGCTGGTCTGGTGGTGCTGAATTCTCTCAGCTTTTGGTTGTCTGTAAAGCTTTTGATTTCTTCTTCATATTTGAATGAGATCCTTGATGGGTACAGTAATCTGGGCTGTAGGTTATTTTCTTTCATCACTTTAAGTATGTTCTGCCATTCCCTTCTGGTCTGAAGAGTTTCTATTGAAAGATTAGCTGTTGTCCTTATGGGAATCCCCTTGCGTGTTATTTGTTGTTTTTTCCTTGCTGATTTTAATATTTGTTCTTTGTGTTTGATCTTTGTTAATTTGATTAATATGTGTCTTGGGGTGTTTTGCCTTGGGTTTATCCTGATTGGGACTCTCTGGGTTTCT
>NW_011494945.1:12052455-12052759 GCF_000754665.1 Bison bison bison | reverse complement strand
ATCACTTTAAGTATGTCCTGCCATTCCCTTCTGGCCTGAAGAGTTTCTATTGAAAGATCAGCTGTTATATTTATGGAGATCCCCATGAGTGTTATTTGTTGCTTTTCCCTTACTGCTTTTAATATTTGCTCTTTGTGTATGATCTTCATTAATTTGATTAATATGTGTCTTGGGGTGTTTTGCCTTGGGTTTATCCTGATTGGGACTCTCTGGGTTTCTTGGACTTTGGTGACTATTTCCTTCCACATTTTAGGAAAGTTTTCAACTATTATCTCCTCAAGTATCTTCTCATGGTCTTTCTTTT
>NW_011494945.1:12051834-12052355 GCF_000754665.1 Bison bison bison | reverse complement strand
TGTCCTCATTTCTTTTAATTCTTTTTTTTATTTTTTCCTCTCTGTTTCATTATTTATACCATTCTATCTTCTACCTTATTTACCCTATCTTCTGCCCCTGTTATTCTACTGTTGGTTCCCTCCATAGTGTTTTTGGTCTCATTTATTGAATTATTCATTATATATTGACTCTTTTTTATTTCTTCTAGGTCCTTGTTAAACCGTTCTTGCATCTTCTCCATCCTTGTTTCCAGGCTATTTATCAACTCCATTTTGTTTTCAATATTTTGGATCATTTTCACTATCATTATTCAGAATTGTTTATCAGGTAGATTCCCTATCTCTTCCTCTTTTGTTTAATTTGGTGGGCATTTATTCTGTTCCTTTACCTGCTGGGTATTTCTCTGCCTTTTCATCTTGATTATATTGAGGTGTTTGGGGTGGCCTTTCCGTATTCTGGCAGTTTGTGTAGTTCTTTTTTGTGGAGCTTCCTCACTGTGGGTGGGGTTGGATGGGTGGCTTGTCAAGGTTTCCTGGTTAAG
>NW_011494945.1:12051165-12051734 GCF_000754665.1 Bison bison bison | reverse complement strand
TGGATTTCTTCTCTCTGGAGTGCAATGAAGTGTCCAGTAATGAGTTATGAGATGTCAGTGGGTTTGGTGTGACTTTGGGCAGCCTGTATATTGAAACTCAGGACTATGTTCCTGTGTTGCTGGAGAATTTGCATCGTATGTCTTGCTTTGAAACTTGTTGACCTTTGGTTGGTGCTTGGTTTCAGTGTAGGTATGGAGACGTTTGATGAGTTCCTCACGATTAATGTTCCCTGGAGTTAAGAGTTATCTGATGTTCTCAGGATTTGTACTTAAGCCTCCTGCCTCTGGTTTTCAGTCTTATTACAGTAGCCTCAAGACTTCTGCATCTATACAGCACCATTGATAAAAACATCTAGGTTAAAGATGAAAAGTTTCTCCACAGTGAGGGACATCAAGGGGGTGTTCACAGAGTTACACGGGGAAGAGAAGAGGGAGGAGGTAGATAGAGGTGACCAGGAGGAGAAGAGAGGGACTCAAATGAGGAGAGAACAAGCTAGCCAGTAATCACTTCCTTATGTACTCTTCACAGTCTGGACCACTCAGAGTTGTTCATGGAGTTATACAGAGAA
>NW_011494945.1:12050088-12050841 GCF_000754665.1 Bison bison bison | reverse complement strand
AAAAATAGTGTCTTTTTTGCAATGTAATAGTAGGTTATAAAAATGAAAATTAAAGGAGTAATAGAGAACTTAAAAATAAAAAAAATAAATAAAAAATGATAATAGTAAAAATATATCTAGGACTTTATCTCGTGTTGTTGTGGACAGTGTGGGGTCAGTTCATTTTCAGATATTTCCTTGATCTGGCTTATACTTCTCAAGATCTATAGGCCCCTTCCTATGTAAGTGGTGATAACTGCAGGGTTTTAGTCTATTGCACCTGTCACTTCCAAGGTGGTTCCCTCTGTTTGTTTTAGACACTGGTCTCTTCAGTGTCTAATTTCTGCCCTGACACAAGGGGGCGGTGGTGGACACTTTTTTAGGTCCTTTGTTCAGTTGTGCTGTGGGTAGAGAGGAACACTGCAAACAGATAACACCAGTGTGTGCTTTCAATGTCTCGGCCACACCAGGTTTGCCCCCGCTCACAGTGTGTGTGCTTTACCTGTCTACACTGCTTAGGCTCTAGGTTGTTCTGCCAGGAACTGCCTGAGGCCAGCCCTGGGTTGTATACACTCCTTAAGTCTAAGTTGCTCAGGTTCAGGTTCTCGGGTACTCCACAAAGGCACAGACTTGGTTGGGCCTGTGTTTTGTGCCCTTCCCGGGTCCTAGCAGCTCAGGTGACCAGGTGCTTGGCGAGCCCAATTGCTGCGACTTATCACCTCCCCCATCTCTGCCACTCAGTTTTCTGAGTGTACAACTGGCACATCTTCTCAG
>NW_011494945.1:12049118-12049790 GCF_000754665.1 Bison bison bison | reverse complement strand
TTAGTCCTTTGTTCTGTGAACGGGCCTGATGGTGTCTTAGGTTAGGGCCTTTCATGGGATAGCTATCCCACAGTCTGGGTGGCTATCTCAAGTTAGTTTCCTCAGACTGCCCTCGGGGCATTCAAGCCTGGTCCTTACTCTAAGCAAAGCAGCCCACGCCTCCCTGCCCAGCCCCCGCTTGCTAGTGGCAGGTGCAGGTGTCTGCACTGCTTCTCAGTGGGGAGTTACCATTAGGGCATGTAATCTATGGGTTTTAATTATTTATTTATTTTTCCTCCCGGGTATGTTGCCCTCTGAAGTTCCAAGGCTCTCCACAGCCTCGCCATTGAGAGTGTTTCCTGGTATTTGGAAACTTCTCTCTTTTTTAAGACTCCCTTCCCAGGATGGATCTCCATCCCTACCTCTTTTGTCTCTCTTTTTATCTTTCATATTTTTTCCTACCTCCTTTCCAAGAAAATGGGCTGTTTTTCTGGGTGCCTGATGTCCTCTGCCAGCATTCAGAAGTTGTTTTGTGGAATTTATTCAGCATTCAAATATTCTTTTGATGAATTTGTGGGGAGAAAGTGGTCGTCCCATCCTATTCCACCATCTTAGGACCACCCCCAGAATGATTTTTTTTAACAAGGAAAACAAAGAGGAAAACTGCACAGAACTGCAAAATGCTAATATGAT
>NW_011494945.1:12046853-12049009 GCF_000754665.1 Bison bison bison | reverse complement strand
AATAAGGGCTTTTCAGGTTGTAGTTCCTGGTTGTGGAGTCTGCCTCTGTGGATGGGGTTGGGTTAGAGTCCTGTGATGTTTTCCTGGTTGGCGGAGCTTGTGCTTGTGTTCTGGTTGATGGAGCTGGATCTCATCACTCTGAAGGGCAGTGCAGAGTCCAGTAGTAGCTTTTGGAGTGTCTATGGGTTCAGTATGCCTTTTGGCAGTCGTTCTAGCTTTCACGGTGTTAGGCGCACCTATTTCCACAGCTGCTTCAAAGTGACTCTCTCAGCATAATTGCAGGGCTGCCAGGTCCCTACTTGTCCCTGGGATCATTGCCAGTGCTTCTGTTTCCCTGTTTTGCCCTGTGCTGCTGGCCAAAACTTGCTAGGTAGGTGCTTGTGTGGGTCCTTCTGCCTCGCAGTGACTTGTGTGGGCTTCCCTTAGCCCCCTAAACTCACCTTCTGTATCGCAGGGCTGTGTACACTTGACTATCAGTTCCTGAGGTCCACCCTCTGCATTACAGGGCTTGTGTACTCTTGTTTTAGCTTCCTGGTGTGGTTTATGTGTCGCGGGACTAGTGTGGACTTGTTTTGGCTCCCCGTGCTCACCCTCTGCATTATGGGGTTTATGTGCAGTTGTTTCATTTCACTGCCTGCACTCTTTTTCACAGGGGTTATTTGTTCTTTCAGCTGTGTTGGGAGGGTTGAATTTGCTCTTTTTTTCTTTCTGTGTGTATATCTCTTACAGATTTCTGTTTGCTGTCACCTTGAGGTTTCCATATATCAGTCTATTTGTACACATAATTTCTTTAAGTTGCTCATCTCAATTTCAAATGCATTTCAAACATTCTGCACTTGTTCTCTCCTCTAAGGATTACTGGTTTTGATATCATATTTGTGTGTGAATTCTTTCCTACCTTTACTGTATATTTGCCTTTACTGGTGAGATTTTCCACCCTTAACTTTTGTTGTTACTAGTTGTGGCCTCTCCTTTTCTGCTTAGAGTAGTCACTTTGGCTTTTGTCATCAATCTGGTTTGGTGATGTTGAATTATTTTAATTTTTGTCTACCTGTATGTAAAGTTTTTGATTTCTCCATCAAATCTGAATGAGACCCTTTCTGAGTAAAACACCCTTGTTGAAGATTTTCCCTCTCATCAGTTTCAACATATTTTGCCACTTCTGGACTGCAGTGTTTCTGCTGAAAAATAGCAGATAATCTTATGGCAATTTCCTTGTATGTTATTTGCAGGTTTTCCCTTATTCTTTTTTGTTATTTTTCTTTGTCTTTAATTTTTATCAATTTTGATTACTATTCACCTTAGTGTGTCTCTCCTTGAGTTAATCTTATATGAGACACTGCACTTCTTGAACTTGGGTGCTTGTTTCCTTTTCTATGTTAGAGAAGTTTTCAGCTATTGTATTTTTAAATATTTTCCTCAGGCCTGTCTTCACTTTTTTCTCCTTATGTGACCCCTATAATGTAAATTTTTGTGCATTTGACATTGTCTCAGATACCTTTTAAACTGTCCTCATTATTTTTTTTTCCTTTATTCTGTTCTATGGCAGTGATTTCCACCGCTGTGTCTTCCAGCTGACTGATTCCTTCTTCTGCATCATTTATTCTGCTGTTGAATCCCCCTCTAGTGTATTTTTCATTTTAGTTATTGTATTCTTCAAAACTGTTTGGTTTATATTTCCTAACTTTTAGTTAAAAACTTCTTGTAACATTTCATTATGCATCCATTCTTTTCCCTAATTCTTAGATCATCTTCGTGATTATTACTCAGAACCCTATCAAGTAGATTGCTTAGTTTCACTTCACTTAGTTTTTCTTCTGGGGTTTTATCTTGTTCCTTTGTCTGGAACATATTTCTTTGTTATCTCAATCAAATTTCTTTTTGTATTTTTATATATACAGTAGTTTAGTTACATTTCTTGGCTTTGGAGAAGTGGCACTTTGTAGGGGATGTCTTATATGTCTTAGCAGTATACTCCTCTCTTGTCACCCAAGGGATAGGGACAAGTGGATCCCAAGGTAGTTTCTGATGTGTATTTGTGGACTCAGTTCTGCAAGTCATAGGATCATAGTTTCCTTGCTTCTGGTGTCTGCCCCTGGTGAATGAGTCTGGTACAGTGGCTTTTACAGGCTTCCTGGTGGAAGAGGGTTTTGGCT
>NW_011494945.1:12044178-12046753 GCF_000754665.1 Bison bison bison | reverse complement strand
TTGTGTCTGTGAACTGTTGTGTGGACCTGGGTCTTAGCCCTCTGGTTCAGTTCCATTCACCATGACTCAGTCGTGACTGACTCTTTGCTATCCCATGGACTGCGGCATGCCAGGTTTCCCTGTCCATTGCCAACTTCCAGAGGTTGCTCAAACTCATGTCCATCAAGTCAGTGATGTTATCCAACCATCTCACCCTCTGTTCTCCCCTTCTTCTCCTGTCTTCAATCTTTCCCAGCATCAGGGTCTTTTCCAATGAGTCAGTTCTTCACATCAGGTGGCCAAAGTATTGGAGCTCCATTATCAGTTCTTCAATTGAATATTCAGGACTGATTTCCTTTAGGCTTGACTGGTTTGATCTCCTTGCAGTTCAAGGGACTCTCAAGAGTCTTCTCCAACACCACTGTTAAAAAGCGGTTCATTTTGGGAAGATGTATACACATTTTCGTAAAAGTTGTCCTACAATGCTGGAGACCTGGGTTCCATCATGGGTCGGGAAGATCCCCTGGAGAAGGAAATGGCAACTCACTCCACTGTTCTTGCCTGGAGAATTCCATGGACAAAGGAGCCTGGTGGGCTACAGTCTGTTGGGTTGCAAAGAGTCAGACATGACTAAGCAACTTTCATTCACTCACATAATTTATATCCTTATCTACTTTAATATTTCTTTTTTTTTCTACTTTAAAATTTCATAAAAAGTTTGAAACGATTTGCAATAATGATATCATATATTATAATGAAAGTTTAAGATTAAACTTAAGAGACTGAAAACATAAAGAAGAATGGAAATTTGTGGCAGTTTTTCATTTAATTTAGCTCTGATATTTCCAGCAACAAGAACATACATAAATGGAAATGTCGAAGGCTATTATAGTTACTACACTCAATACAAGGAATCATACCACTCATTAAAAGCAAGGAAATGTCTCCTGGGTTCTCCTAAGTCAGATAATGGATCCTTATATTAGGATCACAGAGTGTTGCAATACATAGATCCTATAATGGTGATTTTCACTTGAGTTGCAAAATTTTCCAAATGATTCTTTTTTTTTTACATTGATCTTTAATAAAGGCAGTTTTGTTAGCTGAAATCAGATCAGCACATGAGTGGGTATTAGGCACGAAAACAGTTGTATAGGGAAGTTTGGTTTGTACAGAAAATGTCAGGTTAAAAATGTATATCTAAACAGCTGGGGCCCAGGCTGGGAATGCTGGTCAGTTTGTTCTGCCAGGCCCACTACAGACTTGAAACATTGGTCTCCTATTTATTTATGGCTTGAAGAGTGTACCAGTGAGAGTTAAGGCTTCCAGCAAGCAGGCCCCCAGCCTTTTGGAAGGGTCATTTGTAAGCTCTAAGTTTGTTATAAAGAGAGATGACAAGGGAGCCACTTCTTTCCTAGAAACCCTCTTAGTTCTCATAAATAGGAAATAAAGGAAACTAAAAAGACCTATTTCTGAAGAAAACTGAGTCCCTTGAAGTTTTGTCTTAAGAGGAGGAGAGAGTTGACCTTGTCAACTTTGATTTTTCCTTTAAGTTAAACTAATATCACCAAAGGGCCCTTATGAATAACTTTCTGAAATAACCTCTCACTGGCTTTCTTCTCCTGAAACAAGATGGGATATTTGTTCCTTAGAGTAATACCTCGATGTTGGTTAAAATGGAGTTTATACACAAATATCTTCTTCTGGAAACTTTTAATGCCTACATTTGAGGTAACCACATTATTCCAGAAGACATCTGGAGCAGTTGCTGAGAAAGACTTAGTAGCCTATTGAGAACTAGGATTGGCCTATCATTCTTCAAAATTACCCAGCTGGATAGGTTTCCAGTAATCTGATTTCAGTAGGGAAAGTTTCTTCTGGGACTGGAATGGAGGCTTTTTTGGGCCACTCTTAGTAGAGTCTTTGTGATGTCAGTAAGGAAAGTTTCTTCTGGGACCAGAATGGAAGCTTTTTTGGGCCACTCCTAGTACAGTCTTTGCAAAACTGATAAAAGAAAAAAAACAGTCAAGACTCTGGAGGCTTTTTTTTTTTTTTTTCAATGTCTGAATAGATATTCTCTGCTTTATAGGTACATACCCAACTGAATATAGACAGCTACCAAACTTTAACCAGCTAGATACAAGCAGGATGTAGTATGTCTGTACTATTTTTAATAACAAATTAACAGTGATAATAAGTGCTGTACTAAATATGCCAGCAATTTTGGAAAACTCAGCAGTGTCCACAGGACTTAAAAAAGTCAGTTTTAATTTCAATCCCAAAGAAAGGTAATGCCAAAGAATGTTCAAACTACCACACAATCACACTCATTTGACACACTAGCAAAATGATGCTCAAAATCATCCACATGAAGCTTCAACAACACGTGAACTGTGAAATTCCAGATGTTCAAGCTGGATTTAGAAAAGTCAGTGGAACCAGAGATCAAATTGCCAGCATCCACTGGATCATTGAAAAAACAAGAGAATTCCAGAAAAAACATCTACTTCTGCTTTATTAACTATGCCAAAGCCTTTGACTGTGTGGGTCACAACAAACTGTGGAAAATTCTTCAAGAGATGGGAATACCAGATCC
>NW_011494945.1:12042309-12044078 GCF_000754665.1 Bison bison bison | reverse complement strand
AAAGCAACAGTTAGAACCAGATATGGAACAATGGACTGGTTCCAATTTGGGAAAGGAGTATGTCAAAGCTGTATATTGTCATCCTGTTTATTTAACTTATATGCATAGAACAATATGAGAAATGCTGGCTAGGTGAAGCATAAGCTGAAATCAAGATTGCTGGGAGAATTGTCAATAACCTCAGATATGCAGATGATACCACCTTTATGGCAGAAAGCAAAGAAGCCTCTTGATGAAAGTGAAAGAGGAGAGTGAAAAAGTTGGCTTCAAACTCAACATTCAAAAAACAAAGATCATGGCATCTAGTCTCATCACTTCATGACAAATAGATGGGGAAACAATGGAAACAGTGATAGACTTTATTTTGGGGGGCTCCAAAATCACTGCAGATGGTGACTTCAGCCATGAAATTGAAAGACACTCACCCCTTGGGAGAAAAACTATGACCAACCTAGACACCTTATTAAAAAGATTTACTTTTTAATACTTTTTTTTTTTTTTTAAAGAAAGCATTATTTTGCCAATGAAGGTCCTTCTAGTCAAAGCTATGGTTTTTCCTGTAGTCATGTATGAATGTGACAGTTGGACCATAAAAAAGTTGAGCACCGAATAATTGATGCTTTTAAACTGTGGTGTTGGAAAAGGCTCTTGAGAGTCCCTAGGACTGCAAGGAGATCCAACCAGTCAATCTTAAAGGGAATCAGTCCTAAATATTCATTGGAGCTACTGATGCTGAAGCTGAAGCCCCAATACTTTGGCCACCTGATATGAAGAATTGACTCGTTTGAAATGACCCTTATGCTGGGAAAGATTGAAAGGGGGATGACAGAGGATGAGATGGTTGGATGGCATTGCAGTCCATAGGATTGCAAAGAGTTGGAAATGACTGAACTGAACTGAACAGTGATAATTTGAAAAAATTTACTGTTGTGGTGGCTTAAAAGTTTGTTTGGGTTTTCCCATAAAATGCTATAGACAACCCAAATTAATCTTTTGATCAACCCAATATATCTCAGTAATTTCATTACAAGTTATTTGTGGTAATAGGCTAATATCTTGACATTTTGATAAGCACCGATTAAATAACTATATCATCTATGCCAAACTCAACATACCTATGATACCCGACTGTACTTAAGTATGGTTTAAATAACTGAACACAATAGAGCAGACAGGCAACCAGAGAAGGACATTTAACATATGCTCATGCTTATTAGCATCTCAGATGCTAGTAAGGTTGTGTGTAAAATTTTGCTTAACATTTTGCATGATAAGCTTCAGCATAATGCAAATCAAGAACTTCCAAACATCCAGGTTGGGTTTAGGAAAGAAAGAGGAATTAGAGATCAAGTTGCTAGCTTTCACTGGGGAAATCAAGGAAATTTCAGAAAAACATCTATCTCTGTTTCATCAACTAAGCTAAAATTTTTGACTATGTGGATCATGACAAACTGTGGAAAGCTCTTACAGAGATGGGATTACCAGACCATTTTAATTGTCTTCTGAGAAATCTGTATGTGGGTGAAAACAGCAACAGCTAGGACCCTGTATGGAACAACTGATTGATTCAAGATAGAGAAAGGAGTAAGACAGGGCTGTCTGTTGTCACCCTGCTTGTTTAACCTATAGGCTGAGCACGTCATGAGACATTCTGGTCTGGATGAGTTACAAACTAGAATCAATATAAGCAGGAGAAACATAAACAACCACAGATATGTAGATGATATCCCTCTAATGGCAGAAAGCAAAGAGAAACTAAAGAGCCACTT
>NW_011494945.1:12041753-12042209 GCF_000754665.1 Bison bison bison | reverse complement strand
GCCATGAAATTGGAAGATGATTGGTTTTTGGCAAAAACATGATGACAAATTTAGACAGTGTGTTGTAAAGAAGAGACATTACTCTGCCAACAAAGGTCTGTATAGTCAAAGCTGTAGTCTTCACAGTAGCCACATATGGTTGTGAGAGCTGGACTGTAAAGAAGGCAGAACACCAAAGAATCAATGCCTTTGAACTATGGTGCTGGAGAAGACTCCTGAAAGTCCCTTGGGCAGCAAGGAAATCATACCAGTCAGTCTTAAGGGAGATGAACCTTGAATATTGACTGGAAGGACTGATGCTGAAGCTGAAGCGCCAATATTTTGGTCATCTTATGTGAACAGAGGACTCAATAAAAAGTCCATGATGCTGGGAAAGATTGAGGGCAGAAGGAGAAGAGGGCATCAGAGGATGAGATGGCTGAATGGCATCACTAATGTGATAAACATGAACTTGGG
>NW_011494945.1:12040600-12041653 GCF_000754665.1 Bison bison bison | reverse complement strand
GAGGAACTAAAAAGCCTCTTGATGAAATTGAAAGGAGAGTGAAAAAGTTGGCTTCAAACTCAACATTCAAAAAACAAAGATCATGGCATCAAGTTGCATCACTTCTTTGCAAATAGATGGGAAAATAATGGTAACAGTGACAGATATTTATTTTCTTAGGCTCCAAAATCATTGCAGATAGTGACTGCAGCCATGAAATTAAAAGACACTTCCCTTGGAAGAAAAACTTAGACCGACCTAGACTACATATTACAAAGCAGAGACATTACTTTGCCAACAAAGGTCCATCAAGTCAAAGCTATGGTTTTTACAGTTTTCATGTATGGATGTGAGATTTGAACCATAAAGAAAGCTGAGCATCAAATAATTGATGCTTTTGAACTGTGGTGTTGCAGAAGACTATTGAGAGTCCCTTGGACTGCAAGGAGATCCAACCAGTCCATCCTAAAGAAAATCAGTCCTGAATATTCATTGGAAGGACTGATGCTAAAGTTGAAGCTCCAATACTTTGGCCACCAGATGACAAGAGCTGACTCATTTGAAAAGACCCTGATGCTGGGAAAGATTGAAGGCCCGAGGAGAAGGGGATGACAGAGGATGAGATGGTGGGATGGCATCATCGACTAAATGGACATGAATTTGAGCAAGCTCCGGAAGTTGATGATGGACAGGGAAACTTGGCATGCTGCAGTCCATGGAGCTGCAAAGAGTCAGACACTACTGGGCGACAACAACAATTAAAACAACATGCTTATTAATCTGTTAACAGTATTTAAAAATTTGAAATCTAAATATATAGGGACATTTGTAAAATTGCAGGAAACTTCAATACAAGATCCCCAATAGATAAATCTGCACAAATTTTTAATTCAGAGAAGGAGTACGTCAAGCCTCCATATTGTCACCCTGCTTATTTAACTTATATACAGAGTGCATCTTGAGAAATGCTGGGCTAGAAGAAGCACAAGCTGGAATTATGATTGCCGGGAGAAATATCAGTAACCTCAGATATGCAGATGACATCACCCTTATGGCAGAAAGTGAAGAGGAACT
>NW_011494945.1:12036451-12040468 GCF_000754665.1 Bison bison bison | reverse complement strand
CATGAATTTGAGCAAGCTCCAGGATTTGGTGATGGACAGGGAAGCCTGGCATGCTGCAGTCCGTGGGGTCACAAAGAGTTGGACATGACTGATCGACTGAACTGAACTGAATTCATTGAATAATATTGTTTAAGGAAAAGTAATTTTGTCCTCAAAATTTTAGAATTAAATTTTGAAAACATTTTCACTCCTTGATACACTGTGGCATTAGAAAATAAGAAGCCAGAAAACTTGATTTTGTTTTGCTCTTACATGCTAAAGTGTACATGCTTTTAATTTAGAATTAACTTCTAGTTGGTAGTGGTAGGTGCTATCCCATCAGTGTTCTATAGTACACATATCAAAGTTTCTAAAATATGACAGTCATTACTCAGCACTTTAGGGTGAGGGAAAGAAGCAGGACAAAAGCAGTTGCAAATTATTTTTAACATGAGAAAAGCTTTAAACACCTATGGAATTTTACATCATCTCATATTCTATTCCATAATACTTGGAACAAAGTCTTTTTTCAATCATTTCTATCTATATGTTTCAAAATGCAGACATAGTGCAAACCCTAAAGTACAAAATATGCATTATTTAATACTCATTAAATATATTAGTGTCAGTACGGATTATCAAATAAAAATCACACACAATAGTCTAAAATTTTAGATCATCTTAGGGCTGCTAACTAGAGACTGTAGAAATTCCACGTGTAAGTCAAAAAAAGAAAAAAAAAATACAAAGAAACTAATTTCTCAGTGCATCACACCCTTGAAGATAAAGTGTATGACACTTTTACCATACTAATATTACATTACAGCTATGGATTTTAACTGGAATTACTTAAAGACATGAAATTCACATAAGAGCAAGAACCAGTCAATTACAATGTTAAAATGAAATGGATCACCTCTTTCTTGGTAAAAATACTGAAAATGTGATGTGTGCGGATAACTCAGTAAAAAATTTTTCATTCATTTTTCCCCCACTGAAGTGTCTTAAATTTTATCCTGTAAATATTCTACCTGTTATAACAATCTGATTTTCAGGCTTGTATAAAATATAATATTTTATTTAAACATACTATTTTTTGTTTGATAAGAATTATTTATGAATTAAAAAAAAATATCTTGTTATAAATCATGGAATAGACCTCCTGTAACAAAAATGTGACATTTTCTAAGCTTGTTAGAAATAAACCATGATATATGAACTTAAAATTATATCAATATTAAATAACATTTCTTTTTTTTTTTTAAATAACATTTCTGTGATCAGTTTTCCACATAAAATTAATCAGTGGAGAATTGGGTTTAGAATATACATATGGAATTTAGGAATATGGTAACAACAACCCTGTATGTGGGACAGCAAAAGACACAGAGATGTATAGAACAGTATTTTGGACTCTGTGGGAGAGGGGGGGATGATTTGGGAGAATGGCATTAAAACATGTATAATATCATATAAGAAATGAATCTCCAATCCAGGTTGGATGCAGGATACAGGAAGCTTGGGGCTGGTGCACTGGGATGACCCAGAGGTATGATATGGGGAGGGAGGTGGGAGGGGGGTTCAGGACAGGGAACATGTGTACACCCATGGCGGATGCATATTGATGTATAGCAAAACCAATAAAATATTGTAAAGTAAATAATAATAATAATAAATAAAGCAAGTTCAAGGCATCTGAAAAAATAAATAAATAAAATAGAATTCTCAATAAAAAAATAATATTAAAATTCACATGGGATCGCATACTAGGAAAGATGTGTTTTAGTCTTAAAAACATTTGAAAAAATAATATGATATCTGCTAAATATCAAATAAAATAGTGTGTCTTCAGGGGTGAGTGAGTTTGTGTGTGTCCCAAAAGCTTTGCATTTACATGAATATACATAAAAATAAAATCATGAAATAAACTTTTTATGAAAAGTATTGGGGGAAAAAAGAATATAATTAGTCAGATTCAGTTTCCTTAAAAACAAAGTTTTATTTCTTATAAACAGTTAAAAGTCAATTATCTTCCTTCACAATACATTTAGACATTAAATCTAAGGTTTTAAAAATATGCACAAACTATAAGTAAAGTACTTTTAAATGGCTAAAAGGAATAAAAATACCAAAGTTTAGTGTACAGAAGAATAGATATAAACAACCAAGGAAAAAGTAAATCTTTGGTGTTGAATTTATGAATAACCCAAAATAAGTCCCGAAGATTTTTTTACCTGTGTAAATTTAAAGTGTCCTTTTTAAAGTTTGAGGCTATACACTGTGCATCCCCCACAAACAAGTTTATGAATAAGGTTTTTAAAAACGAAAGCATTTCCCCTAAAGTCAGGAACAAGACAAGGGTGCCCACTTTCACCACTACTATTCAACATAGTTTTGGAAGTTTTGGCCACAAAAATCAGAGCAGAAAAAGAAATAAAAGGAGCCCAAATTGGAAAAGAAGTAAAACTCTCACTGTTTGCAGATGACATGATCCTCTACATAGAAAAATGTAAAGACTCCACGAGAAAATTACTAGAGCTAATGAATGAATATAGTAAAGTTGCAGGATATAAAATCAACACACAGAAATCCCTTGCATTCCTATACACTAATGAGAAAATAGAAAGAGAAATTAAGGAAACAATTCCATTCACCATTGCAACGAAAAGAATAAAATACTTAGGAATATATCTACCTAAAGAAACTAAAGACCTATATATAGAAAACTATAAAAATCTGGTGAAAGAAATCAAAGAGGACACTAATAGATAGAGAAATATATCATGTTTATGGATTGGGAGAATCAATATAGTGAACATGAGTATAATACCCAAAGCAATCTATAGATTCAATGAAATCCCTATCAAGCTACCAACGGTATTTTTCACAGAGCTAGAACAAATAATTTCACAGTTTGTATGGAAATGCAAAAAACCTCAAATAGACAAAGCAATCTTGAGAAAGCAGATTCGAACTGGAGGAATCAACTTGCCTGACTTCAGGCTCTACTACAAAGCCACAGTCATCAAGACAGTATTGTCTGGCACAAAGACAAAAATATAGATCAATGGAACAAAATAGAAAGCCCAGAGATAAATCCGTGCACCTATGGACACCTTATATTTGACAAAAGAGGGAAGAATATCGAATGGAGAAAAGACAATCTCTTTAACAAGTGGTTCTGGGAAAACTGGTCAACCACTTGTAAAAGAATGAAACTAGAACACTTTCTAACACCGTACACAAAAAGAAACTCAAAATGGATTAAAGATCTAAATGTAAGACCAGAAACTATAAAATTCTTAGAGGAGAACATAGGCAAAACACTCTCCAACATACATCACAGCAGGATCCTCTATGACCCACCTCCCAGAATACTGGGGGAAAAAAGCAAAAATTAATAAATGGGACCTAATGAAACTTAAAAGCTTCTGCACAACAAAGGAAACTCTAAGCAAGTTGAAAAGACAGCCTTCAGAATGGGAGAAAATAATAGGAAATGAAGCAACTGACAAACAACTAATCTCAAAAATATACAAGCAACTGCTGCAGCTCAATTCCAGAAAAATAAACGACCCAATCAAAAAATGGGCCAAAGAACTAAATAGACATTTCTGCAAAGAAGACATACAGATGGATAACAAACACATGAAAAGATGCTCAACATCACTCATTGTCAGAGAAATGCAAATCAAAACCTCAATGAGGTACCATTTCACGCCAGTCAGAATGGCTGCTATCCAAAGGTCTAGAAAAAATAAATGCTGGAGAGGGTGTGGAGAAAAGGGAACCCTCTTTCACTGTTGGTGGGAATGCAAACTAATACAGCCACTATGGAGAACAGTGTGGAGATTCCTTAAAAAAACTGGAAATAGAACTGCCATATGACCCAGCTATCCCACTGCTGGGCATACACACTGAGGAAACCAGAATTGAAAGAGACATGTGTACCCCGATGTTCATCACAGCACTGTTTATAATAGCCAGGACATGGAAGCAACCTAGATGTCCATCAGCAGATGAATGGATAAGAAAGCC
>NW_011494945.1:12035820-12036351 GCF_000754665.1 Bison bison bison | reverse complement strand
GAACATGTGTATACCCGTGGCAGATTCATGTTGATGTTTGGCAAAACCAATACAATATTGTAAAGTAATTAGCCTCTAATTAAAATAAATAAATTTAAATTAAAAAAAATAAAAAATTTGCCAGTAGTAAGTTCTTCCATACCTAAAATTAAAGATCAGCAACATTCCATTGGTTAGGGTGCATCAATTCTTAAAAACTAGTTATGATCCAACACTGCTGCTGCTAAGTCACTTCAGTTGTGTCAACTCTGTGTGACCCCATAGATGGCAGCCCACCAGGCTCCCTCGTCCCTGGGATTCTCCAGGCAAGAATACTGGAGTGGGTTGCCATTTCCTTCTCCAATGCATGAACGTGAAAAGTAAAAGGGAAGTCGCTCAGTCATGTCCAACTCTTCACGACCCCATGGACTGCAGCACACCAGGCTCCTCTGTCCATGGGATTTTCCAGGCAAGAGTACTGGAGTGGGGTTCCATTGCCTTCTCCAATACTAGTAGTTCTTTTATCTGAGAAAAAACTTTTCAGAAGAAATA
>NW_011494945.1:12034801-12035345 GCF_000754665.1 Bison bison bison | reverse complement strand
TGGCTTAGGCCTTGAACTTCTCTCAAAAGGAAATAAGTCTGAAAGTCAATGACAGACTTTAAAGTTTCTTGAGTTGAAACAGAGGCAGATTCCATCTGGCTGAGAGCACTGACTCAGCTATCACTAGGAAACAAAGGTGGGTGTTTTCTGACTTCAAAATCAAAATACACGTTTTTATGTGTGAAAGCAGAATGTTCATCCTTGATTCAAAATTTGTATGTCCCATTTTAGAAGGCTGTTTCTTCACTTTGTATAAAGCATTGTGATAAGGATCTCCAGATTGACAAATTACATCATAGTGACTGCCAGCAATTGCCTGGAACTCTAGAGTGCACTTGGTGCCATGCATGATGTCCTATAGAGGCACTACTGGGCATAGCCAGGCAGTTTGAAGTTAATCTATATGCCCCCAGGAAGGCTCCACCACCCAGCAGTGCCCCAAGTGACCTGCAGCAGCCACCTAGCTCGGTGCTGTCATCATCCAGGGCATCCTGAGAGGCTATGGTGGCTCCTTAACAGAGCTGTGGGGAGACTAGGGGCAGGT
>NW_011494945.1:12032326-12034399 GCF_000754665.1 Bison bison bison | reverse complement strand
ATATAAATTGTTAAAAAAAAATAAAGCAGGGCACATTTTAAAAAATAGGTCACAAATTCAAATCCAACCACTTATACTGTAAATGAAATAGCATAGCATTGAATTCAACCTGATTGGGTTTGAATCCAAAATATATCATATACTTTTACCCTTATACCCACAGGATCTTTGTAAAATGAAAACAATATCACCTACCTTGCAGAGGGTTTTTTTTTTTTTTTTTTAAATTAAATATGAAGTTTATAATATTACCTGGTACTCAACATATGACAGATATAATATTATTATAAGAAGAAAATATTAACTTGTTACTGCAACTAAGTAAGGTACAGAAAATTCCAAGTACAGATAAATACATCCACAGTTATTAAATTAAGTTTCTTGTCTAGACTAGAAATGTATTTGTGAGAAAATTTTTCAGAGGACAATATTGCAGTGAGACTTCAGCTTAAGACTGAAGTCCAGAAAATTCTAAACAACTCTAAACTACTTAAATTATTTGCCATCCTTCCTACTCAGTACCAATATGTCAGATAAACCAATTCCAACATATTCTTCCTGATGCTTTTTGCAGAGGTGTACCTAGAAAGAAGCAGGAAAAGTCAATATGTATTCTGACTGCTGAGTGATAGATTATCTGGAATTCACCAATTGCTCAGTATCCTTTGACCTATATTGTCCCTTTAAGGAATTTTCTTTCATAAATAATATGTCATCAACCTCGTCCTACCATCCTAAATTGCTTTCAACCCATTCTGAACTTCTTCCCAGCCCTTCATCTCAAAGGTTCACTAATAATTTTGGTGGTTACTGATTAAGAACATAAACTGTGACCTCCCTGAAGTGCTTGAATTTCTTCATTGGAAATTGTAAGACCTTCTTACACACACATACACACACACACACACAGCTCAAAACTTTCAACATGTTAAAGAACATTATAATCATAAAATGTCCTATAACATGTATGGGTATATGCAGGCATATTTAATTTTATAGATATGTGTACTTGCACTTCTGCTTTATAAATATACCTGATATTTGCATTATTGTTTTAGAAATGTACCTAACTTGTGATTGAAAAAAAAAAAAATTTCTAATTTGAGTGCTATCTCAAAGAATCTCCCCTGAATAACTCAGAAGTTATTTAATCTATAGTAACATTAATGTTTTTCAGTTAAATATAAAATGTACCCCTTTCCCCTCTTCTTACATTTATGGAACAGTTGAGGTTCAAATTACACACTTGGCTGACTGGAATTTTGCTGTTAAAAAATTCCATGCCACCATGCATAGATCACACGTGGGCCAGAGAATAACATAGCCTTGAGAATGCGATTCCCAAAACATCCAGCGCCTGGGTCTGTTGTAGCATTTTTCCATTTAATTTATTTTTCATAATGCTGATTTTGACATTCACATAGATCTTCAGTAACTGTCCAGAGTAATTTAGCATTGATAATACAAACCATTTCTTGAACTTCTTTAATACAGTTGCTTTTATCCCTTTATAGTATTAGTCATTATTAATTTTTGATAAAAAATAAAATGGGAGTGTTCATTTTCAGAGGCATGCTAATTAGTTCTGCCTTAAGTTTCCTCAAGGTGTATTTATGTGTTTGTGTGTGAATATATATACGTTGTGTATATACTTCTAGATAGGTTGAAAACAGGCTTCTGCATAATTATGAACTGTTGAACTGATTTTATTAGTTTACTCAGGCTTCTGTAACAAAGTACCATAAACTGGGTGGCTTAAACAACAACTTACTGTATCAACAGTTCTAGAGCACAAGGTATCAGCAGGATTGGTTCTTCCTGAGGAATGTGAGCAAAAGTTCTGTTTCATGCCTCTCTCTTTGGCTTATAGGTGGCTGTTTATATATCCACATAATGTTCTTTCTGTGTATAATCCTGTCTCCAAATTTTCCCTTTTTGTAAGGACACAGGTCATATTAAATTGGGGCGAACTGTAGTGGCCTCATTTTAGCATGATAAAGACCCTATCTCCAAGTAAGTTTATATTATAGTGAACCTCAAGTTAGGACTTCAACATTTAATTTTAGAGGAACA
>NW_011494945.1:12026343-12032226 GCF_000754665.1 Bison bison bison | reverse complement strand
ATTATATGTTTTTTTATTTCAATGAGTTTAAGCAAAATTGAATAAACAGTCAACCAGATTGTCTATTTAACTTTAAGTGTGAGATCTGTTTTTACTCTTAGGAGATAGAGATCACGAACTCAGCCTGCTTACCAGTGTTTTGAATGCAATAAATAATCAATAAATATTTGGAGAAGGAACAAATGCATCATATTGCAGAAGTAAATGGTGACATCATGGTATTCCTTGATTTACTTTATTTCTTTTGAACCTGAGCACGTGGGATGTTGATACGCTACTCTGAGGGTTTAGGATAGGAATCATATTCAATGACCAAAACTCCTACATGGAATAATTTTTCCACAGAGTTTCCTAGTTTAAGATTTAGAGCAATGAGTTAGGCAGTTTCCCTGGACTTGTGGGTAAACTGGGTTTTGAAATGCTTTATTTTGGCTTCTTTATTGGTTTTTCTTTTATTGAAAGTGGAGTAGACAATGTGGGAGGGTCTTGAGATTTATGGAGAAAAAAATTGGCAATTTGACTGAAAAAGTGAGGTAGCCAATTGTTGACTTCTGATTTTGAAAAAGGTAGACAGAGGAACTGTTCTAATATTTATGAGCCAGGAACAAATTGAAGATAGCAGCTCACATTCAACCAATTAAAAGTTCATTTTTACTGAAAGTAAAGCCGAATGGTCCTTTGCCCCTCCCTTTGCAATACTTTTAGATTACCCTATCAATACAAAGGGATGAGAGTACAATTATCCCTTCTACTATAACTTTTCCTTCTCTGCTTTCTAAAAAATGGAATATCTTTTGGAAATTATGAGACTTGTGTGTTTGCCTGCAAACCTGTGAGACCAGTCACTAGATCTATTCTGTCTTCTAAACAGAAAATTCTGTTCTCTAAAATCCACTTTCATCTGAAGTGGAACTATTATATCACTAAAATTAATAATATGTATATTTATTTTTATTTTAATATCTTGGCATTCATGATTTTTTTTTAAAAAAAAACCTCCAAATCTTCTTCTGCATTCTCATGTTTCTGTCATTTGAGATGATTATTGTCAGGCAGTTTTTTAGTTTAAAGAAGGCAAATTAAAGAAGGTAGTATTGATGGTGGTGGTAGATGCACGTTGGAAGTATATGCTTATTTGACTTTAAACTTTTAAACATCTTCTCAATTTGAAACGAGAGTTTAAAACAAAGAATCTGAAATGTTAACCCTAATTCCATACAACCCTTTCATTAGAATCATTTAAAACCCTTAAGAAAGTTTGTGGGTAAATATCAAATGAAAAGTTTCCTTATACTGTATTTGCTGTCTAAAGTTAGAAAAACAAGTCTGATGAAATGGCTTACCTAGCATATTTACATATAATACTTGGATATCACATGCTGCTAACATGTCACTCACCTAGCAGAAAACAAACAAAAATGGATTACAGCTGGCTCTATTTAGATGTATGAATATTTTAGAAAGCCAAGTTTTTACACATCCACCTTCCTCTGTGGAAACAGAGACAGCAAAATAGGTGAAATTCTATGTTTTCCAATAAAACCTTGCCTTAGTAGCATGTGATAACAATAACTGTCTAATATGTATATGACACTCACTATGTATCAGCGGAGCCACCATACTGTCCAAATCTAAGAGGCAATACAGCCTTCTATGTAAATGGTATCCTCTGAATTACACAACATGGTGGTACTGAGTTTCAGGCTCTGTTCTAAGCACCTTACATATATTACTTCAATATATTAATAATACTCATAAAAACTAGGAGTTAAGTACTATATGTTCACTCAATAAATGCAGAAACTGAGGTACAGAGTAAGGAAATACCTTGCTCATGTTCACATAGTAAGTGACAGAAAATAGATTCAAACTCAGACAATCTAACTGTAGATGCCATAGTTGTAGTGACTATACATACTGACTCTGTGAAGCTTGGAAAGAGTTTATGGCTCTGGAAATAGAGACAGCAGTGACTTCAAAAAGAATGAATGCAGTTAGCATTAAAAATTAATGTCTGAAGACTTCTTCACATGTGCAAACATGAACTAGAAATTAGATTCTGAAATTTTAAACTTTCAATGCAAAGAAGGAAATACCATCAGTTGTATGATTCACATTGTCTAAACAACAAATATAGACCAGTTGCTAAGAAGTAGAGCCATTGCTACTAATATCAGGAAAAAAAAAAATTGCTACTAAGATCAGAAAGGACTTCCCCAGTGGCTCAGCTGCAAAAAAAAAAAAAAATCTGCAATGCAGGAGATGCAGGAGACGTGGGTTCGATCCCTGCATTGGGAAGATCCTCTAGAAGAGGGCATGGGAATCAACTCCAGTATTCTTGCCTGAAAAATTCCCTAGATAAAGGAGGCTGGTGGGCTACAGGTCATAGGCTCCCAGAGTCAGACACGACTGAAAAAACTGAGCATGGCATGGCAAGATCATAAAATTAGTCTTTTTATTAGCATTTTTGAAAAGTATGTTGTGAGGGATATTGTCAACAGCATCTTCACAGTAAGCAGAGTGACAGGTTTCTTCAGGCCTATTTCTAATAATGTTGCTTATTGTAAATTGATGTAAATACAATGTTGCTTATTGTAATTGATGCTTATTGTAAATTGGAATCATGTAATTCCAAAGTGATCTTCCCCACAAGTTATTGAGCTATACCAGGTCAAAATAAAGTAATTCATTAGTCAATATTCACCTTTCTCTGGTGGTTTTGCTTAAGCCAGCAATAGACTGAAAAGCATCCAAAGGAAACAGTCCCCTTTTGAGAATTCTCTGTAAGTATAAGCTGTTTCCACTCAGAATTTGAAAATGTTGAGCAACACTAAATTCCAGGTTATAATCTGTGATGATAACCTGATATGCAAGTATAGCATGTTGTTAATTATATGCAGGTCGTCATGCTTTAAAAGTTGATAATCATTTTGTCATGGACTACTGCTGCTAGTAAGAATTCTGAGTGTGTAGTCCAAGGAGAATAAGTTCAGTGTTAGTCATGGTTAAAAATCTGAACTTTTGAGCAAGTCATATCTGATTCCAAGAGTGTGATTTAGAATAGGTTATCAATCTCCTTAAATTTCCTTCTTCACTGGTAATATAAAAATAATACCTGTCACATAAGGTTATTTTAACATGAAGAGTACAAAGTGTCAAGTGGAGTGCCTGGTGTAGGTAGGACTCAATTATTGCAAATGTCCATTAATAATACTAACATACTATGAAATGTTACTTAAAATGGTATTGACACAAATATTTGTGTCAGAAATACATGTTTATTGTTTGTTTTTTTAATATTCTGCACAAACTTTACATATCACACCTAGAACCAGGCTTAAAAACTAGAAAAAAAAAAGAGCTCCTTACCTACTTTATTTTTAGTCCTATTTGTTTTGACCTTCCTTGCTTCTACCAGGAAAAAGCAGAAAAAAACTCATTCATGCCACAGCATTAGTGAGTCAGTGTAGCAGTATAGAAGAGTGATTATTTTAGTTCCACAGACACATCCTCAAACTCTGAGCCTTACTTTGTTTTGTAGGCCCCAAATTTTTCATTTAGTAAACAATCTCCCTCCTCATAGGGTTGTTGAAAGGATAAGAGGTTACCAATGTGAAAGTATTAATACAGTTGTCCCAAATATAAAGTATTTAATAAATGCTAGTTTTTACTGATATTGTTATTCTGCTATAATATTTAGCTTTGAATACCCAAACTTTAGACACAGCTGTCATCCTAACTCATTGTGTGTCCTTGGGTGTTGTATAAAAGTGGTTAGTAAATTACAAAACTTTATCCAAATAGTAGTAGAAGTAGGTAGTAGTAGCAATATTTGATAAAAAGTGAGTGAATGGGAAAATCAGCACCTATCACGTGCCAATCACTTTTATGCAAGTTATCTTATTTAATACTTAACAATAACTGAGGTTAAGATGATTTACTGTATGTCTGTTGTGAAACCCCACACAGTTTCTCTACTGTACAACCTCAAGACTCAAACTTAGATTAAAAGGCACTGGTCCCTTTCCTATCCTTCTTCTTTTCTTGTATGAGTCTTAAGAATGTTACATGGGGCCTACTTTCTGCTCCTTTAGGGGCTAATACTTAGCACTGTATCTAGTGGTGCCTTTTTTAATTTTCTCCAGCTTAGCTCTGAAGTGGAATTCATGTCTGAGTCAGTGGAATTTGAGGAGATGGAGTGTGTGACACCATATTGCAGAGGCTGAGTTTCACCCCAGAGCAGAGTTGACCCTAGTTCAGGGAACCAGATTCTAGAGGGAGGGAATTTACTGGTCTATATGGTGAGAAGATATAAGGTTTCTTATCTCCTCTGTTCTTTGCCTGTGCTCTAAACTTAGAAATGCTGAGTGTGGGAAAAAGGGTGCAGGAAGGATTCTCATATTTTTATGGTGCATTTTGCTCCTCCAGCCCCTTTATGCATCTCTCACAGAACAGTGCGTGGACATTTTACTTCCAGGGTTTTACTATAGCTCACACTGGGAAAACCAATGACATAACAAAAAAGAAATAATTGTGAGGAAGTATTATATTTTTAATGAAACAGGATGTTGAGTCCACTTTGCAGTCTATACATGATGTTGGTACCTTTGTATGCAACTCTGCTCTGCTTAGAAATTATCAAAACACTTTCATTTAAATTTCACCTAAACTTTATAACTCCATCTCCAAAGTTCTATAACTCCATCTTCTCCTTTGTTTGAGGATACCCCATGAATCCCTTGATGTGTTATATCTCTCATTGCTATGGGCCAAGATGTCTGATTTTGTCAGACCACAGGTTTGTTCTCGGTGTCCTTAGGCTGTTTGTACTAGGGAAAATGTGAAGAATTTTAAGTGTTTATTCTGTTTTTCTTTAATACAGCTTATTTTATATTAAGTTTATATGATTCTATTTTTAATAATAGATGTGCTTAACTTACTCCTGTTCATAAAGAAGCTGAAAATTAAAAATTGATCCTTTTGAGCAGGTATGATCCAGCTATAGTGTACTATGAGGTAGATTATATAATCTTCACTTATCAGTGAAGAAACTGAAAATCCAATAGGTTAAGTAACATAACCTGTGGCCTAGGTCACACAACTAATAAATGGCAGAACTAGAATTTGAACCCAAAAATTTAGCTCCAGATCTTGTGCTTTTAATAACCAGCTTCCTCTGATATGTTGTTAAAATTGCTTGAGAATTTTGCCCTCAATTTTCATCTGTGAGAATGGGGCCTGCTAACTTTGTGGCCTCCTTTCTCCAGGAAGAATTTAATGTAGACTGGGTAGTCTACAGGTATAATTCTTGCAGAATATCAGATATGTATTAATTTATTTACCATTCAAAGATAGTATTACTAAGCCCAGAAAGAACCTTGATCCTAAAAGTGTACATTTTTGAGGGCTCATTAAGTGTCATGTGCTTTTTCTACATTGTATCAGAGAAGTAGATATCATATCCCATTTAAAGATTAGAAAACTCAACATCTTACTCAATATAAATCAGTTAGCAAAATGAGGAATTTAGGATTCAAACTTGGGTCTAATTAACTCTAAAGCTCATGTTCTATCCACTAGTTCAGATTTGAGAATACCTGGCTGATATCCCTCTTAGTAAAGTGTACTGTAAGAAAAATGTAAGGAAAAAATAATATGAACCTTCCTGAAAGACTGGGAGATTTCTGCAGATGTACACTGTGCCTACAAATGGGGTTACTCCTTTCATTAAGCTTTAGTACTGGTCCCTGGTGGCTCAGATGGTAAATATTCTGCCTGGAATGCAGGAGACTGGGTTCAATTCCTGGGTAAGGAACATCCCCTGGAGAAGGAAATGGTAACCTACTCCAGTATTCTTGCCTGGAGAATTCCGTGGACTGAGGA
>NW_011494945.1:12024252-12026243 GCF_000754665.1 Bison bison bison | reverse complement strand
AGGAGCCTGGTGGGCCACAGTCCATGGGATTGCAAAGAGTCAAACACAACTGAATGAATTTCATTTTCACTTGTCCACTATGGTCACATTCATCAGTCAATCAACTTTTTCCCCCTATAATCTGAGCTTTAGCCTTGAGAAATGGAAGGGTAAAATCAGACTCTGCGTGGGCACAGGAGCAACCAAGAGGAGCTAACCCATGCCGAGGTCAGGAGCAGAGGCCGAGAGGAGCTACCCCACGTCCGAGGTCAGGGGCTGCAGCTGACAGGAGTTACCCTACACCCAAGGTCAGAGGAGGCAGCCGAGAGGAGCAACCCTATGTCCAAGAAGCATCGGCTACTGGGGCAAAGGAGGGCCATGAGGAGCTACTCCACACTCAATGTCAGGAGGGGCGGCCATGAGGAGATACCACTCACCTAAGGTAAAGAGCAGCGGCTGCACTTTCCTGGAGCAGCCATGAAGAGATACCCCATGTCCAAGGTAAGAGAAACCCAAGTCAGATGGTAGGTGTTGCGAGAGGGCATCAGAGGGCAGACACACTGAAACCAGAATCACAGAAAACTAGATCACATGGACCACAGCCTTGTCTAACTCAAAGAAACTAAGCCATGCTGTGTGGGGCCACCCAGGACAGGAGGGTCATGGTGGAGATGTCTGACAGAATGTGGTCCACTGGAGAAGGGAATGGCAAACCACTTCAGTTTTCAAATCTATAAACATGTACAAAATTTAAAGTTCATTTATATCAAAGGACAATGACTCATGTTTTATAAATTATTTATAAGGTGTATATAGTTTTAATGTTGCTTATTTTTAACAATAACATCAATATGGTGCCAACTTTTATGTAAATTGGAACCAATACAGTGTCAAATTTCCCAATTCACTCACTGGAAAATAAAATAGCAAGTTGGTACTAATGTCAATAACCAAAATCAATTGTAGTTAACAATTTTTACCTTACAACAAATGGATAGATGTCATATTGTATGCATGCTAAGTCACTTCAGTTGTGTCCGACTCTTTGTGACTTTATGGATAATATATCCTGGCAGGCTTCTCTATCCATGGGATTTTCCAGGAAAGAATACTGAAGTGCTGCCATTTCCAACTCCAGTCATACTGTATAGGAAATATACTGTGAGTTGCTGATTGCATTCTGACACTAATTCTCAGATACCAACTGGGTGTCCTACAATTTAATTCAAAGCTGACACTTTCTAAGATCCCAGAAGTTAAAAGGCAGGGTCCCCAGTAAGACAACATCAATATTTACATCAAATGCCAGCCATAAGGAGAGTCCCCAGCTTACCTTCAATTCTGCCCAGATGATCACAAATTTATAGTTTCCAACAATTTTAATTATTTGATAATTCATTGGAATGGTTCACAGAACTTAGGAAAGCACTATATGCATGGCTACCATTTCATTATAAAGATTACAAATGAATAATAAGGTGAAAAGATACATAGAACAACTTCTAGGAGGGTCCTGGGTACAGAAGTCTATGTTTTCTCAGAATCAGGCAGTGTCACCTTTTCAGTACATTGATATAATCACCAACCAAGACATTCCCCCAAGCTTAATTATCCAGACGTTTTATATGGGGTAACATTACATAAGCATGATTGATTAAATGACTGACATTTTAAGTGAACTCTATATCCAGCCCTCCTCTCTTCCTTCAAGTTTGGGCAGCTGAAAATTCCAACACTCTAATTATAAATTTGGTTTTCTGATGACAACTCCCATCCTGAAGCTATCTAGAGACTACTGTGGGTCATTTCCTTAAGTAAGATACTTCTATCACTCAGAAAGTTCTAAGGGTTTTTGAAGCTCTGTGCCAAGAACCAGGGACAAGAAAAACAGATATAGTCTTTACTACATTATATTGATTTTCTAGTGTCCAAAGTAGGACACAGTGGAACCATCTCTCCAACATCAAATTTATGCTTTTTCTTGATTATAACCCCTCAACCCACCCAGGCTC
>NW_011494945.1:12022392-12023872 GCF_000754665.1 Bison bison bison | reverse complement strand
GCCTTGGAGAAGGAAATGGAAAACCATTTTAGTATTCTTGCTTGGGAAACCCCATGGAGAGAGGAGCCTGGTGAGCTACAGTCCATGGGGTCACAAAGATTTAGTGACTAAACAACAACACCACTAAGTGACATAGCTTAGACAGACAACACTGTATTTCATTTTCATGTGTAATCTAAGAAAAAAAAAAAAGAAAGAAAGAAAACTGAATCATAGAAATGCAATAGATTCCAGGGGCTAGAGGGTATGGAAAGTGGAGAGATGTTGGCCAAAAGTACAAACATTCAGTTAGAAGATGAGTAAGTTCTGAAGATCTAGTTTAGAGTATGGTGACTATCGTTAAAAATACTGTATTATAATTGAAAGTTGGTAAGATAGTTAATCTTAAATCATCTCACTACAAAAGAAATTAACTCCGTGAGGTGATGGATGTGTTAACTAATCTCATTGTGGTTATCATTTCACAATATAAACATATGCCAAATTATCACATTGCACACCTCAAACCTATACATCATATGCTAATTATATCTCAATAAAGCTGAAAAAATATTTTTTATTTAGAACCTTCAATGTATTAGGTGTTATTCTTCATTTATGTATCACAGCACTGCTTACTTTCTGCCTTATAGAATAAATTATATGCATATACTTTTGGAGGATAATTCTTTGTAATATTGTGTTGGTCTTAATCTACTTTTGTATATTCCTTTAACTTGAAGCTTGGTAATTATTTGTTATTGAATATTGCCATTCACCTACAAGATATTGCCATTTACCTACAAACTAATACATTAATTAAATGCTTATTTACTGCTTATTTATAATATGCTGTGAGACATGGCAGCGAATAAAGCACACACATTTTGGAGCTTGTAATCAACAGGATGTACAGACAATTAACAAATAAACATAAGCTATTAGGTTAAAATATAGGAAAATAGGAGTACAAGTGGCAATGCATGTTATTTTAATTAGAGCAGGCCATAAAGAAAGGGTCTGAAAGATAAAATTAAAGCAAAGGAAATAAACTACTGGATCAGGAATGAACCACTAAACAACCTGGGAAAAGAACATTATAGTAAGTGCAAAGACCTAGAAGAAGTAAGAATAAGTTTGTAGGTTTGAAAAAGAGCAAGGTTAATGTAGTTATATCATAGTGAGTTGGAATGTGGTAGGAGATGAGGTCAGTGAACTAGAGAAGAGCCATATAACTTTGGACCTTGTAAACCATGGCAAGGAATTTATATATTTTGTCTCAGTATGATAGATAACCACTTGGTTTGATCTTTGGAGACTTTTGAGCATGTGAGTGATACGATTTAATTAATATATAAATTCTCTACCAGCACTGTGGAAGACTGACTATAAGGGGGCAAGAATGGAGCCATGTAGATCACTTAGGGTATCATTATAGAAAAAGCAAGAGAGTTCCAGAAAAACATCTATTTCTGCTTTATTGACTATGTCAAAGCCCTGT
>NW_011494945.1:12021524-12022000 GCF_000754665.1 Bison bison bison | reverse complement strand
ACATGATATTTTACATGTTTCAATGCCATTCTCCCAAATCTTCCCACCCTCTCCCTCTCCCACAGAGTCCATAAGGCTGTTCTATACAACAGTGTCTCTTTTGCTGTCTCGTACACAGGGTTACTGTTATCATCTTTCTAAATTCCATATATATGTGTTTGTATACTGTATTCATGTTTTTCTTTCTGGCTTACTTCACTCTGTATAATAGGCTCCAGTTTCATCCATCTCATTAGAACTGATTCAAATGTATTCTTTTTAATGGCGGAGTAATACTCCATTGTGTATATGCACCACAGCTTTCTTATCCATTCATCTGCTGATGGACATCTAGGTTGCTTCCATGTCCTGGCTATTATAAACAGTGCTGCGATGAACATTGGGGTACACGTGTCTCTTTCCCTTCTGGTTTCCTCAGTGTGTATGCCCAGCAGTGGGATTGCTGGATCATAAGGCAGTTCTATTTCCAGTTTTTT
>NW_011494945.1:12021096-12021424 GCF_000754665.1 Bison bison bison | reverse complement strand
TTTTTTTTTTTTTTTTTTTTCCAGCCTTTATTTTATTTATTTATTTTTTCTTTTCAGTTTTTTTTTCCTAATTTTATTTTATTTTTAAACATTACACAATTGTATTACTTTTGCCAAATATCAAAAAGAATCCGCCACAGGTATACATGTGTTCCCCATCAGGAACCCTCCTCCCTCCTCCCTCCCCATACCATCCCTCTGGGTCGTCCCAGTGCACTAGCCCCAAGCATCCAGTATCGGGCATCGAACCTGGACTGGCAACTAGTTTCTTACATGATATTTTACATGTTTCAATGCCATTCTCCCAAATCTTCCCACCCTCTCCCTC
>NW_011494945.1:12017824-12018392 GCF_000754665.1 Bison bison bison | reverse complement strand
CGTTTCTAATTTTGTTGATTTGATTTTTCTCCCTTTGTTTCTTGATGAGTCTGGCTAATGGTTTGTCAATTTTATTTATCCTTTCAAAGAACCAGCTTTTGGCTTTGTTGATTTTTGCTATAGTCTCTTTTGTTTCTTTTGCATTTATTTCTGCTCTAATTTTTAAGATTTCTTTCCTTCTACTAACCCTGGGGTTCTTCATTTCTTCCTTTTCTAGTTGCTTTAGGTGTAGAGTTAGGTCATTTATTTGACTTTTTTCTTGTTTCTTGAGGTGTGCCTGTATTGCTATGAACTTTCCCCTTAGGACTGCTTTTACCATGTCCCACAGGTTTTGGGTTGTTGTGTTTTCATTTTCATTCATTTCTATGCAAATTTTGATTTCAAGCCAGGAGGGAATGGCAAGACATACTTAAAATGATGAAAGAAAATAGCCTACAGCCCAGATTATTGTACCCAGCAAGGATCTCATTCAAGTATGAAGGAGAAATCAAAAGCTTTTCAGACAAGCAAAAGCTGAGAGAATTCTGCACCACCAAACCAGCTCTCCAACAAATACTAAAGGATATTC
>NW_011494945.1:12014829-12017724 GCF_000754665.1 Bison bison bison | reverse complement strand
CTAACTAGTATGAAAGGAGAAATTAACAATAACACAATAATAGTGGGAGACTTTAATACCCCACTCACACCTACGGATAGATCAACTAAACAGAAAATTAACAAGGAAACACAAACTTTAAACGATACAATAGACCAGTTAGACCTAATTGATATCTATAGGACATTTCATCCCAAAACAATGAATTTCACCTTTTTCTCAAGCGCACATGGAACCTTCTCCAGGATAGATCACATCCTGGGCCATAAAGCTAGCCTTGGTAAAGTAAAAAAAAATAGAAATCATTCCAAGCATCTTTTCTGGCCACAATGCAGTAAGATTAGATCTTAATTACAGGAGAAAACTATTAAAATTACCTACATATGGAGGCTGAACAACACGCTCCTGAATAACCAACAAATACACAGAAGAAATAAAAAAAAAAAAGAGAATTTATGCTTTTGAACTGTGGTGTTGGAGAAGCCTCTTGTGAGTCCCTTGGACTGCAAGGAGGTCCAACCTGTCCATTTTAAAGGAGATCAGCCCTGGGTTTTCTTTAGAAAGAATGATGCTAAAGCTGAAACTCCAGTATTTTGACCACCTCATGCAAAGAGTTGACTCATTGGAAAAGACTGATGTTGGGAGGAATTGGGGGCAGGAAGAGAAGGGGATGACAGAGGATGAGATGGCTGGATGGCATCACCGACTCGATAGACGTCAGTTTGAGTGAACTCCAGGAGTTGGTGATGGACAGGGAGGCCTGGCGTGCTGTGATTCATGGGGTCACAAAAAGTGGGACATGACTGAGTGACCGAACTGAACTGAACTGATAGATTAGACCAGAGTTCAATGGCTTAGATACAATAGCAGTTGAAGATGTGAAAAATACATTTGAGATATATTTTTGTAATAAAAGTGAATAGAATTTGATAATGGATTAGATATAGAGTGAGAGGGAAAAGGAAGAATAAAATATAGCCTCTGGAGTTTTGACTAAAGCAACTAAGTTAAAGGTTTACTGAGATGAAGAACACTGATCCCCTGGAGAAAGGAAAGGCTGCCCACTCCAGTATTCTGGCCTGGAGAATTTCATGGACTGTATAGTCCATGGGATCGCAGAGAGTCAAACATGACTGAGTGACTATCACTTACACTTTGGTGAGGAACAAGATACATGGTGAGTGGTGATTCACTCAAAAGTTGTGTTTTGGACATGTTAAGTCTGATATGCTATTAGGCAACAAGTAGTATATTCCCAAGACAGTTGGATATAGGAGTCTATAGCTTATGGAAGCACAGAGGCTGGACGAATTTGGCGTCAGCAGAATATAAATGTTATTTAAACCCATTAAAATTTTAATCACCAAGAGTATGAGACTAAATAGACAGAAACAGAAAACCTACATTATTTAACAAATGGGAAAGAATAGTAGAAACTCTAAAGCAAAGCTGAGAAAGAACAGCCAATGAAATATGAAGAAAACAAAGGAAATATACTGCTCTAGATCAAATCAAGTCACAAAACTGTTTCAACAACAGAAAAACGATCAACAGTGTTAAATACTGACTGACAGATCAAATATAGATGAAAACTGACCCTAGGTTTGAAAAATACAGAGGTCACTGGGGCTCACAACACAAGGTTTCAAAGGGGTTTTCAGAACAAAATCTAATTTCAGTGCATTTGGAACACAATGAGGTAGGGATAATTGGAGAGTAAGTGTAGACAGTATGTTTGAATGGAGGTTTGCTGCAAAGATTATCAGAGGAAAGAAATAAGTGGACATTATAAGGGATTTAGAATCTATAGAAATTAATTTGGTTGTTGATCTTGTTGTTTAAGATGCAAAATATTCCAACACTTGTTGGTTGAGAACCTAATATACAGGGATAAAATCATGGTGCAGGAAAGAACTTACTTTCAGCAGCAAAGTACATAATTGGAATAAAGCAGACTATATTGGTACAGGTACAGTGACATGGGTAAATATTTTGGTAGGAATTTGTGATAGGCCTCTTCATATACCTCCTATTTTATTGGTGAAATAACAAGTCGGTTAATCAGTTTAAGATCAGGAAGGGAGAGGCAATATTGGATGTTTGAGAAGAAGAGTATTAAATAACTACTTGGCTCACATAAACAAAGGATAAAGTTGGACTAGGAATCAAAGTAGGATCACCAGGAAGTGCTAAAAGGTCACTTCAAATTTTAGTCATAAACTTAAAATGAGACAGCACATGAAAGTCTTAAACAAGTAAGATGCAAATTATATTTGGAATTACTTGGCTTCAGCAAGCAGAAGATTTGGAATCAATGAGCTATCTTCCAGTCATAATATTAAGCCAAGTGGTCATTAAAAAATACAGTGGTCAATGGACAAAAAAGAGTCACTATTTGGAAATTTGCTCCTGAGATATGCTTACTGCTTTTGGATACAGGGCTAAAGGTGATGCTGGTATGCGTTTCAGGGTATAGGTCCAGTATCTCTACCTCTTTCATAGATGTAGAGAACATAAAAAGGCAAGCCATTATTATTGTCTGAATTCCATAGCAACAGTTTTTGAGCTCCAAAGACAATAAATTGAGTCTATCTGTCCTCCTATTTCCACATTAACCATTCCTTCACACAAAAGACACTCTATTTGCTTAATTAAATACATTACTCATCAGACAAAGAGGAACACTCTTCTATTTTACACAGAAATTTACTATGATGTGTGGGATGAAATGCATATCAAATTTTGTGTTTGGCCTTATTTTTATTATATGAACCCTGCTGCCTTCCCAATATCATTGAAACCATGACATTCAGATAAAGCCTCATAATGAGATCATCTGTTAGCAAAATGTTCTACTTGATACCGTGGGAAGGATTCTAGTGGAACTCTATGGGTTTCTTTGCTGACACAACAAAA
>NW_011494945.1:12012943-12013778 GCF_000754665.1 Bison bison bison | reverse complement strand
TTAAAAGAGGAGAAGTTTCCAAACACCAGGAAATCCTCTCACTGGCAGGTCTGTGGGGAGTTGTGGAATTTCAGAGGGCAACATAACTGGGAGGAAAAATAAATAAATAAATAAATAAAACAAACCCACAGATTATGTACCTAACGGCAACTCCCAGCAGAAAGGTAGCCCAGATGCTCGCATCTGCCACCAGCAAGCAGGGGCTGAACAGGAAGGAGCAGGCTGCATGGCTTAGTGTAAGAACCAGGCCTGAATGCCCTGAGGGCAATCAACTGAGATAACAACCCAAAGTGTGAGATAGCCAGAGAGAAAGAAAAAAAAATAAAATATAAAAATAAGAAAAAAAATAAAAGAGAGAGAGAGAGAGAACTATCCCTCTGAAAGCCCTAACCTAAGGCACTACCAGGCCTGCTCACAGAACAAAGGACTGAGCGAACACCAGAGGAGAGCTGGCCGGCTGCAGACCAGTCCATCCCCAGCCAGAGGCAGAGAGAAAGACAGGCAGCAACCAGAGCCAGAAAGTGGCTATCTCCAGAGACCGCATCTTCTACCAAACTGTGAGCAGGCTCCCAGTTGCTAACCAAGACTACCTGGGATTCTGGACGGTTGACATCCACCGGGAGGGTTGCAGTCAGAGATCAACTTTCCAGGAGAGACACATGGCACACCTGCTGCACACCCAGGAAACTGAGCGGCTGGGATGGGGGAGGTGATAAGATGTGCCCCCCACCTGGGGAGAGTGTGCTCGCCAAGCACCTGGACGCCTGAGCTGCTCGGACCTGGGAAGGGCACAAAACACAGGCCCAACCGAGTCTACACCTTTCTAGAGTACCCA
>NW_011494945.1:12012264-12012843 GCF_000754665.1 Bison bison bison | reverse complement strand
ATTAGATCTCAGGGAACTAAAAAACTGAGAAATCTGTATGCAGGTCAAGAAACAACAGTTAGAACTGAACATGGAACAACAGACTGGTTCCAATTTGGGAAATGAGTACGTCAAGGCTGTATACTGTCAACCAGCTTATTTGACATATATGCAGAGTACTTCATGAGAAATGCTGGACTGGATGAAGAACAAGCTGGAATCAAGATTGCCAGGAGAAATATCAATAACCTCAGATATGCAGATGACACTACCCTTATGGAAGAAAGTGAAGAAATATAGAGCCTCTTGATGAAAGTAAAAGGAGAGTGAAAAAGATGGCTTAAAACTCAATATTGAGGGGCGGCCCTAAGATGGAGGAGGAATAGGACAGGGAGACCACTTTCTCCCTCACAAATCCATTGAAAGAATATTTGAAAGCTGAGCAAATTCCACAAAACAACTTCTGAACACTGGCAGAGGACATCAGGCACCCAGAAAGGCAGCCCATTGTCTTCTAAAGGAGGTAGGACAAAACATAAAAGATAAAAAGAGAGACAAGAGTTAGGGATGGGGACTCGTCCAGGGAAAGGAGTCTTAAAA
>NW_011494945.1:12009891-12011717 GCF_000754665.1 Bison bison bison | reverse complement strand
AGAAGCTGAACCTGAGCGACTTAGACCTGGGAATTCCACACAACCCAGGGCCAGCCTCAGAAAGTTCCCCTGTAGAGCAACCTGGAGCCTGAGCAGTGTAGACTGGGAAAGCACACACGCCATGAGCAGGGGCAAACCCAGTGTTGCTGAGACACTGTGAGCACTCCCCACACACACCAGTGATATTTGTTTTCAGTATCCCTCCTTCCCCACAGCACAACTGAACAAGTGAGCCTAAATAAGTGACCACCTTCACCCCTTTGTGTCAGGGCGGAAATTAGACACTGAAGAGCCCTGCAAACAGAAGAAGCCAAAATAAACAGAGGGACCCAAATTGGAAGTGACAGGTGTAACAGATAAAACCCTGTAGTTAGCACTGACTACAATGGAAGGGACCTATAGATCTTGAGAAGTATAAGCTGGAACAAGGAACTATATGAAACTGAACTGACCCCACACTGCCCACAACAGCTCCAGAGAAATACCTTGATATATTTTTACTATTATCATTTTTAAATTGTCTTTTTTTTTAATGTTTAAGTCCTTTGTTACTCCGTTAATTTTCATTTTTATAACCTACTATAAAGTTGCAAAAAAAGAGACCCTATTTTTAAAGCAAACTTCATATGTATTTTTTATAATTTCTGTGATTTTGTTTTCTTTTTTTAATACTGTATTTTTGAGAGTCAAACTTCTACCTAGATTTTTAATTTTTGCTTTTTGGTTTTGATTAACAATTTGGAATCCAATCTTCAGTACCCATTTTTACTTAGGAGTGTGATTTCTGGCTTGATTACTCTCTCCCCCTTTAGACTCCCCTTTTTCTCCCCCCTGGTCACCTCTACCTCCTCCCTCCCCCTTCTCTTCTCTACCCAACTCTGTGAATCTCTTTGTGTATTCCAGGCTGTGGAGAAAATTTAGGGAACTGATTACTGGCTAGATTGTGCTCTACCCTTTTGATTCCCCCTCTTCTCCTCCTGGTCACCTCTATCTCCTTCCTTCCTCTTCTTTTCTCCATGTAACTTTGTGAACCTCTCTGGGTGTCCCTGACTGTGGAGAATCTTTTCACCATTAACTTAGATGTTTTATCATCGGTGGAGTATGGATGGAGAAGTCTTGAGGCTACTGTAAGACTGAAAACCAGAAGCAGGAGGCTTAAGTCCAAAACCTGAGAACACCAGAGAACTCCTAACTCCAGGGAACATTAATCAATAAGAGCTCATCCAAAAGCCTCCATACCTACACTGAAATCAAGCACCAGCCAAAGGCCAACAAGTTACAGAGCAAGACATACCATGCAAATTCTCCAGCAACACAGGAACATAGCTCTGAACTTTAATATACAGGCTGCCCAAAGTCACATAAAACCCATAGACATTTCAAAACTCATCACTGGACACTTCATTGCAGTCCAGAGAGAAGAAATACAGCTCCACCCACCAGAATGCCAACACAAGCTTCCTTAACCAGGAAACCTTGACAAACAACTTGTCTGAACCCACCCACAGGGAGCAACTTCCACAATAAAGAGGAACCACAAAATACCAGAATAAATTAAGGTCACTCCAAACACAGCAATCTAAACAGGATGAAAAGGCAGAAAAATACCCAGCAGGTAAAGGAACATGATAAATACCCACAAGCCAAACAAAAGAGGAGGACTTTGGGAGTCTACCTGAAAAAGAATTCAGAATAATGATAGCAAAACGGATTCAAAATCTTGAAAAAAAAATGGAGTTACAGATAAATAGATTGGGGACAAGGATTGAAAAGATGCAAGAAACATTTAACAAGGACCTAGAAGAAATAAAAAGTCAATATATAAT
>NW_011494945.1:12009670-12009791 GCF_000754665.1 Bison bison bison | reverse complement strand
TGGGTAGTGTGTGCTCGCCAAGCACCTAGACGCCTGAGCTGCTCGGACCTGGGAAGGGCACAAAACACAGGCCCAACCGAGTCTACACCTTTCTAGAGTACCCAAGAAGCTGAACCTGAGC
>NW_011494945.1:12006489-12009570 GCF_000754665.1 Bison bison bison | reverse complement strand
CCCTGCTTATTTAACTTATATGCAGAGTACATCATGAGAAATGCTGGGCTGGAAGAAGCACAAGCTGGAATCAAGATTGCCGGGAGAAATATCAATAACTTCAGATATGCAGATGACACCACCCTTATGGCAGAAAGTGAAGAGGAACTAAAGATCTTTATGAAAGTGAAAGAGGAGAGAGAAAAATTTGGCTTAAAGCTCAACATTCAGAAAACTAAGATCATGTCATCCGGTCCCATCACTTCATGGCAAATAGATGGGCAAACAGTGGAAACTGTGGCTGACTTTATTTATATGGGCTCCAAAATCACTGCAGATGGTGATTGCAGACATGAAATTAAAAGATGCTTGCCCCTCGGAAGGAAAGTTATGACCAACTTAGACAGCATATTAAAAAGCAGAGACATTACTTTGCCAACAAAGGTCCATCTAGTCAAGGCTATGGTTTTTCCAGTAGTCATGTAAGATTTTGAGAGTTGGACTATAAAGAAAGCTGAGCACCAAAGAATTGATGCTTTTGAACTGTGATGTTGTAGAAGACTCTTGAGAATCCCTTGGACTGCAAGGAGATCCAACCAGTCCATTCTAAAGGAGTTCAGTCCTGGGAGTTCATTGGAGTGAATGATGTTGAAGTTGAAACTTCAATACTTTAGACACATGATGTGGAGAGCTGACTCATTTGAAAAGACCCTGATGCTGGGAAATTTTGAGGGCAGGAGGAGAAGGGGATGACAGAGGATGAGATGATTGAATGGCATCAACAACACAATGAACATGGATGTGAGTGGACTCTGGGAGTTGGTGATGGACAGGTAGGCCTGGTGTGCAGCAGTTCATGGGGTCTCAAAGAGTCGGAAACGACTGAGAGATTGAACTGAACTGAATGAATAATGCAATAAATTAGATTTAAAAAAAAACACTCTGGAGGGGACCAACAGTAGAATAAGGGAGGCAGAAGATAGGATCCGTGAGGTAGAAGATAGAATGGTGGAAATAAATGAAACAGAGAGGAAAAAAGAAAAAAAAATGAATAACAGAAATGAGGACAACCTCAGAGACCTCTGGGACAATGTTAAACACACCAATATTTGAATATTAAGAGTCCCAGAAGAAGAAGATAAAAAGAAAGACCGTGAGAAAATACTTGAGGAGATAATAGTTGAAAACTTCCCTAAAATGGGGAAAGAAATAGCCACCCAAGTCCAAGAAACCCAGAGAGTCCCAATCAGGATAAACCCAAAACAAAACACACTGAGACACACATTAATCAAATTAACAAGGATTAAACATAAAGAACAAATATTAAAAGCAGCAAGGGAAAACAACAAATTACACACAAGGGGAGTCCCATAAGGATAACAGCTGATCTTTCAATAGAAACTCTTCAGGCCAGAAGGGAATGGCAGGACATAATTAAAGTGATGAAAGAGAAAAACCTACAGCCCAGATTACTGTACCCAGCAAAGATCTCATTCAAATATGAAGGAGAAATCAAAAGCTTTAAAGATAAGCAAAACCTGAGAGAATTCAGCACCACAAAACCAGCTTTCCAACAAACACTAAAGGATCTTCTCTAGACAGGAAACACAGAAGGAGTGTATAAAGTCAAACACAAAACAACAAATTAAATGCCAACAGGATCATACTTATCAATAATTACCTTAAATGTAAATGGGTTGAATGCCTCAACCAAAAGACAAAGACTGACAGAATGGACACAAAAACAAACAAACAAACAAAAAATATGTTGTCTACAAGAGTCCCTCCTCAAAACAAGGGACACATACAGACTGAAAGTGAAGGGCTGGAAAAAGGTATTTCACACAAATGGAGACCAAAAGAAAGCAGGAGTAGTAATACTCATATCAGATAAAATAGACTTTGAAATAGAGGCTGAAAAAAGAGACAAAAAAGACACTACATAATGATCAAAGAGTCAATCCAAGAAGATATAATGATTATAAATAAATATGCACCCAACATAGGAGCACCACAATATGCAAAACAAATGCTAAGAACTATAAAAGGTGAAATTAATAATAACACAATAAGAGTGGGAGACTTTAACACCCCACTCACATCTATGGATAGATCAACTAAACAGAAATTAACAAGGAAACACAAACTTTAAAAGATACAATGGAACAGTTAGACCTCATTGATATCTATAGCACATTTCACCCCAAAACAATGAATTTCACCTTTATCTCAAGTGCACACGGACCCTTCTCCAGGACAGATCACATCCTGGGCCATAAATCTAGCCTTGGTACATTCAAAAAAAAATTGATATCTTTCCAAGCATCTCTTCCGACCATAATGCACTAAGATTAGATGGAAATTACAGGTAAAAATTATTAAAAAGGTCAACATATGGAGGCTAAACAACATGCTTCTGAGTAACCAACAAATCACAGAAGAAATCAAAATATGCATAGAAATGAATGAAAATGAAAACACAACCCATAACCTATGGGACACTGTAAAAGCAGTGCTAAGGGAAAGGTTCATAGCAATAGAGGTTTACCTCAAGAAATAAGAAAAAATTCAAATAAATAACCTAATTCTACACTTAAAGCAACTAGAAAAGGAAGATATGAAAAACCCCAGGGTTTGTAGAAGGAAATGAATCTTAAAAATTAGGGCAGAAATAAATGTAAAAGAAACAAAAGAGACCATAGCAAAAATCAAAAAAGCTAAAAGCTGATTCTTTTGAAATTTTGAACCAGTCCATTGTTCCATGTCTGGCTCTAACTATTACTTCTTGACCTACATACAGGTTTCTCAAGAGACAGGTAATGTGGTCTAATAGTCCCATCTCTTTAAGAAACTTCCAGTTTGTTGTGATCCATATAGTAAAGGGCTTTAGCACAGTCAATGATGTATAGATGTGAGAACTGGACTATAAAGAAAGCTGAGAGCCGAAGAATTGATGCTTTTGAATTGTAGTGTTGGAGAAGATTCTTGAGAGTCCCTTTGACTGCAAGGAGATCCAACAAGTCCATCCTAAAGGAAATCAGTCCTGAATATCCATTGGAAGGACTGATGTTGAAGCTGATACTCCAGTACTTTGGCCACCTG
>NW_011494945.1:12005563-12006356 GCF_000754665.1 Bison bison bison | reverse complement strand
TCTAAACCTAGCTTGCACACCTGAATGTTCTTGGTTCACATATTGCTGAAGCCTAGCTTGAAGGACTTTGAACATATCCTCACTATCATATGAAATGGCCACAATCGTATGGTAGTTTGAACATTCTTTGGCATTCCACTTACTTGGGATTGGAATGAAGATGACCTTTTCCATTCCTGTAGCCACTGCTGAGTTTTATAAATTTGCTGACATATTGAATGGAGCACTTTAACAGCATCATCTTATGTGATTTTAAATAACTCAATGGGAATACCATTATCACCAGTATCTATCTTTGTAGAAAATGCTTCCTAAGGCCCTCTTGACTTCACACTCCAGAATGTCTGGCTCTAGGTGAGTAATCACACCATAGTGCTCATCCAGCTCATTAAGACTTTTTTGTTTAGTTCTCCTATGTATTCTTGACACCTCTTCTTAATCTCTTCTGCTTCTGTTATGTCCTTACAATTTCTGTCCTTTATCGTGTCCATCATTGTATAAAATATTCCTTTGATATCTACAATTTTCTTGAAAAGAACTCTAGTCTTTCCCATTCTATTGTTTTATTTATTTGCATTGTTCACTTAATAAGGCTTTCTTATCTTTCTTTGCTATTCTCTGGAACCCTGCATTCAGTTGGGTACATCTTTCCCTTTCCCCCTTGTTTTTAGCTTCTCTTCATTCCTCAGCTATTGGTAAAGCCACCTTAGACAACCACTTTTCCTTATTGCATTTCTTTTTCTTTGGGATGATTTAGGTCACTGCCTCCTGTACAATGTTATGAAATTTCATC
>NW_011494945.1:12004486-12005203 GCF_000754665.1 Bison bison bison | reverse complement strand
TTTCAATAAGGAACTGACAATATGAGCCACAGATTTTATGACTATATAGAGCTTCTGCACCTTAAGCTTCAAAGAATATAACCAGTCTCATTTTGGTGTTGACAAAATTTAATGTCCATGTATAGAGTCGTCTCTTGTATTGTTGGAAAAGGGTGTTTTCTATGGCCAGTATATTCTCTTGACAAGACTCTGTTAACCTTTTCCCTGACTCATCTTGTACTCCAAGGCCAAACTTGCCTCTTTATTGAAATGTCTCTTAACCTTCCTGCTTTTGTATTCCAGTCCCCTATGATGAAAAGTATATCTTGTATGTGTGTGTGTTCGTTCTAGAATGCCCTGTAGTTCTTCGTAGAATCAACAACTTCAGCTTTGGCATTACTGACTGGGGCATAAACTTGGATTACTCTGATACTGACTTGTAATTTTCTTTGTGTGTGGCTGTGTTATCTGTGTCTGGTTTTAGTATCAGCTCATAGAATTAGTTTGGTGATGTTCTTTCCCTTTCAAAAATTTTTTAAAATTTTATTTTATTTTTAAACTTTAAAATATTGTATTGGTTTTCCCAATATTAAAATGAATCTGCCACAGGTATACATGTGTTCCCCATCTTGAACCCTCCTCCCTCCCCATACCATCCCTCTGGGTCGTCACAGTGCACCAGCCCCAAGCATCCAGTATCTTGCATCGAACCTGGACTGGCGACTCGTTTCATATATG
>NW_011494945.1:12003437-12004185 GCF_000754665.1 Bison bison bison | reverse complement strand
AATGGTTGAGTAATACTCCATTGTGTATATGTACCATTGCTTTCTTATCCATTCATCTGCTGATGGACATCGAGGTTGCTTCCATGTCCTGGCTATTATAAACAGTGCTGCGATGAACATTGGGGTACACGTGTCTCTTTCCCTTCTGGTTTCCTCAGTGTGTATGCCCAGCAGTGGGATTGCTGGATCATAAGGCAGTTCTATTTCCAGTTTTTTAAGGAATCTCCACACTGTTCATAGTGGCTGTACTAGGTTGCATTCCCACCAACAGTGTAAGAGGGTTCCCTTTTCTCCACACCCTCTCCAGCATTTATTATTTGTAGACTTTTGGATCGCAGCAATTCTGACTGGTGTGAAATGGTACCTCATAGTGGTTTTGATTTGCATTTCTCTGATAATGAGTGATGTTGAGCATCTTTTCATGTGTTTGTTAGCCATCTGTATGTCTTCTTTGGAGAAATGTCTATTTAGTTCTTTGGCCCATTTTTTGATTGGGTCATTTATTTTTCTGGAGTCGAGCTGTAGGAGTTGCTTGTATATTTTTGAGATTAGTTGTTTGTCAGTTGCTTCATTTGCTATTATTTTCTCCCATTCTGAAGGCTGTCTTTTCACCTTGCTGATAGTTTCCTTTGTTGTGCAGAAGCTTTTAAGTTTAATTAGGTCCCACTTGTTTATTTTTGCTTTTATTTCCAATATTCTGGGAGGTGGGTCATAGAGGATCCTGCTGTGATATATGTTGGAGAGTGTT
>NW_011494945.1:12000144-12003337 GCF_000754665.1 Bison bison bison | reverse complement strand
TTTGGTCTATTTCGAGGTTTTTTGTATTTTCCATACAAATTGTGAAATTATTTGTTCTAGCTCTGTGAAGAATACTGTTGGTAGCTTGATAGGGATTGCATTGAATCTATAAATTGCTTTGGGTAGTATACTCATTTTCACTATATTGATTCTTCCAACCCATGAACATGGTATATTTCTCCATCTATTAGTGTCCTCTTTGATTTCTTTCACCAGTGTTTTATAGTTTTCTATATATAGGTCTTTAGTTTCTTTAGGTAGATATGTTCCTAAGTATTTTATTCTTTCCGTTGCAATGGTGAATGGAATTGTTTCCTTGATTTCTCTTTCTGTTTCCCATTATTAGTGTATAGGAATGCAACGGATTTGTTGTGTTGATTTTATATCCTGCAAATTTACTATAATCATTGATTAGTTCTAGTAATCTTCTGGTGGAGTCTTTAGGGTTTTCTATGTAGAGGATCATATCATCTGCAAACAGTGGGAGTTTTACTTCTTCTTTTCCAATTTGGATTCCTTTTATTTCTTTTTCTGCTCTGATTGCTGTGGCCAAAACTTCCAAAACTATGTTAAATAGTAATGGCGAAAGTGGGCATCCTTGTCTTGTTCCTGACTTTAGAGGAAATGCTTTGAATTTTTCACCATTGAGGATAATGTTTGCTGTGGGTTTGTCATATATAGCTTTTATTATGTTGAGGTATGTTCCTTCTATTCCTGCTTTCTGGAGAGTTTTTATCATAAATGGATGTTGAATTTTGTCAAAGGCTTTCTCTGCATCTATTGAGATAATCATATGGTTTTTATTTTTCAATTTGTTAATGTGGTGTATTACATTGATTGATTTGCAGATATTGAAGAATCATTGTATCTCTGGGATAAAGCCCACTTGGTCATGGTGTATGATCTTTTTAATGTGTTGTTGGATTCTGATTGCTAGAAATTTGTTAAGGATTTTTGCATCTGTGTTCATCAGTGATATTGGCCTGTAGTTTTCTTTTTTTGTGGGATCTTTGTCTGGTTTCCATATTTGGATTATTGTGGCCTCATAGAATGAGTTTGGAAGTTTACCTTCCTCTGCAATTTTCTGGAAGAGTTTGAGTAGGATAGGTGTTAACTCTTCTCTAAATTTTTGGTAGAATTCAGCTACAGATGACACAGAAATACAAAGGATCATAAGAGACTACTAGCAAGAATTATATGCCAATAAAATGGACAAGGTGGAAGAAATGGACAAATTCTTAGAAAAGTACAAGTTTCCAAAACTAGACCAGGAAGAAATAGAAAATCTTAGCAGACCCATCAGAGGCACGGAAATTGAAACTGTAATCAAAATTCTTTCAGCAAACAAAAAACCCCTTCAAAGTTTTGAAATAGTTTCAGAAGGATAGATGTTCTGCCTGTGTTCCTAGAGGAAAGAGGCAGAACACATTTTGACATAAATGGTAGCGATATTGTTTTGTATCTCTTAAAGTAAATAAAATTAAAGTAAAAATAATTAATTAAATATTGCCTAATTAGAAGGCAATGGCACCCGACTCTGGTGCTCTTGCCTGGAGAATCCCTTGGACAGAGCAGCCTGGTGGGCAGCAGTCAATGGGGTCGTGAAGAGTCAGAGACGACTGAGCAACTTCACTTTACTTTTCACTTTCATGTATTGGAGAAGAAAATGGTGACCCACTCCAGTATTCTTACCTGGAGAATTCCAGGGATGGCAGAGCCTGGTGAGGTGCCGTCTATGCGGTTGCAGAGAGTCAGACACGACTAAAGCGACTTAGCAGCAGCAGCAGCAATTAAACTTAAAAGGTGTTTCTAAGCAAAGGAAACCATCAACTGCATTAAAAAAAATAACTTACTGAATATGAGAAATATTTGCAGATGATATGACTGATAAAGGATCAATATTCAACCCATATAATCATCCACTGTAGAAACAGTGTGGAGTCTTCTCAAAAAGCTAAAAATAGACCTACCATATGACACACCAATTCCACACTTGGGTATAGATACAAATACAAAACAAGACAATAATTTGAAAAATATATTTTCCCCAATATTTATAGCAGCATTACAATTGCCAAGATATAGAACAACCTAAGCACCCATCAACAGATGAATGTACAAAGATGAGATTCCATTTGCAGCAAATGATGAACTTGGAGAGCATTATGCTAAATGAAATGTCAGACAGAGAAAAACACACTGTGGTATCACTTATATATGGAATCTAAAAAAGTACTACACAAGAAGCTAGTGGATAGAAGTTAAAACAAAAAAAAAATTCACAGACGTAGTGCACAAAGTAGTGGTTACCAGTGGGAGTAGAGGGCAATTTAAGAGTGGAGGAATGGGAGCCATAAACTATTGAGTGTAAGATATGCTTAAGGATATATTGCCCAACATGGGGAATATAGCCAATATTTTGCTATAACTTTAAATGGAAAGCAAATTTTAAGACTACATAAAAATTAAATATAATTAAATAAAATAAATATTAAAATAATATGTGGAAAATTTACAAAGAGTTACTATAGGCCAACATCTCTGACAAATATAGTTGCTGCAGCTCCTAAGTCGCTCCAGTCGTGTCTGACTCTGTGCGACCCTATAGACAGCAGCCCACCAGGCTCCCCAGTCCCTGGGATTCTCCAAGCAAGAACACTGGAGTGGGTTGCCATTTCATTCTCCAGTGCATGAAAGTTAAAAATGAAAGTGAAGTTGCTCAGTCATGTCCGATTCTTCATGACCCCATGGACTGCAGCCTACCAGCCTCCTCCGTCCATGGGATTTTCCAGTCAAGAGTACTGGAGTGGGGTGCCATCACCTTCTCCAATATAGATTCGAACAACCTTAGAAAATAGTAACAAATAGATTTCAACCATATGTTAATAAATAACACACCATTACCTACCAGGATGTATTTCAGAAATGCAAGGGTAGCTCAATATCTACAAATCAATCAATGAGGTACACCACAGTAACAAAAGGAAGAATAAAATTGACAAGATCATCCCAATAGATGCCAAAATGCATTTGACAATGTTAAACATTCATTTGTGATAAAATTTCTTATCAAAGTTGGTGGAAATATATCTCAGTAAAATAAAGGCCATTTATGAGAAACCCACAACTAATGATAAACAGAATGGTGGAAACTTAAAAAGTTTCCTTCTAAAATAAAAAAAAAAAGACAAGT
>NW_011494945.1:11999449-11999802 GCF_000754665.1 Bison bison bison | reverse complement strand
TTATTTAACACAATTTTAGAAGTCCTGGCTACAACAATGAGAGATAGAAAATAAATAAAAGGCATTCAGATTGGAAGGAAAATCACTATTTCCAGGTGACATACTACACATAGAAAATCCTAAAGTCTCTACCAAGAAAACTGTTAGAACTAATAATCAAATTCATTAAAATTTCAGGATAGGAGATTAACATAAAGAAATATGTTGCTCTTCTGTACAGTAATAATTAACTATCAGAAGAAAAAATTAAGAAAGCAATTCCAATTAATATTATATCTAAAAGAAAAAAATAATTTTACAATTTTTATGGAAAGACAAAAGACCTTGAATAGCCAAAACAATTTTGAGAAAAA
>NW_011494945.1:11998813-11999349 GCF_000754665.1 Bison bison bison | reverse complement strand
AGTGGAACAGAATAGAAAGTCTAGAGATAATCCATACACCTATGTTTACCTAATTAATAACAAAGGAGGCAAGGATATACAATAAATAAAAGACAGTCTCTTCACTAAGTGGTGCCAGGGAAACTGGACAGCTACATGTAAAGAATGAAATTAGAACACTCCCTAATACCCTACTCAAAAATAAACTCAAAATTAATTAAAAATAAAATAAATTTTAAAAGCTCAAAATATATTAAAGACCTAAATGTTTAACCCAAGGAAAACATAGGCAGAAAATACTTTGAAATAAATCACAGCTAAATCTTTTTTGACTTACCTCCTAGAGTAATGAAAATAAAAACAAAAAATTTCAAAATGGGGCCTAATTAAACTTAAAAAAGTTTTTCACTGCAGAGAAATCCATAAACAAAATGAAAAGAAAACCCTCAGAATGGGAGAAAATAATTACAAATGAAACAACTGACATAGGATTAATCTCCAAAATTTAAAAACAGCTCATGCAGCTCAATATTTTTAAAAAAAAAGGCAATAAAAAA
>NW_011494945.1:11998391-11998713 GCF_000754665.1 Bison bison bison | reverse complement strand
TTGATGAAAGTGAAAGAGGAGAGTGAAAAAGTTGGCTTAAAGCTCAACGTTCAGAAAACTAAGATCATGGAATCTGGTCCCATCACTTCATGGCAAATAGATGAGGAATCAGTGGAAACAGTGACACCGAAGAATTAATGTTTTTTTACTATGGCGTTGGAGAAGACTTTTGAGAGTCCCTTGGATGCAAGGAGATTCAACCAGTCCATCCTAAGGGAGATCAGTCCTGAGTGTTCATTGGAAGGACATATGTTGAAGCTGAAACTCCAATACTTTGGCCACCTGATGGGAAGAACTGACTCATTTGAAAAGACCCTGATGC
>NW_011494945.1:11997837-11998277 GCF_000754665.1 Bison bison bison | reverse complement strand
TACATTATTTATGGCAATAGTCTCTCTGTTCTTAATAGTATTACCTTCAGTAATAGTTATTGCTTCATTAGCTCATTTTCATGGCATTGAGCCAAAATCTTAATTTACTGATAAATAAAACAACTAAAGTTGATATGAATATACCCCTCAGTAGTGATATATGCTCAAAGAAAGGTTTTATTTAAACAATCATTGAAATAAAACCTCAAATGCTCTTTGAAATCTAAAGCGCACCAGTGATCCCAAAATTCAGTTTGAAACTAACTCATGGAGTGGCATCAGCATGATGGCAGAGTATACGATACCAGCATTCGTAGAGCCACAATTAAATAGCTGTCTACAAATGAAAATTGTGTGGATCACAATAAACTGTGGAAAATTCTGAAAGAGATGGGAATACCAGACCACCTGACCTGCCTCTTGAGAAATTTGTATGCAGG
>NW_011494945.1:11996588-11997737 GCF_000754665.1 Bison bison bison | reverse complement strand
GACCCAGAGGGATGGTATGGGGAGGGAGGAGGGAGGAGGGTTCCTGATGGGGAACACATGTATACCTGTGGCGGATTAATTTCGGTATTTGGCAAAACTAATATAATATTGTAAAGTTTAAAAATAAATTAAAATTAAAAAAAAAAGAAAACTGAAAATAAAGTTATCATATGATACAGCAGTTACACTATTGGTCATATACCCAGACAAAACTATGATTCAAAAAAATACATGTACTTCAATGTTCATTGCACCGCTGTGTTCAGTAGCTAGTACAAGAAAGCAATGTAAAAGTCCATCAATAGAAAAATGTATAAAGAAAATGTGGTACAACTATATATCATTCAGCCATGAAAAGGAGTTAAATAGTGCCAATTCAAGAGACATGGGTATACCTGCTGCTGCTGCTGCTAAGTTGCTTCAGTCATGTCCGACTCTGTGCGACCCCATAGATGGAAGCCCACTAGGCTCCCCCGTCCCTGGGATTCTACAGGCAAGAACACTGGAGTGGGTTGCCATTTCCTTCTCCAAAGCATGAAAGCGAAAAGTGAAAATGAAGTCACTCAGTCCTGCCCGACTCTTAGCGACCCCATGGACTGCAGCCTACCAGGCTCCTCGGTCCATGGGATTTTCCATGCAAGAGTACTGGAGTGCAGTGCCATTGCCTTCTCCATGGGTATACCTAGAAACTGTCAAACAGAGTTAAGTAAGTTAGAATGAGAAAAACAAATATTGTATGATTTTACTTACATATGGAATCTAGAAAAATGGTACAGATGAACTTATTTGAAAAAGTAGAAATAGAGATACAGATGTAGAAAACAAACTTATAAATGCCAAGCAGGGGAAGGAGGGGTGGGATGAATTGGGAAATTGGGACTGACATATATAAACTACTATATATAAAATAGATAACTAATGAGAACCTACTGTATAGCACAGGAAACTATCCAATGGTCTGTAGTGACCTAAATGGAAAGAAAATTTATTTTAAAAAAGAGGAGATATATGTATCCATATAAATTACTCATTTTGCTGTACAGCAGAAACTAACCCAACATTGTAAAACAATACTCCAATAAAATTATTAAAAAATTAACCAAGGAGGTGAAGGACATATGCTCTGAAAACTATAAAACATTGACACAG
>NW_011494945.1:11995338-11995962 GCF_000754665.1 Bison bison bison | reverse complement strand
TCCAAGGGTCTCAAGAGTCTTTTCCAACACCACAGTTCAAAAGAATCAATTCTTTGATGCTTGGCCTTCTTTATGGTCCAACTCTCACATCCATATATGACTACTGGAAAAATCATAGCTTTGACTAGACAGACCTTTGTCGGCAAAGTATGGCTATAGTCAAAATGAAAAACAAATGAGTAAATAAAAGTAATAGACTCGCAGATATAGAACAAAAAACTAAGGCTCTCTAGTGAGAGGGGGAATTGGGTGATGGACAAAATAGGGGTATAAGATTAAGTACAATCTACTATATATATAAAAAATAAAATGGATATATTGTACAGTTTGGGATATAGTCAATATACTATGATAGTAAATGGAGTATAAGTTTTAAAAATATTGAATCACTACTTTGTACACCTGGAAAGTAACACAATTTTGCAAATCAATTATGCTTTTTTTTTTTTTTTTTGAAGTGGGCATGATGACAAGAGAATGAATGAACTGGTATTCAATTGTGCATGTTTTTAATATTATACTGAATTTTATAATATTTTGTTGTTTCCCAATCATGTTTGTACACACTTGATATTCACAGTCATATAAGATTGTCAGGAAAGTTTATCATTTATATTTTAGAGT
>NW_011494945.1:11993643-11993961 GCF_000754665.1 Bison bison bison | reverse complement strand
AGTAGATATAATGGTCATCTGAGTTAAATTCACCCATTCCAGTCCATTTAAGTTTGCTGATTCCCAGAATGTCGACATTCACTCTTGCCATCTCTTGTTTGACCACTTTCAACTTGCCTTGATTCATGGACCTGACATTCCAGGTTCCTATGCAATATTGCTCTCTACAGCATCGGATCTTGCTTCTATAACCAGTCACATCCACAACTAGGTATTCCTTTTTCTTTGGCTCCATCCCTTCATTCTTTCTGGAGTTATTTCTCCACTGATCTCCAGTAGCATATTGGGCACCTACTGACCTGGGGAGTTTCTCTTTCA
>NW_011494945.1:11992347-11993543 GCF_000754665.1 Bison bison bison | reverse complement strand
CATAATTCTTGTCCTCAGTCTTGAATAATAAGTTATCTGTACATAAAATTCTACATAATGAGTTATTTTCTCTCAAAGTTGAAGACGTTTCATTGATTTCTAATTTCTATTACTGTTACTAATAAAGACTCCTGTCTATTTTTCATTTGTGAGTAATTTTTCTTTCACTCTGATTGCTTTTAAGAATTATTTTTATATTCAATGTGCAGTTTCTCTATAAACTGTATAGGATTCAGTTAGTTCTATTTAGCCTTCTCAGTTTTAACTCCAATTTTTGTTTCTTAGTGTATTTGTCTTTCTTCAATTATGTCTATAAGTTACCCCTTTCTTTTTTTTTAACTGAAGTATAATTGACATTTACTATACTATTTATCACAGGTATACAATTTGATAAGATTAGTCAAGTGTGTGCACTCATGAAAACTATCACTCCAATCAAGATAATGAAGATATGCTTCACCTCTGATTACAATCTTTTCCTTTCTTTCTTTCTTTAAATATCCCTTTCTTTAACTATTGCTTCTCCTCTATTTTCTCTGTTCTCTCCTCTTAACTCAGAACCCATATATTCTAGACCTTGTAGTTCAATTTTCTATGTATCTTAACCTGTCTTTCATATTTTTCCTCTCTTTATTTGTCTATGCTACACTATAGATACACTTATTAGATTTGCTATTCAGATCATCAATTTTCTCCTCAGTGGTTATGATGCAAAGAACAGGATTGCATGACAGGGTATTACAAAATCTTTCTTAGCAATGCACTGGAGGTTTCCATTGCATAAACTCTTAGAAATATCACTGCTTCATGATTGTATTTTGATTTATTTTTCACCCCTACTCTTCTACTTTGCTTCTCTTCCCACTATATTATCTTTTTAGATTTTTAACAACTATTGATTTTATAAAATAAATATTTTTTTTAATTTTATTTTATTTTTAAACTTTACATAATTGTATTAGTTTTGCCAAATATCAAAATGAATCCATCACTGGTATACATGTGCTCCCCATCCTGAACCCTCCTCCCTCCTCCCTCCCCATACCATCCCTCTGGGTCGTCCCAGTGCACTAGCCCCAAGCATCCAGTACGGTGCATTGAACCTGGACTGGCATCTCATTTCATACATGATATTTTACATGTTTCAATGCCATTCTCCCAAATCTTCCCACCCTCTCCCTCTCCCACAGAGTCCA
>NW_011494945.1:11991367-11992247 GCF_000754665.1 Bison bison bison | reverse complement strand
TATTATATAAAATAAATAATATATATAAATTTTAGGATATTTGTGCAATATCAAATTATGGAAAAATACTACAGTTGCATCATAACTTCTAGTATCATATAGTTCCATTTTCATCTTGTTAAACCTTAAGGATGGGTCACTGAAGAAGGGGTACTCAAATATCCCACTATGACTGTCAGTTCTCATACTCTGCTTGTACTCATTTCAATCTGCTTTAGATATTTTGTGGCTATGCTGTTAAGTTCACTGAACTTTAGAACTGTTATCTTCCTGGAAATTGTTTAATCATTCTGTATTGACCCACTTTATTACTAATAATATTTTTTCTTTACAATCTGTTTTGTCTGATAAAAACATAACACATTAACTTTCTATTTCCATCTCTTTGCTTTGAATATTTATCCTTACTTATGTTTTACATGTATTTTTCATACATAATTTGTAATTTGAAAAAAGATTTTCTACCCAACCTATCTCTGCCTTTTAATTGGTGAGATTAGTCCATTTGTATGTGTTGTCTTGACTGACATTTTTATATTTATTTCTACTGTCTTATCTTGTATTTTAATCATTCTGACTTTTCTATATTTTAACTTATTTTTTTCTGCCTTATATTTTTTTCCCCTCTACTGGTATTGAAATACATTCTATTTACATTATTATTTTGATTTCCCTTAAGAATTGGCATACCTATTTGACTTAACAATATCTAAAGTCAACCCATATCCTTCTAAATATTTTAAGTACCTTAGACTAACTCAACTCCATTCATCCCTTATAATTTTACATTATTTTAAGCACTTTAATTTTGTCTTGTTCTTATACTATCTAATAAGTTGTTTTACTGCTCTTGTTGCTGTTGTTGTTTTCCTTATTCTTG
>NW_011494945.1:11985392-11986888 GCF_000754665.1 Bison bison bison | reverse complement strand
CTCCAGGGCTGATTATTCTCAAAACAGACGCCACCCAAATAAAGTTACATTCCTATAGGGTGAGGGTGTAGTGAGTTTTAGTTAAGGAAAGAATTTACTTAGCCTAAGGTCTAACGTGATTAATATCAAAGGTTAATACTTATTTCTTCTATATATTCATTAATGTGTGTAAGGGCAGGGGATATGGAGACTTAGCAACAAACATTGGCTCAACAAATGAAAAACCCTTCATCAGTACAATTTCTAATCAGCCCACTATACTTATACTAATGGTTTTCTAACTTTTCTAAGGAACCTGTTTTAAGAAGGTTTAAAGCATCTCATGCCTCTCACGGTTGGGAGGCTGTGAGCAATCACATGTGGCCGGACAAGCCTGTCAGGCAGGCTAGAGAACCTTCATAGGAGTTTGTAGGTTAAAACACTCTTGTCACACCCAGGAGTTTTTATTAACTGGAGCTCTAGGTTAACTCCTTCTCCAAAAAAGGTGGTGGGGGACAGCCCCCCGTAAAGTCAGAGGTATAGATGAGCACAAAGTAGTAAAGTAGGCAGGCTCTGGTTATGGGGGTAGACGCTCGAGGATTTCCAGGGGGACTCCTGAGGCTCGATCCCGCCTTTGCGTATGTCGAGCCTCCTTCCTCATGACCTTTGTCACGGGTGGAGTACCTCACTCTGGCCCCCAACAATGTTTGTTTAAATGATTTTTCCTTTTACTTTAGTACTTGTGTACTTAGCCACTCAGTGATATCTGACACTATGGACTGTAGCCAGCCAAGCTCCTCTGTATATGGTATTTTTCAGGCAAGAATACAGGAGTGGGTTGCCATTTCCTCCTCCAGAGGAGCTTCCCAACCCAGGGATCACACTTGTGTCTTCTTCATTGAGCCACAGTTTAATTTAATTTAAGGAGGATTCTTAATCCATTGAGGCATTAGGGAAGACCTTTACTTTAATACTTAAATGAACACAAATATAAAGTACAAAATAAATTATTTTTATAATGTTTAAGCAAGAATTACCAGATGAATTTAATAATTAATTGCAAACGAAGCCATTAAATGAATTAAAGAAAGTTAATGCTCTTAATGTCACAGGTGATACTATTACCTTAAACTAAAATATAAATTTGTTTCAAACAATCAGTCCTCTTTTTTGGTATATTAGTTGATTAGCAGCATAAGATATAATACTGAAAACTATTAAAATAACATTTAATGAAGAATTGTTTATTGACTAAATTCTAAGTATTTCATATAATACTTCATTGTTTACTGCTAGTGAAAATTTGCTGGGTGTATAGACAAAAATGAATATATTTTTTGAATATGTTAATAAAAGATACTGCCAAGAACTATTCAAGTTTAGCATTACTGTATTACTATGTGCTTTGAGATTATTCAGTCCTCCCTTAAACTTTTTTCAATTGAACTAAAATAAAACCTTCATTTGCCATGAAGTCACTGGACATTCACTTTTGAAATACATTATTTATGGCAATA
>NW_011494945.1:11980647-11981578 GCF_000754665.1 Bison bison bison | reverse complement strand
TTCTTGGGCTTCCCTGGTGGCTCAGACAGTAAAGAATCTGCCTGCACTGCAGGAGACCTGGGTTTGATCCCTGGATTGGGAAGATCCCATGGAGGAGGGCATGGCAACACACTCCAGTATTCTTGCCTAGATACTTCCCATGGACAGAGGAGCCTGGTGGGCTACAGTCCATGGGGTCGCAAAGAATTGGACATGACTGAGCTACTAAGCATAGCACAGCACAGTTTGTAAATCACTAACTCTAGTATGAAGTTTAAAACACAAAAGTGTTAAAAGTAAACTTAGCTACAATAATTGGTTAATAATGCATTTTATAAAAAGATGTAATTTTGATATCAAAACCATAAAATATTTTGGCACCAACACACCATAAAATGTGTGTGGGAGGCAATAAAAATGCAGAGATTTTGTATGTGATTGAGGTTAAGTTATATTAGTTAACTATAGTTTAACTTTTCTCCTTTGCTTTTCGCTTCTCTTCTTTCACAGCTATTTGTAAGGCCTCCCCAGAGAGCCATTTTGCTTTTTTGCATTTTTTTTCCATGGGAATGCCTTGATCCCTGTCTCCTGTACAATGTCATGAACCTCATTCCATAGTTCATCAGGCACTCTATCTATCAGATCTAGGTCCTTAAATCTATTTCTCACTTTCACTGTATAATCATAAGGAATTTGATTTAGGTCATACCTGAATGGTCTAGTGGTTTTCCCTACTTTCTTCAATTTAAGTCTGAATTTGGCAATAAGGATTTCATGGTCTAAGCCACAGTCAGCTCCTGGTCTTGTTTTTGCTGACTGTATACAGCTTCTCCATCTTTGGCTACAAAGGACATAATCAATCCGATTTCGGTGTTGAAAATCTGGTGATGTCCATGTATAGAGTCTTCTCTTGTGTTGTTGGAAGAGGGTGTTTGTTATGACCAGTACATTT
>NW_011494945.1:11980063-11980547 GCF_000754665.1 Bison bison bison | reverse complement strand
CAGGAAAAAAAAAAAAACTCATCTCATGCAATGGGACTGCTATTAGGCTATCAGCAAACTTCTCAATGGAAACTTGAAAGGCTAGAAGGGAGTAGGAAGATACATTCTAAGTGTGGACAGAAAGCAAAGAACAAACAATACTTTATCTTGCAAAGATGTTCCTCAGTATTTAAGAAGAGATAAACTATCCCAGACCAAAACAGCTGAGAAAGTTTATCAGAACTAATCTGCTTTAAAGAACTGCTGAAATGAGCACTTCATGCTGAAATGAGATGACACTATTAGTAACTTGGAAGCATGCAAAAGTATAAAACCCTTTAGCAAATTTCAGTATACAGCCAAATTCAGAATATTCTAATATTGTAAATGTAGTGTGTGAATTGGGGCTTCCCTGGTAGCTCAGCTGGTAAAGAATTTGCCTGCCTTGCAAGAGACCCCAATTTGATTTCTGGTTTGGGAAGATCACTTGGAGAAGGGATAGGCT
>NW_011494945.1:11979216-11979963 GCF_000754665.1 Bison bison bison | reverse complement strand
TCTCCTGCATTGGCAGGTGGGTTCTTTACCACTAATGCCACCTGGGGAGACTGGGACTAGCACACCATTCAAATATCATTCTCATATCCACCCACAGGTGAATGTCTTTCTCGACCAAAATCAGTCTTCAAATTCTAGAAGTGACAGTTACATCAAATTCTCAGAGATAATAGTAAACTTGAAAATTAGGGAAACATGATCTAACCAAAAGAAAGTAATTTTCCAGTAAGCAATCCCTAGGTAATGGATATTTATAAATTGCCAAAGAATTCTAACTAAATGTTATGAAGAAGTTCAGCAAGTTAAAAGGGAATACAACAGACAAATCAATAAAATCAAGAAAACAATACATGCACAAAGCTAGAAGCTTAAATATGGAAGTAGAAATAAAAAATGAACCAAAAAAATTCTGAAGTAAAGGAATAAAATGAATGGAATAAAATTTTCAATAGAAAGCATTAACATAAAACTTGATCAAGCAGAAGAAAAACTCTATGAATTCAAAACAGGTCTTTTGAAATTATCCAATCAGAGGAAAAAAAAAGAAAGAAAGAAAAAAAGAAGGATTAAGAACACTTGCTTGAATTATGTGTCATCATTAAGCAAAAAATATAATTAGTATCATAGATGTGCCAGAAGAATAAGAGGAAGAGGAGGGGGAGAAAGATTATTGAAAGAAATAATGACTGAGATCTTCCCAAATCTGGGAATATATATATATATATATATATCCCAATTATTATATAT
>NW_011494945.1:11970001-11977154 GCF_000754665.1 Bison bison bison | reverse complement strand
CTCCTTGGAAGGAAAGTTATGACTAACCTAGATAGCATATTCAAAAGCAGAGACATTTCTTTTCCAACAAAGGTCCATCTAGTCAAGGCTATGGTTTTTCCTGTGGTCATGTATGGATGTGAGAGTTGGACTGTGAAGAAGGCTGAGCACCGAAGAATTGATGCTTTTGAACTGTGGTGTTGGAGAAGACTCTTGAGAGTCCCTTGGACTGCAAGGAGATCCAACCAGTCCATTCTGAAGGAGATCAGACCTGGGATTTCTTTGGAAGTAATGATGCTGTAGCTGAAACTCCAGTACTTTGGCCACCTCATGTGAAGAGTTGACTCATTGGAAAAGACTCTGATGCTGGGAGGGATTGGAGGCAAGAGGAGAAGGGGACGACAGAGGATGAGATGGCTGGATAGGCATCACTGACTCAATGGACGTGAGTTTCAGTGAACTCCGGGAATTGGTGATGGACAGGGAGGCCTGGAGTGCTGCAATTCATGGGGTTGCAAAGAGTCGGACACAACTGACTGACTAACACTTCCATGTTTTCCATGATGAAAACAAAACAAAACCTAGAGTCGATACCCAAAAGAATAAAAGAAACAATCAAAGCATAACGTTATGGAAAATAATCAAATCTCAATTAAAGATAGTAAAATTGAAGAAAAGAACAAAATAATTACAAAAGATCTGGAAAACAATGATCACATTGACAATATTGAGTGTCTCAGTTCAGTTCAGTTCAGTTGCTCAGATGTGTCCAACTCTTTATGACCCCATGAACTGCAGCACGTCAAGCTTCTCTGTTCATCATGGACTTCAGGGGCTTACATAAACTCATGTCCATCGAGTCAGTGATGCCATCCAACCACCTCATCCTCTGTCATCCCCTTTCCCTCTTGCCTTCAATCTTTCCGAGTACCATGGTCTTTTCCAGTGTGTCAGTTCTTCCCATCAGGTGGCCAAAATATTGGAGTTTCACCTTCAGCATCAGTCTTTCTAGTGAATATTTAAGACTAATTTCCTTTAGGATTGAAGGGTTGGATCTCCTTGCAGCCCAAGGGATTCTCAAGAGTCTTCTTCAACACTACAGTTCAAAAGCAACAATTCTTTGGCCCTCAGCTTTCTTTATATTCCAAATCTCACGTCCATACATGACTACTGGAAAAACCATAGCCTTCTCTAGACGGACCTTTGTTGGCAAAGTAGTGTCTCTGCTTTTTAATAAGCTGTCTGGGTTAGTCATAACTTTTCTTACAAGGAGCAAGTTATCTTTTAATTTCATGGCTTCAGTAACAACCTGCAGAAATTTTGGACCCCCCTCCCCAAATAAGTCTGTCACTGTTTCTACTGTTTCCCCATTTATTTGCCATGAAGTGATGGGACCAGATGCCATGATTTTCGTTTTCTGAATGTTGAGCTTTAAGACAACTTTTTCACTCTCCTCTTTCATTTTATCAAGAGGCTCTTTAGTTCCTCTTCAATTTCTGCTATAAGGGTGGTGTCATCTGCATATTTGAGCTTATTGGTATTTCTCCGAGCAATCTTGATTTGAGCTTTGCTTCTTCCAGCCCAGCAATTCTCATGATGTACTCTGCATATAAGTTAAATAAGCAGGGTGACAATATACAGCCACACTTGAAGTACTCCTTTTCCTATTTGGAACCAGTCTGTGGTTCCATGTCCAGTTCTAACTGTTGCTTCCTGACCTGCATATAGGTTTCTCAAGAGGCAAGTCAGGTGGTCTGGTATTCCCATCTCTTTCAGAATTTTCCACAGTTTCTTGTGATCCACACAGTCAAAGGCTTTGGCATAGTCAATAAAGCAGAAATAGATGTTTTTCTGGAACTCTCTTGCTCTTTCGATGATCCAGTGGATATTGGCAATTTGATCTCTGGTTCCTTTGCCTTTTCTCAAACCAGCTTGAACATCTGAAAGTTCACAGTTCACATATTCCTGAAGCCTGTCCTGGAGAATTTTGAGCATTACTTTAATAGCATGTGAGATGAGTGCAATTGTGCAGTAGTTTGAGCACTCTTTGACATTGCCTTTCTTTGGGATTGGAAAGAAAACTGACCTTTTCCAGTCCTGTGGCCACTGCTGAATTTTCCAAATTTTCTGGTGTATTGAGTGCAGCACTTTCACAACACATCTTTTAGGATTTGAAATAGCTCAACTGGAATTCCATTACCTCCACTAGCTTTGTTCATATTGATGCTTCCTAAGGCCCACTCGACTTTACATTCTAGGATATCTGGCTCTAGGTAAGTGACCACACCATCATGGTCATCTGGGTCATGAAGATCTCTTTTGTATAGCTTTTCTGTGTGTTCTTGCCACCTCTTCTTAATACCTTCTGCTTCTGTGAGGTCCATACCATTTCTGTCCTTTATTGTGTTCATCTTTGCATGAAATTGGTATCTCTAATTTTCTTGAAAAGATCTCTAGTCTTTCCCATTATATTGTTTACCTCTTTCTTTTCACTGATCACCGAGAAAGGCTTTATTGTCTCTCCTTGCTATTCTTTGGAATTCTGCATTCAATTAGGTATATCTTGCCTTTTCTCCTTTGCCTTTCACTTCTCTCCTTTTCTAAGCTATTTGTAAGGCCTCCTCAGACAGTCATTTTTCCTTTTTGCATTTCTTTTTCTTTTGTATGGTCTTAATCACTGCCTATTGTACAATGTCACGAACCTCCATCCATAGTTCTTCAGGCTCTCTGTGTATCAGATCTAATCCCTTAAATCTATTTGTCACTTACACTGTATACTTGTAACGGATTTCATTTAGTTCATACCTGAATGGTCTAGTGGTTTTCCTTACTTTCTTCAATTTAAGTCTGAATTTGGCAATAAGGTGTTCATGATCTGAGCCACAATCAGCTCCTGGGCTTGTTTTTGCTGACTCTATAGTGTGTCCCCATCTTTGGCTGCAAAGAATATAGTCAATTTTATATCACTGTTGACCATCTGGTGATGTCCATGTGTAGAGTCTTCTCTTGTGTTGTTGGAAGAGGGTTTTTGCTATGACCAGTGTGTTCGCTTTGCAAAACTCTATTAGCCTTTGCTCTGCTTCACTCTGTACTCCAAGGCCAAATCTGCCTGTTACTCCAGGTATTTCTTGACTTCCTACTTTTGCATTCCAGTCCCCTATAATGAAAAGGACATCTTTTTTGGGTGTTAGTTCTAGAATGTCTTGTAGGTCTTCATATAGCCATTCAACTTCAGCTTCTTCAGCATTACTGACTGGGGCATAGACTTGAATTACTGTGATACTGAGTGGTTTGCCTTGGAAATGAACAGAGATTATTCTGTCATTATTGAGATTGCATCCAGGTACTGCATTTTGGACTCTTTCATTGACTATGATGGATAATGCATTTCTTCTAAGGGATTCTTGGTCACAGTAGTAGATATAATGGTCATGTGAGTTAAATTCACCCATTCCATTCTATTTTAGTTCACTGATCCCTAAAATGTTGATGTTCACTCTTTCCATCTCCTGTTTGACCACTTCCAATTTGCCTTGATTCATGGACCTCACATTCCAGGTTCCTAGGCAATATTGCTCTTTACAGCATCAGACTTTACTTCCAACACCAGTCCCATCAACAACTGGGTGCTGTTTTAGCTTTACCTCCATCTCTTCATTCTTTCTGGTGTTATTTCTCCACTCATCTCCAGTAGCATATTGGGCACCTGCCGACCTGGGGAGTTCATCTTTCAAAGTCCTGTCTTTTTGCCTTTTCATAGTGTTCAAGGGGTTCTCAAGACAAGTATACTGAGGTGGTTTGCCATTCCTTTCTCCAGTGGACCACATTTTGTTACAATGTCTACCTGTCACTAATTTACTGTATGTGTAAATGGATTAAATTCTCCAATTAAAAGGCTTAAGGTGGCTGAGTGGTTAAAAACACAAAGCACAACAATATGCTGCCCACAAGATTCTAAATTCAGGTTTAAGGATACATATGGAAGTGCTGCACTCAATACTCCAGCAAATTTGGAAAACACAGCAGTGGCCTCAGGAGTGGAAAAGGCCAGTTTTAATTCCAATCCCAACGAAAGACAATGCCAAAGAATGCTCAAACTACGGCACAATTGCACTCACCTCACATGCTGGTAAAGTAATGCTCAAAATTCTCCAAGCCAGACTTCAGCAGTACATGAACCATGAACTTCCACATGTTCAAGCTGATTTTAGAAAAGGCAGAGGAACCAGAGATCAAATGCCCAACATCCTCTGGAACATGGAAAAAGCAAGAGAGTTCCAGAAAAAAACATCTATGTCTGCTTTATTGACTATGCCAAAGCCTTTGACTGTGTGGATCACAATAAACTGTGGAAAATTCTGAAAGAGATGGGAATACCAGACCACCTGACCTGCCTCTTGAGAAACCTATATGCAGGTCATGAAGCAACAGTTAGAGCTGGACCTGGGACAACAGACTAGTTCCAAATAGGAAAAGGAGGATGTCAAGGCTGTATATTGTCACCCTGCTTATTTAACTTATATGCAGAGTACGTCATGAGAAACTCTGGGCTGGAAGAAGCACAAGCTGGAATCAAGATTGCTGGGAGAAATATAAATAACTTCATATATGCAGATGACACCACCCTTATGGCAGAAAGTGAAGAGGAACTGAAAGCCTCTTGATGAAAGTGAAAGAAGACAGTGAAAAAGTTGGCAAAAGCTCAACATTCAGAAAGCTAAAATCATGGCATCCAGTCCCATCACTTCATGGGAAATAGATGGGGAAACAGTGGCTGACTTTATTTTTGGGGGCTCCAAAATCACTGCAGATGGTGCTTAAAGCCATGAAATTAAAAGACGCTTACTCCTTGGAAGGAAAGTTATGACCAACCTAGATAGCATATTCAAAAGCAGAGATATTACTTTGCCAACAAAGGTCTGTTTAGTCAAGGCTATGATTTTTCCAGTGGTCATGTATGGTTGTGAAAGTTGGACTGTGAAGAAAGCTGAGCACCGAAGAATTGACGCTCTTGAACTGCGGTGTTGGAGAAGACTCTTGAGAGTCCCTTGGATTGCAAGGAGATTCAACCAATCCCTTCTAAAGGAGATCAGCCCTGGGATTTCTTTGGAAGGAATGATGCTGAAGCTGAAACTCCAGTACTTTGGCCACCTCATGCGAAGAGTTGACTCATTGGAAAATACTCTGATGCTGGGAGGGATTGGGGGAAGGAGGCGAAGGAGACAACAGAGGATGAGATTGCTGGATGGCATCACTTACTCGTTGGACATGAGTCTGAGTGAACTCTGGGAGTTGGTGATGGACAGGGATGCCTGGTGTGCTGCAATTCATGGGGTCGCAAATAGTTGGACACGACTTAGTGACTGAACTGACAATAAGTAAGTATAATTATACCAGAAAAAAATACTTTGAATGAAAAAGTATAATAGAATTTAGAGATTAATTATATAATAATAAGGAAAAATTCATTAAGGTAGAGATAATAATTGTGTCTATATCAAAATCAGAGTAAGTAATATAGTAAGAAAATTTTAACATATCTGAGATACAATCAGCCAGCAATACAATAATATTAAGTAACTGCAATACTCAACTTATAACCATGGACAGATTATCTAGACATAAAATTAGCAAGGATAGACCAGACTTGTACTGCCATTTATAGAAATTGAATCAAACATATATAGAGAATTCCTAGAATTCCATCCAACAGCAGAAAAATACATGTTCCTCTTGAGCACAAAGGGAAGCTTCTTCAGGGTAGATTATACATTGATTAACAAAAACTGTCTTTAAAAATTTGAGAAGATCACAATATCAAGCACTTTTTATGACCACAGAAATATGAAGCTGTAAATAAATTCCAGGAGGAAAACTGGAAAATTTACAAATATTCAGGCATTAAATAACATCTGCCTGAGTGACCAATAGGTCTAAGAAGAAATCAAAAGGGAAATCAAAAACTGTCTTAAGGGAAAGGAAAATGAAAACACAATATATTGACATGTATAAGATGCAGGGAAAGCACTTCTAAGAGGACAGGTTTTAGTGATAAATCCCTACATTAAGAGAAAAGGAGATTTCAAAGAAACAAACTAACTGTATACTTCAAGGAATGAGAAAAGCCAGAACAGGGGAGGAGCTAAGATGGCGGAGGAGTAGGACAGGGAGAACACTGTCTCCCCTACAAATTCATTAAAGGAACATTTAAATGCTGAGTAAATTCCACAAAACAACTTCTGAATGCCGGCAGAGGACATCAGGCACCCAGAAAAGCAAACCAAGTCTTTGAAAGGAGGTAGGAAAAAATATAAAAGACAAAAAAAAAGACAAAAGAGGGAGGGACAGAGTTCCATCCCGGGAAGGGAGTCTTAAAAAGAGAGAAGTTTCCAAACACCAGGAAACTGTCTCACTGCCGAACCTGTGCCAAGCCTTGGAAGCACAGAGAGCAACATAACAGGGAGGAAAAATAAATAAACAATTAAAACCTGCAGATTGTGAGCCCTACAGTAACTCCCCCAGCGGAGAAACAGCGCAGACACCTGCACACGCCACTAGCAAGCGGGGGCTAGGCAGGGAGGTGCGACGCGGGCTGCATCGCTTAGAGTAAGGATCTGGCCTGAATACCCCAAGTGCTATCTGAGCGAAATAATTTGAGCTAGCAAACCAGACTGTGGGATATCTACCACGCGAAAAGCCAGCCCTAACCTTAGACACCGCCAGGCCCACGCACTGAACAAAGGATTGAACAGAGATAGCTGGCTGCAGACCATCCCCGTCAGGTGATAGGCAGCCAGAGCCAGAAGGGGGAAATCACAGCCCCAGAGAGACATGATCTATAAAACTGTAAGCAGGCTTTTTTGCTACCTAAAACTTCTTGGGGGTCTGGACGGTCAACATCGTCCTGAGAAAGTGTGCTGGTTGTACACCTAGATAACCAAGTGGCGGGGAGGTGATAAGTCGTAGCAATCGTGCTCGCCAAACACCTCATCACCTGAGCTGCTCGGACCTGGGAAGGGCACAAAACGCAGGCCCAACCGAGTCTGCGCCTCTGAGGACTACCCAAGTGCCTGAACCTGAGCGGCTTGGTCCCGGGAGGTGCAAGCAGCCCAGGGCCAGCCACCGATGGTTCCTGGCAGAGCAACCTAGAGCCTAAGCAGTGTGGGCAGGGAGG
>NW_011494945.1:11966540-11969504 GCF_000754665.1 Bison bison bison | reverse complement strand
TCTCTTTTCCTTTTTCTTTTCTTTAACGTTGTATTTTTGAAATTCCAAACTCTACTCTAGATTTTTAATTTTTGCTTTTTGTATTTGTTATCAATTTTGTACCTATATTTTCTTTTATAATTTTTGTGACTTTTTTTTTCTCTCTTTCTTTCTCTTCTTCTTTTATATCACATTGTATAACTGAAATTCCAAACACTACTCTAGATTTCTAATTTATGCTTTTTGGTATTTGTTATCAATTTTGTACCTATATTTTCTTTATAATTTTTGCAACTTTGTTTTTGTTTGTTTTTTTTTCTTTCTTTCTTTTTCTTCTTCTTTTCTTTAACATTGTATTTTTGAAATTCCAAACTCTATTCTAGATTTTTAATTTTTGCTTTTATGTATTTGTTACCAATTTTGTACCTTTAAGAACCCAAACTTCAGTACCCATTTTTCACTAGGGAGCAAAATTACTGGCTTGACTGCTCTCTCTCCCTTTGGACTCTCCTTTTCCTCCACTGGGTCGCCTGTGTCTCCTCCCTAACCCCTCTTTACTCTACCCAACTCTGTGAATTTCTGTGTGTTCCAGACGGTGGAGAACACTAAAGGAACTGATTACTGGCTGGATCTGTCTCCCTCCATTTCATTTCCCCCTTTTATCCTCCTGGCCACCTCTGTCTCCTTCCTCCTTCTTCTCTTCTCTGTATAACTCCATGAACATCTCTGAGGAGTCCAGTTGTGGAGTGCACATAAGGAAGTAATTATTGGCTAGCCCACTCTCTCCTCTATTGATTCCACCTCATCTCATTCGGGTCACCTCTAACTCCCTCCTCCCTCTGCTCTTCTCCATGTAATGCTGTGAACTTCTCTGGGTGACACTCACGGTGGAGAAACTTTTCATCTTTAATGTAGATGTTTTATCAATGGTGCTATATAGAAGGAGAAGTTTTGAAACTACTGTAAAAATAAGACCGATAACTAGAAGCAGGAGGCTTAAGTCCAAACCCTGACTCCAGGGAACTCCTGACTGCAGGGATCATTAATTGAAAGGAGCTCATCAAACGCCTCCATACCTACACTGAAACCAAGCACCACACAAGGGCCAACAAGTTCCAGGGAAAGACATACCAAGCAAATTCTCCAGCAACACAGGAACACAGCCCTGAGCTCCAAGATACAGGCTGGCCAAAGTCACCCCAAAACCATAGACATCTCATAACTTATTACTGGACACTTCATTGCACTCCAGAGAGAAGAAATTCAGTTCCACCCACCAGAACACCGACACAAGCTTCCCTAACCAGGAAACCTTGACAAGCCACCTGTACAAACCCACACACAGTGAGGAAATGCCACAATAAACAGAACCCCACAAACTGCCAGAATACAGAAAGGACACCCCAAACTTAGCAATATAAACAAGATGAAGAGACAGAGGAATACCCAGCAGATAAAGGAACAGGATAAATGCCCACCAAACCAAACAAAAGAGGAAGAGATAGGGAGTCTACCTGATAAAGAATTCTGAATAATGATAGTGAAGTTGATCCAAAATCTTGAAATCAAAATGGAATCACAGATAAATAGCCTGGAGACAAGGATTCAGAAGATGCAAGAAACGTTTAACAAGGACCTAGAAAAAATAAACAAGAGTCAATATATAATGAATAATGAAATAAATGAAATAAAAAACACTCTGGAGGCAACAAATAGTAGAATAACAGAGGCAGAAGATAGGATTAGTGAATTAGAAGATAGAATGATATAAATAAATGAATCAGAGAGGAAAAAAGGAAAATGAATTAAAAGAAATGAGGACAATCTCAGAGACCTCCAGGACAATTAATTATTTATTCAACACTATTAAATTTAATTAATTATTAAACGCTACAACATTCGAATCATAGGGGTCCCAGAAGAAGAAGACAAAAAGAAAGACCATGAGAAAATACTTGAGGAGATAATAGTGGAAAACTTCCATAAAATGGGGAAGGAAATAATCACTCAAGTCCAAGAAACCCAGAGAGTCCCAAACAGGATAAACCCAAGGTGAAACACCCCAAGACACACATTAATCAAATTAACAAAGATCAAACACAAAGAACAAATATTAAAAGCAGCAAGGGAAAAACAACAAATAACACACAAGGGAATTCCCATAAGGATAACAGCTGATCTTTGAATAGAAACTCTTGAAGCCAGGAGGGAATGGCAAGACATACTTAAAGTGAAGAAAGAAAATAACCTACAGCCCAGATTATTGTACCCAGCAAGGATCTCATTCAAGTATGAAGGAGAAATCAAAAGCTTTACAGACAAGCAAAAGCTGAGAGAATTCAGCACCACCAAACCAGCTCTCCAACAAATACTAAAGGATATTCTCTAGACAGGAAACACAAAAACGGTAAATAATTCAAACCCAAAACAATAAAGTAGATGGCAACGGGATCATACTTATCAATAATTACCTTAAACATAAATGGGTTGTATGCCCCAACCAAAAGAAAAAGACTGGCTGAATGGATACAAAAACAAGAACCCTACATATGCTGTCTACAAGAGACCCACCTCAAAACAGGGGACACATACAGACTGAAAGTGAAGGGCTGGAAAAAGATTTTCCATGCAAATAGGGACCAAAAGAAAGCAGGAGTAGCAACACTCATATCAGGTAAAATAGACTTTAAAACAAAGGCTGTGAAAAGAGACAAAGAAGGTCACTACATAATGATCAAAGGATCAATCCAAGAAGAAGATATAACAATTATAAATATATATGCACCGAACATGGGAGCACCGCAATATATAAGACAAATGCTAACAACCATGAAAGGAGAAATTAACAGTAACACAATAATAGTGGGAGACTTTAATACGCCACTCACACCTATGGATAGATCAATTAAACAGAAAATTAACAGGGAAACATGAACTTTAAATGATATAATAGACCAGTCAGACCTAATTAATATCTATAGGACA
>NW_011494945.1:11963653-11964270 GCF_000754665.1 Bison bison bison | reverse complement strand
TCAAAAAAGACACTAATAGATGGAGAAATATACCATGTTCATGGATTGGAAGAATCAATATAGTGAAAATGAGTATACTACCCAAAGCAATTTATGGAGTCAATGCAATCCCTATCAAGCTACCAATGGTATTCTTCACAGAGCTAGAACAAATAATTTCACAATTTGTATGGAAATACAAAAAACCTTGAATAGCCAAAGCTATCCTGAGAAAGAAGAATGGAACTGGAGGTATCAACCTACCTGACTTCAGGCTCTATTACAAAGCCACAGTTACCAAGACAGTATGGTACTGGCACAAAGACAGAAATATTGATCAGTGGAACAAAATAGAAAGCCCAGAGATAAATCCAGGCACATATGGGCACCTTATCTTTGACAAAGGAGGCAAGAATATACAATGGATTAAAGACAATCACTTTAACAAGTGGTACTGGGAAAACTGGTCAACCACTTGTAAAAGAATGAAACTAGAACACTTTCTAACACCATACAAAAAAAAAATAATAAACTCAAAATGGATTAAAGATCTCAACGTAAGACCAGAAACTATAGAACTCCCAAAGGAGAACATAGGCAAAACACTCTCTGACATACATCACAGCAGGATCCTCTAT
>NW_011494945.1:11962175-11963553 GCF_000754665.1 Bison bison bison | reverse complement strand
AATGCAAACTAGTATAGCCACTAATGAGAACAGTGTGGAGATTCCTTAAAAAACTGGAAATAGAAATGCCTTATGATCCAGCAATCCCACTGCTGGGCATACACACTGAGGATACCAGAAGGGAAAGAGACACGTGTACCCCAATGTTCATCGCAGCACTGTTTATAATAGCCAGGACATGGAAGCAACCTCGATGTCCATCAGCAGATGAATGGATTAGAAAGCTGTGGTACATATACACAATGGAGTATTACTCAACCATTAAAAAGAATTCATTTGAATCAGTTCTAATGAGGTGGATGAAACTGGAGCCTATTATACAGAGTGAAGTAAGCCAGAAAGGAAAACACCAATACAGTATACTAACGCATATATATGGAATTTTGAAAGATGGTAACAATAACCCTGTTTACGAGACAGCAAAAGAGACAATGATGTATAGATCAGTCTTATGGACTCTGTGGGAGAGGGAGAGGGTGGGGAGATTTGGAAGAATGGCATTGAATCGTGTATAATATCATGTATGAAATGAGTCGCCAGTCCAGGTTCGATGCACAATACTGGATGCTTGGGGCTGGCGCACTGGGCCGACCCAGAGGGAGGTTATGGGGAGGGAGGAGGGAGGAGGGTTCAGCATGGGGAACACATGTATACCTGTGGCACATTCATTTCGATATTTGGCACAACCAATACAATATTGTAAAATTTAAAAATAAAATAAAGTTAAAAAAAGAAAAAAAAGAAAAGCCAGAACAAACCAACAAAAAGCAGAAGAGAGGAGATAAAAACCAGAGCAGAAACAAAGAACAGGAAAGACAGTAAAACTTATCAACAAATCTAAAAGCTTTTTTTTCGAAAATGGAAATAAAGTTGACATATATTGGTGAAGATGTGGAGGAAAAGGGACTCTTGGACACTGTCTACAGCCATTGTAGAAAACAGTGTGAAAATTCCTAAAATAATAGAATTACCATATGATCTAGCAGTTCCATTTCTGAGTATATATGCATGGGAAATTAAATCATGCCTCAAAGAGATACGCAAAAGAATTTCATTGCAGCATTTTCCCCACTATCCAAGATATGAAAACACTGTACCTATTGTTGGATGAATTAATAAAGAAATTGTGAGCTGTATATAAAAAGAAGCACGTTCTGCCATATATACTATGTGAAATAAAGCCTACAAGGGCAAAGACTCTATGGTATCACTTATATATAAAGGATTTTTTTTTTTTTTAATATTGAACTCAGAGAGACAGAGTAGAATGATGGTTTCCAAGAGCTGGAGGGTGGTTTGCCAAATGGTGTAAACTTTTAATTATAAGGTGAATAATTTATGAAAATCTAATGTGCTGCATGGTGACTATAGTCAAATA
>NW_011494945.1:11957971-11958526 GCF_000754665.1 Bison bison bison | reverse complement strand
CAAACTAAAGGAGTGGGATGGATGTGAGGAGGGAGGGAGGTTCAAGAGGGAGGAGACATACATATACCTATGACTGATTCATGTTGATATATGGCAGAAACCAACACAATATTGTAAAACAATTATTCTCCAAATAAACATGAATAACTTTAAAAAAAAAGTAAAAATATTAAAAATAAAGTTGTAATTCATAAACTAAAGGCCACAGGACTGGAAAAGGTCAGTTTTCATTCCAATCCCAAAGAAAGGCAATGCCAAAGAATGCTCACACTACTGCACAAGTGCACTCATCCCACACACTACTAAAATAATGCTCAAAATTCTCCAAGCCAGGCTTCAACAACACGTGAACCGTGAACTTCCAGATATTCAAGTGGGTTTTAGAAAAGGCAGAGGAACCAGAGATCAAATTGCCAACTTCTGCTGGGTCATCGAAAAAGCAAGAGAGTTTCAGAAAAACATCTATTTCTTCTTTATTGACTATGCCAAAGCCTTTGACTGTGTGGATCACAATAAACTGTGGAAAATTCTGAAAGAGATGGGAATACCAGACCA
>NW_011494945.1:11957468-11957871 GCF_000754665.1 Bison bison bison | reverse complement strand
ATACTGTATTATATACTTGAATTCTGCTAAGAATTAAGAATTCTCACCAAAAAGAAAACAATAATAAGGTAGGTATATGTGGTGATGAATGTGTTAATTAACTTGATTATGTTAATAATTTCCCAGTATGTGTGTAAAACAAATTATCACATTTAACACTTAAAATATTTATGATTTTATTTGTCTATTATATCACAATAAAGCTTGAGAACAATATGTTGACTGTTATTACCTGCAGGGAAAAAAAAATAAATAAACTTAAGAAACAGTGCTTTAATCATTCTTTCTTGCATGGGAAGAAGATTAAGTCAGATTTTCCACAAAACTTAACTTTTTCCAAAGTAAAATCTTGATTTAAAATTGCAATTAATAGGTAAGATGCAAATAGGTCAGTTGGTTTATC
>NW_011494945.1:11956769-11957368 GCF_000754665.1 Bison bison bison | reverse complement strand
ATCTCTTGAAGAATTATCCAAGTTTTATTGTGATCCACACAGTTTAAAGGCTTTGGCATAGTCAATAAAGCAGAAATAGATGTTTTTCTGGAACTCTCTTGCTTTTTTCCATGATCCAGCAGATGTTGGCAATTTTGATCTCTGGTTCCTCTGCCTTTTCTAAAACCAGCTTGAACATCAGGAAGTTCACGATTCACATATTGCTGAAGCCTGGCTCGGAGAATTTTGAGCATTACTTCACTAGCATGTGAGATGAGTGTAATTGTGCGGTAGTTTCAGCATTCTTTGGCATTGCCTTTCTCAGTCATAAAAAAGGAACACATTTGACTCAGTTCTAATGTGTTGGATGAACCTAGATCTATTACACAGAGTGAAGTAGCTCAGAAATATAAAGATAAATATCAACATATCTGCAGAGCAGCAGTGGAGACACAGACATAAAGAACAGTCTTGTAGACACAGAGAGGGAATGGAAGGGTGGGATGAATTGAGAGTAGAATTGAAACTTATACATTACCATATGTAAAATTAGATACCCAATGGAAATTTGCTGTATGATGCAGGGAGCTCAAGTCCAGTGCTGTGTGACAAACTAAAGG
>NW_011494945.1:11955488-11956669 GCF_000754665.1 Bison bison bison | reverse complement strand
GGTGATAGACAGGGAGGCCTGGGGTGCTGCAGTTCATGGAGTCACAAAGAGTCGGACACGACTGAGCAACTGAGCTGAAAGGAGCTGAACAAATGGAAATAGCCCAAAGGTGCCCCAAATGTTCAATTAATACTGTAAGCCAACACAGTGGAGGAAAAAATAAATAAATAAATGAGAACAACCAGACAGAAATGATCACTGGAGAGAGCACCTTAGCCAAGACCTCTGAAGATGACTAGAAACAAATAAGGACAAGGGCAGTCAATATCAGACACATAGCAAGTACCACTGTTATCCCCAGTAGTTTTCTCTCTGGGGGACGTGGGAAGTCTTTGCCACTTAGGACTTTAACCGGTACGACAGGCACAGACTCCTTACTGCTTCTGAAGCAGAGAATCCCTCAATGTTCATTAGTATGGGGAAGCTTGTTCTGCAAAGGACGCAGGCAATCTTTGCACGGAGTTAATCAACAGGCATCACCAGTGTGGATCTCCTAAGGATGAACATGTTGCTGACAGAGCTGCTGTTTTATTTTCCCAAGACCAAGACTGTCAGATCCCCCCAAATTCCATGCATGCTCCAGACTTCTGAGCCCCATCCATTTATTTGCAACCACTTCTCAGGTACCAGAGAAACTGCCATTGCTGGCTAGCAAATGCCCTGGATTCTGTAGCTGCTATTGCTCTACTAGTGCATGTGTTCCAATCCCTAGCTCCAAGGCTGCTCCATAGGTACTCACAAAACCAGATATCAATGCAAGCAGCACTACGAGGGTATGTGCCAGCTGGACCTAGTGTGGATAGGATTCCATCAGCCATGGCATATATCATAAGGTAAAGAAAAATCAGAAGGTTCACAACAGCCCTCACAACTAAACACCTGAATAGTCCTCAGTGCTTCTGCAGACATCTGCAGGCTTTGCCATTGAAGAACCCTTAAATCTAGCCAGCAATGACTTCAGCTAGTGTAGTTTTACATTGCTGGATCTTCCCTAGAGATGAAACTGGCAAGTGCATACATGGTAAATCACTTCAGTCATGTCTGACTGATTGCTGCTCTATGGACTGTAGCTTGCAGGGCCCCTCTGTCCGTGGGGTTCTCCAGGCAAGAACACTGGAGTGGGTTGATATGCCCTCCTCCAGGGGATCTTCCAGACACTGGGACTGAACCCATGTCTCTTG
>NW_011494945.1:11953616-11953870 GCF_000754665.1 Bison bison bison | reverse complement strand
ACTGATCTGATCTGATAGTTTAACTAATATAGTTAACTATATTAACTATATTTTAACTAGAGTGTAACTATAGTTTAACTATAGTAGTTAAAAAATACTAATATAGTATTTTTTATGTAAGTCTCATGGTAAACTTGGGCTTCCCAGGTGGAGTTAGTGTAAAGGACCTGTCTGCCAAAGCAGGAAACATAGGAGACACATGTTCAATCCCTGGGTCATGAAGATTCCCTGGAGAAGGAAATGGCAACCCAATT
>NW_011494945.1:11951694-11952103 GCF_000754665.1 Bison bison bison | reverse complement strand
ACATAAACTGTGGAAAATTCTTCAAGAGATGTGAATACCAGACCACCTGATCTTCCTCTTGAGAAATTTGTATGCAGGTCAGGAAGTGACAGTTAGAACTGGACATGGAACAACAGACTCATTACAAATAGGAAAAGGAGTACGTCGAGGCTGCATATTGTCACCCTGCTTATTTAACTTATATGCAGAGTACATCATCAGAAACGCTGGGCTGGAAGAAACACAAGCTGGAATCAAGATTTCCAGGAGAAATATCAATAACCTCAGATATGCAGATGCCACCATCCTTGTGGCAGAAAGTGAAGAGGAACTCAAAAGCCTCTTGATGAAACTGAAAGAAGAGAGTGAAAAAGTGGGCTTAAAGCTCAACATTCAGAAAACTAAGATCATGGCATCTGGTCCCATCACT
>NW_011494945.1:11950420-11951594 GCF_000754665.1 Bison bison bison | reverse complement strand
TTTATCTCTGGGCTTTCTATTTTGTTCCATTAATCTATATTTCTGTCTTTAAACAGCACCCATTTTTTTAGGCCACAGTTTTGTAGCCCAATCAGACTCAACTCAGTCCTCTTCTTAGCACCTCTTGACCTGGCCTATGAGATTTTCAAAAGTGTATTTACCATGGCTACTATTCAACTCTTTCACAATGCTTAATTAAATATAAATCCAGTACATTGTGCAAAAGAATTATAGATATAATCTGATACCTTGAAGATACTTCTCACATGTTATTAATGCGTTTTTGGAAAGCAACAGACTCATTCAGTGCATTTATTTGCTTTTAAATGCATATATATATACACTATTTTAAGATACACATACACACACAATATACACATACACAATCTTTTTCTATATACCTTGTAAGTAACAAGTCACAAAACAAAGACCTCAGTTGAAGTCTACTGGAAGGTGAATATGCCCTTGGAATAGTTACAGTTCAAGTTCTCAGCAATTCCCATCTAAATTAATGTGCATGATTCAGATCCTATTTTTATGGGAAGGTTATATAGTTAACTGCTGACCAAGGCAGGGGTGAGGGGCACCTCCCCTCATGCGGTCAAAACTCCATGTATCCATGGTTCCAAATCTGCAGATTCAATCAACCATGTATTACTGTGTGTGTGTGTGTGTTTGTGTGTGTGTGTTTTCAGTGGCTCAGTCATGTCCAACCCTCTGTGGCCCCATGGACTGCAGCTCACCAGGCTCCTCTGCTTGTGGAATTTTCCAGGCAAGAATACTGAAGTGCGTTGCCGTTTCTTTCTCCAGGGGATCTTCCTGACCCAGGAATTGAACCTGTGTCTCTTGTGTCTCTTGCACTGGCAGACAGGTTCTTTAACACTAGTGCCACCTGGAAAGCCCTTACAGTGGAGTAATATTTATGAAAAAAAAATCTGTGTATAAGTAGACTTGCATAGTTCAAACTTGTGCTGTTCAAGGGTCAACTATAATTTTTGTCAAGTATGAAATGGAGGACTGTAAAGATGTTTGTGACTTTGTGATCAAAACTATAAGAAAACATCCCTTATCAGCATTTATTTTCCTCAGAATTAAGAATTTTTAGTGAATGAGTTTCTTTCCCAGAAGTGCAAAGACAAATATGAGGACACTTTTGATTAGCAATGGCAAAAAT
>NW_011494945.1:11945149-11947172 GCF_000754665.1 Bison bison bison | reverse complement strand
CTAGTCAAAGCTATGGTTTTTCCAGTAGTCATGTATGGATGTGAGAGTTGGACTATAAAGAAAGCTGAGTGCTAAAGAATTGATGCTCTTGAACTGTGGTGTTGGAGAAGACTCTTGAGAGTCCTGGATAGCAAGGACATCCAACCAGTCCATCCTAAAGGATATCAGTCCTGAGTATTCATTGGAAGGACTGATGTTGAAGCTGAAACTCCAATACTTTGGTCATCTGATACAAAGAACTGACTCATTGGAAAAGATGCTGATGATGGGGAAGATTGAAAGTGGGAGAAGAAAGGGATGACAGAGGATGAGATGGTTGGATGGCATCACTGGCTCAATGGACATGAGTTTGGGTAAACTTTGGGTGTTGGTGATGGACAGGGAGGCCAGGAGTACTGCAGTCCATGGGGTTGCAAAGAGTTGGACATGACTGAGTGACTGAACTGAACTGAACTATCCATGCTGAATTATGAAAAATTTTCCTTGGAAATTCCCTTGGAAAATTCCCTGGATGTTCTCTGATGTTCTTTAATGGATGCTTAATCACATGTGTACTAAGCACTGTCAAATTCTCAATATAATGCTAGGGCAAGGATTCTCAAACTTGGCTACAGTGGAATCAGTTGGGAATGAAAAACAATTCCTATGCCTGATTTTAATTTAACTAATCTTGGGTGGAGTCCAAGTATAGGTGATTTTTAACCCTCCACTCACGAGCCCTCATCCTCCCCAAAAGATGATTCTAATGGACAGTCAGATAGGAAAAGTACTGGGCTAGAGAAAGTCAAAGAAAGAAAAACAGTGAGAGGTATGGTCCCTTCTCAGTGACCATATAATATAGAGAGACCCAACTAACAAAGACAAAACAATTTTAAAGCACAATTAAATGTAAATTCCTTTGAAGTTCATATTAAAATCTACAGGGTGAAAAAAATTAAAATGGCAATTATGATCAGAAAGGAAATGTCTATGTAAGTAAGAGTAACTCATGAAGGCTGCTGAATACTGTGGATGAATTAGAATAAACTTAGAAAAGGATGAAAGAGATATTAAAAATTAGGCAAATTGTAGTGATAAGTGAAAAAAGCACTGAGTCATATTTACCATAACAGGAAAAAAGTAGACTCATTTGACTAGAGTATGTAGGTTGGAAAGTTATGCTAATAATATGTAAATAAGGTGGTAAAATCAGAGAAGTCTATCTTCCCTTTTGCCCCATTTTGACCATTCTTACTAAAACTAGCATCAGATAGTCAATGGATTACAAAAGTGGTATGAAAATTGGTGTCTACTACTATCATTGAAAGATATTCATGAAATGATTAACTATGCAAACAAATCGGACCAAATTTTCATTAACGTAGAAAACTAGGAATACTCACATCTATATAACAGAAACATGAATTGTTTGGTTGTTAGAATGCACAGAAGACCAGATCAGAAGAGACATGATATAAAATTTCATTTTTCACTCCATTGAAAGAATGCTTGTGAACTAAGGCTAGAGCACCTTAATAAAATCACATTCCGAGTCCTCATTTGGAAGTGTGAGTACAGTCTTGGGGTATATAGGGAAAGAAGCAGCAGCCAGCAAATGTTGTTGTGAAGACTTTTTCGTTAAGAGAATGACTACAATAAGCAGAAAGCCTGCAGGGCCAGGTTTTGTGTCAGAGTAGATAACAAACATCTAAGTCATAGAAATTCACCCCACCCACCCCCGCCTTCCTGGCACATAGTAAAAGTGAAAATGAAGTCGCTCAGTCGTGTCCGACTCTTTGTGACCCCATGGACTGTGGCCCACCAGGCTCCTCTGTCCATGGGATTCTCCAGGCAAGAATACTGGAGTGGGTTGCCCTTTCAGGCCTATAACCCTACAACCAAACTATGAGAACACCTATTACTTCAGGGCACTGTAATGAGGCAATCTGAGATGCAACTGCAAGCTCTATTGTTTACAAAAACAGAGTGAATTTGGCAGTTTAGCTCTTTAAACTCAGCTTTCTTAGCTATAAATTAGAATCAC
>NW_011494945.1:11937707-11942940 GCF_000754665.1 Bison bison bison | reverse complement strand
ACTAGTCCAGGTTTGATGCACGATAATGGATGCTTGGGGCTGGTGCACTGGGATGACCCAGAGGGATGGTATGGGGAGGGAGGAGGGAGGAGGGTTCAAGATGGGGAACACATGTATACTTGTGGTGGATTCATTTTGATATATGGCAAAACCAATACAATATTGTAAAGTTAAAAAATAAATTAAAAAAAGTCAGACACAACTGAGCAACTAACACTTTCACTTTTCATCCTTGACAGTATTAAAACCTGAAATTGTGTGAAATCTCTGATCCACCTTAGTCTGACTTGGTAACATTACCTGTGAAATGAAGTCACTCAGTCCTGTCCGACTCTTTGCGACCCCATGGACTGTAGCCCACCAGGCTCCTCTGTCCATGGAATTCTCCAGGCAAGAATACTGGAGTGGGTTGCCATTTCCTTCTCCAGGGGATCTTCCCGACCCAGGGATTGAATCCAGGTCTCCTGCATTGCAGGCAGACGCTTTACCCTCTGAGCCACCAGGGAAGCCCAACATTACCTGTAGATTAGTTCAATTATGAATGATCTAAAATAGAGAAAGGTAGTAGAACTTAAAGATGCTAACAAAACAAATGCCAGGGGAAAAAAATATATATTTCAGGGTACTTTAAATACAGAAAAGCTGAAAAAGACAAAGAAAATTTTCATTGTATTCCAGTATATATGTTTATATCTGTTATTCAATTCTGGGTTTACACATATACACCCACAAGCAAACAACAAAAACAACCACAAATTCTAGTAGTATAGAGCTGATATATAGAGAAGGCAATGGCACCCCACTCCAGTACTCTTGCCTGGAAAATCCCATGGACGGAGGAGCCTGGTAGGCTGCAGTCCACGGGGTTGCTAAGAATCGGACATGACTGAGCGACTTCACTTTCACTCTTCACTTTCATGCATTGGAAAAGGAAATGGTAACCCACTCCAGTGTTCTTGCCTGGAGAATCCCAGGGACGGGGGAGCCTGGTGGGCTGCAGTCTATGGGGTTGCACAGAGTCGGACACGACTGAAGCGACTTAGCAGCAGCAGCAGCAGAGTTGATATAGATACAAATACAGAAATAGACATAGATATATAGTTATTAATACATAGACATGTAGATGTAAACATGGTAAATCACATGTTGCAGATGAGAAAACTGAGTTCAAATGCTCAAGTTACTTGTATTAAAATTGCTTCATTTGAACTGAAAAAGTAATCTGCACTTCTAATTTAAATTCTTGGATTGAAAGTCACAGGTCTTAAGAATTTAAGTTATGGTTCCACTCTATCCCATTCTACCATAAGTAACGTTATACTGCTTTTTGCATTTCTTTATGTATTGAGAAGAATTCAGTGATAACAACTACCGTTTTTCACTTTCTCTTGGTTCATCTACAGAATGAGTTCTTAGCTTAATCATTTATTAATCTGGACATGGGAAATAAAATAAATGAATATATGTAAACTATTCTTGATTCTTAACTTTTATAAGAGTTTTGTACGTTTTAAATGATAAATACAATAGATATCAAGGTTTGTATGAGAATACCTGCCAGGACAAAGGAGAAGGATACAGGTAAACATATTGCCCATTTCAGCTTTCTCTTACCCAATCAGAGAATGAGTACTGATCATTATGGTTTTATGCCAGAGGTAGAAAAATTTAGGATAAGTATTGGAAAATGTTGCCTTATAATGCATTTGTGAATTTTTTTTGTTGTACTTTTTTTGGTACTGAACACATTATCAGACCATGAAGAATATAATTTTACGAATAAAATTCTGCCCTCACAATGTAGCTTTTATTACCTTAGGACCCCAGAAGCACTATGGTCACTGAGAGAATGGGTCCTAATTGTCACAACAACTAACTCATCAAATCCATAACAGTATTCATTGAAAGAACCGTCAGAAATATTATTAGCTGCATTTTAAAGAAAAAAGAGATGAAATACACAGGAATTAAATAATTTTCCATAATACATAGAAATGAAGATGTGATTTCAACAACAAATGTCTGATTCAAAACTTCTTTCTTTACATATCCTCCCTGTATTCCTCCCCACAATAAGTTCTCTGTGCCTTAGTGCATTTCATTTTGAGATGTCTTGGGGTAGAAAAATAACCATAGGTCTATACCAATCAGGGAGGAATCTGCAACATCTCAATTGTTATCATTGCTTTCATGGGTATATGCAAGTTGTTGTGAGTAAATCAATCTGAGAGATTCTTCCTAGTTCAAAACTTGTATGAGTTTATCTTTATTAATATAGATATATTAAGTGATTCACTAGATTTCAAATCAACATGTGCCAAATATTCTAGTCTGCTGACAAGTTCTTACTGGGAACTTTCTATCATCTGCTAGTTACTCAAATAAGTTTCTTAGATTCTCCAGTCTGAACACTAGCAAACCATCTTGACATTGAAAAGAAATCCTAGGGACTTTATGTACTGGGCTGATACTTATTTTGTATGTTTACCACTTTGCTAAATAGTAGAGAATAGATTCTATTATATACATTAAAATACAACAATAAAATAGAGAGAACCATACTTAATTCTGTAGCTATTCTATTTCATGTGACATTGCCAAAAGTTCATAAACATGTTAATTTTCCTGCTTGGAGTATATCAGCCACTACATGTGTGTTGTGTGTGCACACGTCCATGCGTGTGAAGTCACTTCATTCATGTCTGACTCTCTGTGACCCCATGGACTGTAGCCCACCAGGCTCTGTCCATAGGATTCTCCAGGCAAGAGTACTACTGGATTGGGTTGCCATGCCCTCCAGGGGATCTACCTAACAGAGGGATCTTAATAATTTCCTGTTGCTGCATTGCTTCAGTCGTGTCCGACTCTGTGCGACCCCATGGACTGCAGCCTACCAGGCTTCTCCGTCCATGGGATTCTCCAGGCAAGAACACTGGAATGGGTTGCCATTTCCTTCTCCAATGCATGAAAGGGGAAAGTGAAAGTGAAGTCGCTCAGTGTGTCTGACTCTTAGCGACCCCATGGACTGCAGCCTACCAGGCTCTTCTGTCCATGGGATTTTCCAGGCAAGAGTACTGGAGTGGGTTGCCATTGCCTTCTCCCAATAATTTCCTGGTTATAGCCTAAACATCAATAGCCCATGACATTTATCACTGTAAATATCACTTCTCATTAGGTATCAAAGCCTCTTATTACAATCTTGTAACACTCTCTGTGTTCCTTAATAGCATTTATCACAGTGTGTGTGTGTTAGTCACTCAATCATGTCTGACTCTTTACAACCCCGTGGACTGTAACCAGCTAGGCTCTTCTTTCCATGGGATTTTCCAGGCAAGAATACTGGAGTGAGTTGTCATTCCCTTCTCCACAGGATCTTCCAGACCCAGAGATCAAACTCAGATCTCCTGCATTGCAGGCGGATTCCTTACCATCTGAGCCACCCGGGAAGCCCTTTTCTGTGTTTGTGTGTTCAAATCCTATTCCCTTCAGTTGACATGTGCATCCATTGCGCCAGGAACTTTATCTTTCCTGCTCAGAGTTATTTTCTCAGAGATGTCTCATAGCCTAAAGCAAAGTACCCATTCAATTATATTTGCAGAAAAATGGACTAATTTGGAGTATTTCTGAAGCACAATCTTGAATTATATATATGAGAAGCTAGTAGGTGGGAGGAAGAAACTAAGATAATAAACCTGATTGTCTCTTCAGGCTCAAGATTTTAATTCAACTTTACCACTTATATTTCATGCATGCTTCAATTTAATGACTCAAACAAGGCTGTAAAGGAAACATCACCATGCTTTTAGAGTTGAGCATGCAGAAGAAAATGTGTTCTATAGTTGTATACACGAAGCCTAGATCTCACCAGAATTATACCAGGACCCCCTTTGAATACAGAGAAAGCATATATCTGTACCTCAAAAATACATTCTCTGTTGAGCATATGAATGATCATTCAGTAAAAAGACTCATTTTCGAGGCCTTCCTATGTTTCTGATCAGGAAAGCTTGCATGCACATGCATGCATGCACACACACACAGATTTCTAACAGAGAGTTTTCCTTAACTTTGAATACTTATTTATAGGAAATGAAACTCTACAAACCTCAGGCAAAAGGCCATTTATGTTAGTTTATACCAGATTATTCAAGTAACAATTTTCAGCCAAAGAATGAAGCATCTCCAGTCCTTCTGAAGCCATAATTATCTATCTATTATCTATTTGTTATCTACCTGTTTCCTCCAAACTAAGGACTTCACCTCAGGCAAATTGTGACAAATGTTCCAATATAGAAGCAAAAATTTATGTATCTTATATGACAATTTATGTTAATATACTAAAAATGTAGGAAAGAAGCAACAAATATACTGTTTCTTCTTATTTTCTTTTCTCAATTAAGAGGAGGTAATATAAAACTGGAATAACCTGTTACAGTGATATTATGAGAAGTCACAAATAGTAATGTGGAAAGTTTAAATATTATGGAAATGTAATGGATGATAGAAGGTAAAGAAACTTTACAAAGTAATTGATTGCTTGGTTTAAAGGATAATAAGGGTTTACTAGCAGAATTAAGAGTAGAAATATAATTCCTGATGTAAGCATAATAACAGCATGAGACATGTTGGAGATTGTCATTGTCTTGCCTAATAATTATTATGGAAATAAAGGATTTTTGTTGTAGTTTTAAGTAATTTTTGGAATTGGGAAGTGAAGCCCAGAGAAGAATGAGTAAATACAACTGTACAAAAAAGATCTTCACGACCCAGATATTCATGATGATGTGATCACTAGCCTAGAGCCAGATATCCTGGAATGTGAAATCAAGTGGGCCTTAAAAAGCATCACTATGAACAAAGCTAGTGGAGGTGATGGAATTCCAGTTGAGCTATTCCAAATCCTGAAAGATGATGCTGTGAAAGTGCTGCACTCAGTATGCCAGCAAATTTGGAAAACTCAGCAGTGGTCACAGGACTGGAAAAGGTCAGTTTTCATTCCAATCCCAAAGAAAGGCAATGCCAAAGAATGCTCAAACTACTTCACAATTGCACTCATCTCACACGCTAGTAAAGTAATGCTCAAAATTCTCCAAGCCAGGCTTCAGCAATACGTGAACCATGAAATTCCAGATGTTCAAGCCGGTTTTAAAAAAGGCAGAGGAACCAGAGATCAAATTGCCAACATTTTCTGGATCATCAAAAAAGCAAGAGAGTTCCAGAAAAACATCTATTT
>NW_011494945.1:11933274-11937607 GCF_000754665.1 Bison bison bison | reverse complement strand
CAAATTTGGAAAACTCAGCAGTGGTCACAGGACTGGAAAAGGTCAGTTTTCATTCCAATCCCAAAGAAAGGCAATGCCAAAGAATGCTCAAACTACTTCACAATTGCACTCATCTCACACGCTAGTAAAGTAATGCTCAAAATTCTCCAAGCCAGGCTTCAGCAATACGTGAACCATGAAATTCCAGATGTTCAAGCCGGTTTTAAAAAAGGCAGAGGAACCAGAGATCAAATTGCCAACATTTTCTGGATCATCAAAAAAGCAAGAGAGTTCCAGAAAAACATCTATTTCTGCTTTATTGACTATGCCAAAGCCTTTGACTGTGTGGATCACAATAAACTGTGGAGAACTCTGAAAGAGATAGGAATACCAGACAACCTGACCTGCCTCTTGAGAAACCTGTATGCAGGTCAGGAAGCAACAGTTAGAACTGGACATGGAACAACAGACTGGTCCCAAATAGGAAAAGGAGTACGTCAAGGCTGTATATTGTCACCCTGCTTATTTAACTTATATGCAGAGTGCATCATGAGAAACTCTGGGCTAGAAGTAGCACAAGCTGGAACCAAGATTGCTGGGTGAAATATCAATAACCTCATGTATGCAAATGGCACTGCCCTTATGCAGAAAGTGAAGAACTACTAAAGAGCGTCTTGATTAAAATGAAAGAGGAGAGTGCAAAATTTGGCTTAAAGCTCAACATTCAGGAAACGAAGATCATGGCATCTGGTCCCATCACTTCATGGCAAATAGATGGGGAAACAGTGGAAACAGTGTCAGACTTTAGTTTTGCGGGCTCCAAAATCACTGCAGATGATGGTTGCAGCCATGAAGTTAAAAGTTGCTTACTCCTTGGAAGGAAATTATGACCAACCTAGATAGCATATTAAAAAGAAGAGATATTACTTTGACAGCAAAGGTCCATCTAGTCAAGGCTGTAGTTTTTCCAGTGGTCATGTATGGATGTGAGAGTTGGATTGTGAAGAAAACTGAGTGCCAAAGAATTGATGCTTTTGAACTGTGGTGTTGGAGAAGACTCTTGAGAGTCCCTTGGACTGCAAGGAGATCCAACCAGTCCATCCTAAAGGAGAACAGTCCTGGGTGTTCATTGGAAAGACTGATGCTAAAGCTGACACTCCAATACTTTGGCCACCTCATGAGAAGAGTTGACTTATTGGAAAAGACCCTGATGCTGGGAGGGATTGGGGGCAGGAGGAAAAGGGGACGACAGAGGATGAGATGGCTGGATGGCATCACCAACTCGATGCACATGAGTTTGGGTGAACTCTGGGAGTTGGTAATGGACAGGAGAAGGCCTGGCGTTCTGCAATTCATGGGGTCGCAAAGAGTCGGACACAACTGAGCAACTAAACTGAATTGAACTGAATATAACCTCATGAGTTATGGCCCCAGAGCTTGTTTTCTAATGAATATATGGATTCACTTCTTAGAAAAGCTAAGTTCTAGAAGTAAAGTAAGAAATTCTATTTGAAATATGTTGATTTTGAGGTACCCATACAGTACATCTGACTGGAGCTGTTAACTTATTTGGGTTCTGTACCTGAAATGAAAAATTTATTTAAGGCCTAATGAAATGAGAAAGGTAGCTGAGATGTTCTAAAGAATGCATACATTCTAAGATCAACTAACAATGCAAAACAATGAGAAATACCTTTTAAGGAGATACCAGTGAAGGAGAGATAATTAAAAAAAAAAAAAAAAAAAAAAGGTCACAGAGCCAGAAAAACTGGAGAGTATATTGTTAGGAATAAAAGGAAAGTAAATGTTTAAAAAGTAGAATTTGTCAAGGTTTAATTGAAACCTTCATAAGCTTTTTACATATAGAGATATACAGTAGTTGATTTTTAATAAAATTTTATCATGTTTCTGATCATATATTAATAGATGCTGCAAGTGAAATGCTGACCTTCATCTTTATAAGTAATAATAAAGGGTAGGTTTGTAACAATATTTAATAACTCCTACCTCAATGTTTCATTTGTCCTTTTATTTAATATTATTAAACTTTATGAACTCTTCAAAAAAAATGAAGTAATTAATCTTTATAACATCCCCTGTAGGTAGTTAGATAGCTTCATTATGATAAAAGAAAGAGAACATATATCGGTTAAATGAATATTGCAGTATCAGCACCTTAGCATTTCTGATAATCTTTTCAACCCACAAGGATAATTACATTTTTCTTTTCACAGTCTTCTTTACATGTTAAAATGACCCACATATTCTTACTTATATTTATTCTCTTTTAAGTATTTTGAATGTTGTAATAGAAATCTACAGGTATAAAGACTTTTATTATCTATTTTAAAATAATTTAAATTTTTGTTAATAACAGTTCTTCATTTAAAGTCTTTTGAGTTCCTTATTACTTATGTCTTATCCTAAAATAAAGTGCAAAACATTATAAAATGTGTATAGTCAAAAGATTTGTAAAAAGTATTTTTAAATGGACTCTAAAATAATCTATGCATGTCTCTGACTTTCATTTTATTTATTGTAACATCTATTTTATCAGTTTTGGAACTTTAGGTCAGTTAAGGGAAAATCACCTACAGGATTGAGATTACTCATCTGCATTTTGATTCTACTATTTTCTAATACAAGTGAAACTTTCCCAGGTGTCTTAAGTCATGTTCAACTCTTTATGATCCCATGTACTGTAGACAACCAGGCTCCTTTGTCCATGGGATTTCTCAGGCAAGAATACTGAAGTGAGTCATTATTTCCTTCTCCAGGGAATCTTCCTGATCCAGGGATTGAACTGGCATATCCTGCTTGGTAGATGGATTCTTTAGACTATACACTTTTAAAAACACCTGCCCTTGGCTTCAATGGCATTTTAAACAAAATCTCACCTACAATTTGCAAGACAAAGTAATTCCAGTGTTACATGCTATAAATTACAGTTTTCTGCTTGCTGCACATTTCAATTACTGGTATAGCTGTCTATCTTGACCAGTGCATTTTGGTGATTACCCCTTAAGATTTATTACCACTGACTCTAAGTATGTAGAAAAAGTCAAATAGTGAAAACAAATCTTTATTTTCAATTAAAGAACATGATCAGACCTACTGGTGTCAAAAAATAGATACATGGAAATGGGATAGTTCTATCTACTTCATTCTTCCAGTAGTCATGTATGGATGTAAGAGTTGGACCATGAAGAAGGCTGAGTGTCAAAGGAGGGATGCATTTGAACTGCGGTGTTGGAGAAGACTCCTGAGAGTCCCTTGGACAGCAAGGAAATTAAACCAGTCAATCCTAAAGGAAATAAACCCAGAATATTCATTAGAATGATTGATGCTAAAGTTTAAGCTCCAATTCTTTGGCCATTTGATGTGACGAGCCAACTCATTGGAAAAGCCCCGATCTGGGAAAGTTTGAGGGCAGGAGGAGAAAGGGGCAACAGAGGATAAAATGGTTGAATGGCATGATTGACTCAATGGACATGAGTTTGAGCAAACTCCGAGAGAGTTAAGGACAGGGAGGCCTTGTGTGCTGCAGTCCATGGGGTCATAAAGTCGGACATGCCTTAGCAACTGAACAGCAACAATCCTTAAACATGGAGCTACATCATTACTTCTTATTTATCAATATAATTTCTCCTCCACTTCCCATTTATTGTGTTAAATTGCTGATCCAAATAAGCCTTGATATTTGTATTCAGATGACCAAAGTTTAACTGCAATGGAGATTCAGTTCAGTTCAGTTCATTTCAGTCACTCAGTCATGTCCAACTCTTTGCAACCCCATGAATTGCAGTATGCCAGGCCTCCCTGTCCATCACCAACTCCCGGAGTTCACCCAAACTCATGTCCATTGAGTCAGTGATGCCATCCAGCTACCTCATCCTCTGTCGTCCCCTTCTCCTCCTGCCCTCAATCTTTCCCAGCATCAGGGTCCTTTCAAATGAGTCAGCTCTTCGCATGAGGTGGCCAAAATATTGGAGTTTCTGCTCCAACATCAGTCCTCCCAATGGACACCCAGGACTGGTCTCCTTTAGAATGGACTGGTTGGATCTCCTTGCAGTCCAAGGGATTCTCAACAGTCTTCTCCAACACCACATTTCAAAAGCATCAATTCTCTGGCTTTCAGCTTTCCTTATAGTCCAACTCTCACATCCATACATGACCACTGGAAAAGCCACAGCCTTGATTAGATGGACCTTTATTGACAAAGTAATGTCTCTGTTTTTAATATGCTGTCTAGGTTGGTCATAACTTTCCTTCCAAGGAGTAAGTGTCTTTTAATTTCATGGCTGTAGTCACCATCTGCACTGATTTTGGAGCCCAGAGAAATAAAGTCAGCCAC
>NW_011494945.1:11931616-11932911 GCF_000754665.1 Bison bison bison | reverse complement strand
CATTCCAGTGTTCTTGCCTGGAGAATCCCAGGGACAGGGAAGCCTGGTGGGCTGCCGTCTATGGGGTCGCACAGAGTCAGACATGACTGAAGTGAGTTTTAGCAGTAGCAGCAGCCCACGATATACCTGAAGAGCCTAAACATTTGTGGCTTAGGATTAAAGAATGTATTTCTTCTAAAATATGTAGATTTATTAACACTTCCCTATCAAATTAAAAACAATTGCTTTCTTCTTCAGGTCTAATTAAAGAGATGTCAAAAGTACCACTTACAGAGCTTATTATGTGTCCCTCATACTCTGAAGCTACAATTGATTAAAGTCTCACTGAAGCCCAGGAAACAGGGACCATTTGCTTGAGACAGCTGACCAAAGAGAAACAGATGCACGGAGAGCACACTGCTCTTCCCCTGATGACAAGGGCAAAAATCCACACTGCAAGCCATCTTACAAAAGATTTCACCTCAGAACCCTACCTGCGGAGGGTATGAGGACCCAACAGAGAGTCCTTACATAGTGAAGTATACATAAGAATAACTATACTGTGTTCTATCTTGGAACCAAGCAAATGAAAGGTAAAAACCTAGCAAATGAAAAGGTAAAAATTTCTTGAGAAATATAAAATTCTGGACAGTTGCTGATGCTGAGAAATGATTCCTAAGAGGTCTGATAAACTCTGAGCACAAGCAAAGCTGTCATGCATCCAGTCCAAAGAACTGCACAGGATGGAAGCAGTGGCAGCTCTCCTTCTGTATGGCCTCCAAAAAGCTGGAGCAAGAGTGCAAAAGTGTGCTGGCAGCCATGCACAGTCTGGTTGATAAACCTCAGAACCCCACTGATACTCTCAAAGTAACTGACACACACTTTGAGGGGAGCTATTTTCTCCTTGACAGAGGAGTTCACAATTTGGGTACTGAATAAATAAGGAAAGAAAATAATATTATTTATTATTAATAAATAAATAATAAGAAAGTGAAACTCTGGGGGAAACTTTATATTTGGACTTTACTTAATATCTAATCTCTTTCACTTTTGCTTCTCCTGAAGACATGATACTCTTGCTTTCCAATAAATTCCCCTATTTGTTTATGTTAGCTCAAAGTCACAGGATTTGTACCTCAGACAAGAACTCTTTTCTCCATAGTGTTAAGCAATATATGACAGACTGAATGGAAAAATTTTTACCATTAACTAATTGGTTCATAAAAATATTCTTTTTAAAGTCAATTTAATATTGCCTCTCATAAATTGTTTCTCTGCTTCATTTATAAGGAAAATGTTTATACTGAACAGAAATA
>NW_011494945.1:11930877-11931516 GCF_000754665.1 Bison bison bison | reverse complement strand
TAACTTTCCTTCCAAGGAGTAAGTGTCTTTTAATTTCATGGCTGTAGTCACCATCTGCACTGATTTTGGAGCCCAGAGAAATAAAGTCAGCCACTATTTCCCTATCTATTTGCCATGAAGTGATGGGGTTTAACTAATTGATAACAGTTTGCCATAACCAACTGTACTTCTGCTTTTATACTAAAGATTTTTTGTTATTGTTGTCATTTTGGCTATCTTCTTATGATCTTTTTTCCTGTAGTTGCCTCTTTTTATCACATTATCTAAAATCTCATTTATTTCCTCCCACTGATTCTATTAAACCTCTTCTCTTATGTATAGTGATAATATATGACTGCTTGTTAAGAGACCTTTATCAGTTTCAGCTGATAGCTCAAATGTTGAGCAGAACATTTATGGCAACATAAATGCCATAACATAGATGCCAAGTTGACCTCCTTGTAAAAGGAGCTACCTAAAGTGAATTTAGCCCCTCTCAGCCCATGATATCAGAGAAGGCAATGGCACCCAACTCCAGTACTCTTGCCTAGAAAATCCATGGACAGAAGAGCTTTCTAGGCTGTGGTCCAAGGGGTCGCTAAGAGTTGGACACGACTGAGCAACTTCACTTTGACTTTTCACTTTCATGCATTGGAGAAG
>NW_011494945.1:11926463-11929061 GCF_000754665.1 Bison bison bison | reverse complement strand
TGGAAAAGACTCTGATGCTGGGAAGGATTGGGGGCAGGAGAAGAAGGGGACGACAGAGGATGAGATGGCTGGATGGCATCACTGACTCAATGGATGTGAGCCTCGGTGAACTCTGGGAGTTGGTGATGGACAGGGAGGCCTGGTTGTGCTGCAATTCATGGGGTTGCAAAGAGTCAGACATGACGGAGAGACTGAACTGACTGACTGACCAAGACTTATTTTATTCAGGAAATGAAGATCACTTAATAGAAAAATTCATTCTTACATTAGAATTAAATAAATTGAAAACAGGCTCATTACATGAGATTTTATTCATTGGTGTACTGGGGTCCCAAAGAGTAGGACACGACTGAACAACTAAGCATAGCACACATCTTTTATATGCCTTTGCTTCACTCTGGTAACTTTGCCTGGAGTTCCTTTTCCTCAGCTGATAATTTTCCAGAAACTATAAAACCCGACAACCTACGATATCCAGTTCAATTGCTAACATCTTCATAAATAATATTTCTCTATTTCTAAAGCTCCTTCCCAAGTCTTATTCTGTGGTATACAGCTTATAGTGAGCCAAGTGTGTGATGAATTTTACTTTTAAAAAACTGTGCCATCCAGGGGAAGTTTGCAACTTATTCAGGTTCCTATTCATAGTCTTTGACAGTGTGGATCACAATAAACTGTGGAAAATTCTAAAGTGAAAAAGAATTAAAGAGCCTCCTGATGAAAGTGAAAGAGGAGAGTGAAAAGCTGGCTTAAACTCAACATTCAGAAAACTAAGATCATGGCATCTGGTCCTCACTTCATGACAAATAGATGGGGAAATAATGCAAACAGTGAGAGACTTTATTTTGGGGGGCACAAAAATCACTGCAGATGGTGACTATAGCCATGAAACTAAAAGACACTTGCTCTTTGGAAGAAAAGCTATGACCAACCTGGACAGCATATTAAAAAGCAGAGACATTACTTTACCAACAAAGGTCTGTCTAGTCAAAGCTATGGTTTTTCCAGTAGTCATGTATGGATGTGAGAGTTAGTTGGACTATAAAGAAGGCTGAGTGCCAAAAAACTGATGCTTTTGAAATGCGGTGTTATAGTTTCATTCTTTTACAAGTGGTTGACCAGATTTCCCAGCACCACTTGTTAAAGAGATTGTCTTTAATCCATTGTATATTCTTGCCTCCTTTGTCAAAGATAAGGTGTCCATATGTGTGTGGATTTATCTCTGGGCTTTCTATTTTGTTCCATTGATCTATATTTCTGTCTTTGGGCCAGTACCATACTGTCTTGATAACTGTGGCTTTGTAGTAGAGCCTGAAGTCAGGTAGGTTGATTCCTCCAGTTCCATTCTTCTTTCTCAAGATAGCTTTGGATATTCGAGGTTTTTTGTATTTCCATACAAATTGTGAGATTATTTGTTCTAGCTCTGTGAAGAATACCGTTGGTAGCTTGATAGGGATTGCATTGAATCTATAAATTGCTTTGGGTAGTATACTCATTTTCACTATATTGATTCTTCCAATCCATGAACATGGTATATTTCTCCATCTATTAGTGTCTAACACTATACACAAAAATAAACTCAAAATGGATTAAAGATCTAAACGTAAGACCAGAAACTATAAAACTCCAAGAGGAGAACATAGGCAAAACACTTTCTGACATACATCACAGCAGGATCCTCTATGACCCATCTCCCAGAATATTGGAAATTAAAGCAAAAATAAACAAATGGGACCTAATTAAACTTAAAAGCTTCTGCACATCAAAGGAAACTATTAGCAAGGTGAAAAGGCAGCCTTCAGAATGGGAGAAAATAATAGCAAGTGAAGCAACTGACAAACAACTAATCTCAAAAATATACAAGCAACTCCTACAGCTCAACTCCAGAAAAATAAATGACCCAATCAAAATATGGGCCAAAGAACTAAATAGACATTTCTTCGAAGAAGACATACAGATGGCTAACAAACACATGAAAAGATGCTCAACATCACTCATTATCAGAGAAATGCAAATCAAAACCACTATGAGGTACCACTTCACACCAGTCAGAATGTCTGCGATCCAAAAGTCTACAAGCAATAAATGCTGGAGAGGGTGTGGAGAAAAGGGAACTCTCTTACACTGTTGGTGGGAATGCAAACTAGTACAGCCACTATGGAGAACAGTGTGGAGATTCCTTAAAAAACTGGAAATAGAACTGCCTTATGATCCAGCAATCCCACTGCTGGGCATACACACTGAGGAAACCAGAAGGGAAAGAGACACGTGTACCCCAATCTTCATCGCAGCACTGTTTATAATGGCCAGGACATGGAAGCAACCTAGATGTCCATCCAGCAGATGAATGGATAAGAAAGCTGTGGTACATATACACAATGGAGTATTACTCAGCCATTAAAAAGAATACATTTGAATCAGTTCTAATGAGGTGGATGAAACTGGAGCCTATTATACAGAGTGAAGTAAGCCAGAAAGAAAAACACCAATATAGTATACTAACGCATATATATGGAATTTAGAAAGATGGTAACAATAACCCTGTGTACGAGACAGCAAAAGAGACACTGATGTATAGAACTGTCTTATGGACTCTGT
>NW_011494945.1:11921824-11925858 GCF_000754665.1 Bison bison bison | reverse complement strand
GCTGGAAAAGATTGAAGGCAGGAGGAGAAGGGGACAACAGAGGATGAGATGGTTGGATGGCATTACCAATTCAATGGACATGAGTTTGAGTAGGCTCCAGGGGTTGGTGATGGACAGGGAAGCCTGCAGTGCTGCATCCATGGGTTTGCAAAGAGTCGGACATGACTGAGCAACTGAACTGAACTGAACTGAACTGATTCACTGTAATTTTTTTTTCCTTACAACTTCCTATTATTTTTATTCTCTATACTTCTCATATGTACTAATTTAATGTTTGAATTTTTAATCTGTGTCCTGAAATAAACTGTAAAGTTTGTGACATCAAGTACCTTTTCTACCTTTTTAGCATTCTACTAAATGTAAGAATAATGTAATAATAATTACAAATGTAGGCAAATGTAATAATAATAATAAAGGCTGTATGTTAGACATTATTCTAGACCATTTAGTCTACCAATACAATGACGAGTCTATAATTTTATCTCCATTTGCTCATGAGGAACTAAAATACCATTTTTACTAACTTACCCAAAGTATGACAGTTACTTTACTAATTAAGAGGCTGATAGTCAGAGGTATGTTTTCAGAGAATGTAAAATTAAGCCTGTATCTTATTTACGTCTCATGACACACATATAGTAGATGATTAATACATATTTATGAATAATGAATCATTTATAGAAAAGTACTGATTATCCTCTAGTTAAGATAATCTGTATTTCCAAAGACACAAACATTGTTTTTCAAATAACAACTTACAAATTAAAATTACAAGTATGATTATTTGTAAAAATGTAACATATTTTCAGAAAAACAAGTAGATTATTACTAATATAGATTTAATATTTAGGAAGTAACATATTTTTGGTTCACAAAGGACTAAAAGGTAAAAGAAAAGCTGCTTATCAATTTGTAGTAAAGTAGTACCAATACAATAAGACTTTTAAAATGGATTTCTATTGGTCATTTCATTGAATCGATCAGTTAAGCTGTCGTTGTTATGTAAAGCTCAGCTAAATAAAACTTTTGAAAAATAGTAACTGTAAGACAAAATTACAGTTTGAAAACCTTTGACATGTATAAAAATTAGTATAATAAAAAGACAATAAGTTGTTTATGAACAGAATACCACTTACTGAAAGCTTTAAAGATAATTTTTATAAAGACCCTAAATATGCTTTGATTCAGTGCACCATTCAGTGTCTCTGAAATAGGAAATAGTTTTTTTAATCAATAAATGTGCGCCAACTTCTATCAATATACTTAAGCAAAAAATAAGAAAACAACATTGCCTTTTTTTTTTTTTTTTTTCTAATAGCACTAACCAGGAATAATAGATGGAGAAGGCAATGGCACCCTACTCCAGTACTCTTGCCTGGAAAATCCCATGGATGGAGAAGCCTGGTGGGCTACAGTCCATGGGGTCGCTGAGTCGGACACGACTGAGCAATTTCACTTTCACTTTTCACTTTCATGCATTGGAGAAGGAAATGGCAACCACTCCAGTGTTCTTGCCTTGAGAATCCCAGGGATGGAGGAGCCTGGTGGGCTGCCATCTATGGGGTCACACAGAGTCGGACACAACTGAAGTGACTCAGCAGCAGCAGGAATAATAGATAGCTCAAATATCATTCAAAAAGTGTGCAGATAGAGTTTCTAGAAAGAATAATGAACTTAAATTCCAGAGAGGCTCACTGTCAGTTCAGGTTCAGACTGAAGGTTTACATTCTGGGGTCATTTATATATTTCCAGAAAGAAAGGCAGGAGAGTCATAAACAATTGAAAAGGATGTGATGTTATCAATAATATGAATTAATATGAGTGAGCTTAATGCTGAAAAGATCATCAGTAGTTTCTGCCCTAATTCAGAATGTTTAGGACTGGATTTTACTCCGTAAATCAAAAGGCAAACAGTACAAAAATAATGGCTATTTAGGAGAAAAGGGAAGCAATAGGTCAAATTATCCAATATAAGTGTAATCTTACATGAGACTAAACATGACTGGGGCAAATTTTGAGGAAAATATATGTAGAATCTTATAGCTGTTCTCCTAAGGTTATCAAAACGATACTCACTCACTGCCATTCACACACACACACACACACACACACACACACACACACACACGGCTAAATATTCTATTTTCTTTAGTTCTTTAGAATATTTATTCAAAATTAGAAAACATAATAATTAGGAAAGCAAACAGTGGAACCTAATCTTGAAAATTAGGCAGTTATTATTTCATTCTTATTGACTTATAATAAGACATATTTTAATATAGCTCTTAGGGATTTTATTTGCATGAAAGGACTGCACTGCACAATGAAATTCTTTGTCTCAACTTCATCTAACTCTTCTAGTCCTGGAAGAATGCTGGAGTTTAGATGGCTTCTTCATGTGACTTCAATTTATCTTAAGAATTAATTTAATAAGTTTAAGCACACTTAAATATCTACACAGAAAACAGTTGCTAAAGGTATTTTACAAGGAAGTTTGACCAAAAATCATCAGTTCAATAACCTAGCAATTTACTTTCAAGATTTTATCTCAGTCTTCTGATTAAAACACACACACACACACACACACACACACACACACATAGACTACAATGAAATTGATTGCTTTTATGATTGTAGGATCAGAGAAGGAGCTTTTTTTTCTTGGCACTGCCATCTCCTTGAACTATATAGGAATGCTTGTGGAATAGAATTATAGTCCTCTAACTTGGAGACAGCTAGTCATAAATTATTAGATCATTATTAGAAAGTCAGTCTGGATCAACCCATGTCAAAGAAGATAGAGTAGCTTTCAAGATGCTGCACTAAGAAGAGCTACAGGGACAACAACAAATTTGTTTACTGTTAGATAGAAATCGGCATGTTTACCGATTATTACTTGTTAGAATTAATTATAGCAGACATATCAAATAAACAGGGAATGGGCTTTTCAAATGCATTAAATATAGGTTAGCTGTATTATAATTGTAATGAAATAAATTTGTTATTGGCCAATTAAAAGGTTTCCCAGTGATTATTCTAATAAGGTAGGTTGTAAAAATAGTCATAAGCTCATAAATGTTATTCAGTTGTTCAGTTGTAATAGAGTTATTCAAAATGTAAAGCTATATACAAAGAATTCCAAGTGATATAATTTAAAAATCTGAGAGAAAAATATGCATATGGTGATATTAAGCAATACTGAAGAAACTGATTCTTGAAAGGATGAATAGAATTTATAAATGATACTGTCACTTGACAAAGATAGAATTCAAATGACAGTAATAACAGAATAGAATGAAAGCTAAAACATCAATAAGACAAACAGTTTGTAATATATACTACATTGCAAAAAATTTTGGTGATAGTTTTCCAAGTCAACATGGATCCCTTTAGTGCCAAAATTATATATATGTATAAAAAGTAATAGCAAAAAAACACTGAAAGATATCATAAAATAAAACATAACATACTAAAGGAATGCTTAAACAGAAAAATCTGCATAATTTTGATCAGGATCACTAAAACAATAAATTTGGGGAAAAAGTACCAACTTTTAAAGATGAAATACCATAGCTATTGTGTTTACTAGGTTTATTTTATGATCATTATTAAGATTATGATATTATTGCTCTTTTTAAATGTTCTTAGACTTTGATATTGATGCAAATTCTTTAACTTTAGCCTGGTCAATATGCCATTGGACATATTTTGCTTCCTGGATCAAAGTAATATGGTTTTAACTTTTTAGAACTCACAATTTATATTCCTCCAACAAAAATTTTTGAAAAATGGAAAATAAATGGCAATCTCAGTTATATTAATAAAAGATAAATGTATGCAAAACTTCTATAGTTTTATTAGTTCATTCATCAAAATATTTTTTGAAAAACATCTAAAAATCAGACAGTGCTGTCTGGGGAGGACTAACAAATAGCTGTGAAAAGAAGAGAAGGGAAAAGCAAAGGAGAAAAGGAAAGATATAAACATCTGAATGCAGAGTTCCAAAGAATAGCAAGAAGAGATAAGAAAGCCTT
>NW_011494945.1:11917076-11920767 GCF_000754665.1 Bison bison bison | reverse complement strand
CCTTGGAAGGAAAGTTATGACCAACCTAGATAGCATATTCAAAAGCAGAGACATTACTTTGCCAACAAAGGTCCGTCTAGTCAAGGCTATGGCTTTTCCTGTAGTCATGTATGGATGTGATAGTTGGACTGTGAAGGAGGCTGAGTGCCGAAGAATTGATGCTTTTGAAGTGTGGTGTTGGAGAAGACTCTTGAGAGTCCCTTGGACTGCAAGGTGATCCAACCTGTCCATTCTGAAGGAGATCAGCCCTAGGATTTCTTTGGAAGGAATAATGCTAAAGCTGAAACTCCAGTACTTTGGCCATCTCATGTGAAGAGTTGACTCATTGGAAAAGACTCTGATGCTGGGAGGGATTGGGGGCAGGAGGAGAAGGGGACGACAGAGGATGAGATGGCTGGATGGCATCACTGACTCGATGGACATGAGTCTGAGTGAACTCCAGGAGTTGGTGATGGACAGGGAGGCCTAGCATGCTGTGATTCATGGGATCGCAAGGAGTTGGACACGGCTGAGCGACTGAACTGAAGTGATAGTAATGAACAAAACTGACAGGTTCTTAGGGCACTTAACTGAATGTAGAACTAAAATGGCAATGAAGGTGGCCCAGATGATGAGATGTGTATGAGCCAAGACAGAAAATTATAGTGGAAATATGATGAATAAATAAGATATTACTGCATAAAGAAGTTGAACCTCATCATACAACCTTAAGGAAATGAAAATGCATTCCAAAGAAATTGATATCATGTAGTTTAAAAAATCATGGTAGTATTTTGAAGAAAATCATACAATCTTTTTTATTAATTTTTATAGCAACAAACTAAGTAATGTAGATAAAAGCATGAAAGATGTTACCAATGATTTGTATTATTATAGGCAAATTGATGACAGCTAACCCTCTATGGTCTAGAAATTTATAAGCATTTCCAAATTATTCATTTCCACAATAATGGAGCTAATAATGAATAAATAAAAACAGAGTGGATTTTGGAGTAAAGTGTAAATAGTAAAAGATACTGCTAATAAAAGTAAAAATATAAATAATAAAAGTAAATGTTACTAGCTGCATGCCATTAAGTACTATATTAAATCACTAAAACATAGAGTGTTTCTTATCTAAATTAATGTTCTTTAAATAAGATATTTACGAAGCTGGATTTACATCTGGATTTTCACAGGAGCAGTAGGTAAGGGAGGGAGTTTTAAAGAAATAATGTATTGATGCTCACCTTACAAATATATTCCATTTTTAAAACAGATATACTTGAGAATTTGCCAACATTTCATGTAGCTCTCAGCCTAGTTCTCTTTTTTCATCTTACTTTTCACAAGCTGCCTTCTCCCACTACTACAAAAGAACGTAGTTACTAGAACACTTCTGAATCTTAGATGAATACATTGCCTCAAGGTGTGAAAACATCCAGGTACTTATCAGAGGAATATTCTCAAAATTTTAACTTTTTCATCCCTTTATTGTCAAAGAATGAGTAACATCGAAGAGTGAAGTCACTTGAAACAAAAACAAACAGATCATCCTCAGAAACAATGCAGGTAGAGGTGCCTCAGTCACTCATCTTAGATGCAGAAGATAGAGGTGGGGGTGTGAGTGGGATGCATATTAACATGCTAATTTGAACTGAAAACCAAAGTCAATCTTTCATTTCTAACCAGATGATTTGACTGACAGATTTGATAATAAAAACTGACCTTTTCTTGTCAGTTCTCACAAAAGTTTATTAAAACAGGTGGTTTATTGCCCAAAAATACTGCATTTTTATGCTGTACTGTAATTAACAACATGTCAGTTTTTCAACCTTTTCTGTTGACTTGGGGATAAAGTAAGGTTTTCTAAATAAAATACTTAGAGAGAAAATTAACATTCAGTTTATTAGTACATAGATTGTGTGCATGTGTGTGTGTATATATATAGATATTATTCATTTCAGAAAAGTCTGAAAAGAAACATTAGATTTTTGTCCTGTGAAGAAAGATAGTCCACCTTTATTAAACATTTTCCTTAGAAAAAATAAGTAAACCTAAAAAATCTGAGAAGATAAAGGGAATAAGGTCAGGAAGGTGGTGAATTATAAACTTTATAAATATATAGTAATATAATATCCCTTATTTTGATTTAAATTATTCAGCATCTTTATCACATCATCTACAACAAAGAGTGGTATTATGCTTCAAAATATTCTTCTCACTCAAAGCCGGTACACTGGGACAACCCTGAGGGATGGGATGCAGAGGAAGGTGGGAGGGGGGTTCAGGATGGGGGACACATGTACACCCATGGCTGACTCATGTCAGTATATGGCAAAAACCACAACAGTATTGTAAAGTAATTAGCCTCCAATTAAAATTAATTAATTAATTAAAAAATATTCTTCTCAGAGTCGTTGGCTTATCTTTTATTTTGAACTTCATATTATCTGGGTCCACATTACACATGCTTATACATTCCTTAGTTTGGCACAAAGGTTTTTATATCACAGTATTGTGAAACTCATTGAGCTTTAAAGTTTTGAAAGATGTTTCGTATATATGTGATAAACATGTATCACTATTTTAAAAAAGAAAAAAAAACCTGCCACAAACAGCTGAAAACCACAGCCATTCTAATTTATCTCACAGATTTTGTAGGTCATAAGGGCAGAGCTGAGCTGTGAGATTATTCTGTTCCTCATGTACCCAGCTGCTGGATGGACTGGTCTGAACAAACCAAGAGGTATCATATGCCTGGAGATGGATAGAAGGCTGTGCTTAGCTGGTCTGGTGACTAGCATGCTGCCTTAAGATAAAGGGCCTTTGTACATGACAGCCAATTGTCCCCAGAGTGAGAGTTCCAAGTAATCAGGTGGAAGCTATTTGGCCTTTTATGACCTAGCCCCAGAAGTAATACAGCATACACTACTGGTTGATGTATTCATGAACTCTCCTAGCTTTGAGAAAAGATCTAGATGGGAAGAATGGTAGAATATCTTTTTAAAAACAGCTATTTTTGGTGAAAATTATATGAAGTTCAACAATATTTTTAAATTCAGATTCTTTTGCCTGTTCAAACTGAATACAAATAAAACTAATACCATATATTATGTAAAAGCTGAATTACTATGCCTTGTTAAAATTCTATATAATTATTTCTTCCAAATATCAACCTGTACTTTTAGCGACATACAAACACAGAGAGGTGTCTAGAATTATGTTTATACAAATCAGAAGATATACTTCTGTAGATAAGCTTAATCCATTGCAATAAAATAGTATATATCAATATCCTTTTCGTCCATCTGTATGTGTCTATTATGTGTCTATTATGCGTCTATTATGTCTCCGTATTGCCAAATTGAGACTTAAATTGAAGAAAGTGGGGAAAACCAATAGACCATTCAGGTATGACCTAAATGAAATCCCCTATGTTTATACAGAGGAAGTGAGAAATAGATTTAAGGGACTAGATCTGATAGACAGAGTGCCTGATGAACTATGGGCAGAGGTTCATGACATTGTAAAGGAGAAAGGGATCAAGACCATTCCCAAAAAAAGAAATGCAAAAAGCAAAATGGCTGTTGGACGAGGCCTTAAAAATAGCTGTGAAAAGAAGAGAAGCAAAAAGAGAAGGAGAAAAGGAAAGATATACCCATTTGAAAGCAGAGTTCCAAAGAAGAGCAAGAAGAGATAAGAAAGCCCT
>NW_011494945.1:11915819-11916545 GCF_000754665.1 Bison bison bison | reverse complement strand
CTGGAATGTGAAGTCAAGTGGGCCTTAGAAAGCATCACTATGAACAAAGCTAGCGGAGGTGATGGAATTCCAGTTGAGCTATTTCAAATCCTAAAAGATGATGCTGTGAAAGTGCTGCACTCAATATGCCAGCAAATCTGGAAAACTCAGCAGTGGCCACAGGACTGGAAAAGGTCAGTTTTCATTCTAATCCCAAAGAAAGGCAATGCCAAAGAATGCTCAAACTACCGCACAATTGCACTCATCTCACACGCTAGTAAAGTAATGCTCACAATTCTCCGAGTTAGGCTTCAGCAATACGTGAACCCTGAACTTCCAGATGTTCAAGCTGGTTTTAGAAAAGGCAGAGGAACCAGAGATCAAATTGCCAACATCTGCTGGATCATCAAAAAAGCAAGAGAGTTCCAGAAAAACATCTATTTCTGCTTTATTGACTATGCCAAAGCCTTTGACTCTGTGGATCACAATAAACTGTGAAAAATTCTGAAAGAGATGGCAATACCAGACCACCTGACCTGCCTCTTGAGAAACCTATGTGCAGGTCATGAAGCAACAGTTAGAACTGGATATGGAACAAGAGACTGGTTCCAAATAGGAAAACGAGTACGTCAAGTCTGTATATTGTCACCCTGCTTATTTAACTTATATGCAGAGTACATCATGAGAAACACTGGGCTGGAAGAAACACAAGCTAGAATCAAGATTGCTGGGAGAAATATCAGTAAC
>NW_011494945.1:11915160-11915719 GCF_000754665.1 Bison bison bison | reverse complement strand
AAAAAGTTGGCTTAAAGCTCAACATTCAGAAAAAGAAGATCATGGCATCTGGTCCCATCACTTCATGGGAAATAGATGGGGAAACTGTGGAAACAGTGTCAGACTTTATTTTTGGGGGCTCCAAAATTACTGCAGATGGTGATTGGAGCCATGAAATTAAAAGATGCTTACTCCTCGGAAAGAAAGTTATGACCAACCTAGACAATATATTAAAAAGCAGAAATATTACTTTGCTAACAAAGGTCCATCTAGTCAAGGCTATGGTTTTTCCAGTGGTCATGTATGGATGTGAGAGTTTGACTGTGAAGAAAGCTGAGCGCCAAAGGATTGATGCTTTTGAAGTGTGGTGTTGGAGAAGACTCTTGAGAGTCCCTTGGACTGCAAGGACATCCAAACAGTCCATCCTAAAGAGGATCAGTCCTGGGTGTTCATTGAAAGGACTGATGCTAAAGCTGAAACTCCAATACTTTGGCCACCTCATGTGGAATTGACGCATTGGAAAAGACCCTGATGGTGGGAGGGATTGGAGGCAGGAGGAGAAGGGGACAACAGAGGATGG
>NW_011494945.1:11908774-11915060 GCF_000754665.1 Bison bison bison | reverse complement strand
TATGGCTGGATGGCATCCCCGACTCAATGGACTTAGTTTGAGTGAACTCCACGAGTTGGTGATTGACAGGGAGGCCTGGCGTGCTGTGATTCATGGAGTCGCAAAGAGTTGGACACAACTGAGTAACTGAACTGATGTGTCTATTGGGATCATGATATATACCTACATTGTGTTAGGTGCTACAGGGCATACCAAGCCAGAAAGATTTTTTTTCCCTTTATGAACTTATTTATAGATGACTTATGCAAGCTACATTTAAACTCCTATCTAAAAAACACTGATCTGTAAATCTAGGTTGATGGAGAAGGAATAATATGTAAGCTCTATCTTATATTAGGATCACTGAATTCTTCCTACTTAAAAATGTGGGCTTTTGTTTGTTTGAGGCAATAGAACCTTCCAAAAACAAATTAGAACAGAATGTAAAATAGTTTATATTAAAGGAGGAAAATAATTATAATAATTTACACTCAAGCTAAATCATTTTTTTGAAAACATTTTCAGAGAATCTGAGGAAGAGATTTCTTACAAGGAGGAAATGTGTATAGAAAAGAGAGGTGAGGAGGCTCTCAGACACCTCTTTGAGAACTAACAATTTTGCCCAGAGCCAGCACTGAACAAGAAAACAAGTAATAAGTTGTTAATTTGATGTTTCAGGCAAAAGTTACAAAAGGAGCTTTTGAAGGAGGAAATCAATGTGAAATCAAATCATCAGGGAAAATTAGCTCTATCACATAAACACCTTCCAGCATTGCCTCAAAAATTACAAGACAGGTCAAGATGAACAAAATTGTTTGATTTGTGTAAAAAGGAAGATGTCTAGAAAATGTACATCATCAAAAACTGTGAATTAGAACAACAAATTTTTTTTCATGTTTAGCCTATTGTAGGATACACATGAATTTTTTTTCATCTTTATCCTTTAATAGTCTGTCTTGCAGTTAAGAAAAATCTACATTTTCTATATTGTCAGATCTCCCAGGAAATATTTTAATATTTTGATTAATAAACTAAAGAAAAAGTTCATGATTCAATTCATCATTTGTCCCTAGACAAAATATAATCAATGCAATTTGTAGAGAAAGACATAGTCACTATACAATCATTTAATATTTTAAAAATTTACTAATACTGCTATTAACTTTAAACTCTGGGCAAATTTTTACCTTACATATGTATGCTGCTGCTGCTAAGTCGCTTCAGTCATGTCTGACTCTGTGTGACCCCATAGACGGCAGCCCACCAGGTCACCCCAGTCCCTGGGATTCTCCAGACAAGAACACTGGAGTGGGTTGCCATTTCCTTCTCCAATGCATGAAATTGAAAAGTGAAAGTGAAGTCGCTCAGTCTTGTCTGACTCTCAACGACTCCATGGACTGCAGCCTACCAGGCTCCTCCATCCTTGGGATTTTCCAGGCTAGAATATTGGAGTGGGTTGCCATTGCCTTATCCATACATTCATATAAAATATTACTGAAATGCAGAATCTCAACTGTATCCTAGCTCCTTATTTTATGGAACATTGAATTACATATAGATAAAACTGCTACAATGTAGTGGAGATTTCAGAATTTAATCACAATTCTGCCCTATAATATACACAAGTTCAGGGAAAAATGTATGCCTACACTTTAATGTCAAATATGTGTATATATTACATCATAAATATATATACAAGATTGTACTGTTTTATCATTTTATAGAGAAATTATAAAACAGGCACAGAGTCACTTGTCATTTGGTCACATATTTCCTATCTCACTTTTTACAAAGAGACTAGTATTGATCATTAATCATATGTGCATTTAGAAAAAAATGTGACTTTAAAATGTTCATATTCTCTGAACCATCATATTTCCTTACTGGATTTATTCTAAAACACAAACTCATTGAAAAGATTTTCATTTACACATTATATCTAATAGTATAAAGATTAACTCCAATAACCACTGAATGCTTAGTGTTATGCCCATTAAAATACTGAAAGAATATTTTAAAGCAAAATTTCTAGAATATAATGTGTGTTTAGTCACTCAGTCATGTCTGACTCTTTGCAACCCCAGGGACTGTAGCCCTCCAGGTTCCTCTGTCCATGGGGATTTTCCAGGCAAGAATACTGGAGCAGGTTGCCATGCCCTTCTCCAGGGTATCTTTCTAACCAAGTGCTCAAATCCAGGTATCCCATATTGCAGGCAGATTCTTTACTGCCTGAGCCACCAGGGAAGCCCCTAGAATAGAATACTAAATAAAAAATAATACAAATATATATAAAAATATAGATATAGATAATGGTACACTTTTATATAAGTTTTCATCACAAACATATACTGAGCACTTTATATTGTCCTGGCTGTATGAAATGCCTTCAAGAAACAAACAAAAATCTCTGCCCTGGTGGAAAACATAAATCATAAACAATATATAAAACATAAATCTAAAATAATATATAAATTTCATATTGTCTTAGAAAGTCACAAGTGCAGCGAGGGAAAAAGGGAAAAAAAAAATGGAGTAGAAAGGGACACTGAAAAGGGTGCAGTTTTAAGTAAAATTTATCACTGTTGTCCACAATGAGAAGGTGATATTAAAGCAAAAGCCTTTATCAGATGAGGGTGCTGAATGGCCTACTGGGAGAAGTGGGTGGAGGTATAGCTGTAGTATAGGCTTGGTTGTCTGGCCTGTTTGAGGAGTAATCAATGAAGCCAATGAGAACAGTAAAGGGACAAGAATAATCAGTAGAAAAACATAAGTTGGCAGTATAGCGGGGGACCAGATCACATCAGTCTCCTATCCTATTCTGAGTAAGATGGAGAGCTTTGTCAAAAATTGAAACTGAAGAGTGATTTGATCTCATCCTTTGAACATGGCCAGACTAAACTAGGTGATTCTATTCATCAGTCTGCAGCTAAGATGATCGAAGTGGTGACATTACTCAGCATAAATGAATATCTGTATTCCTCATGGTATCTAACCTCTAGGAGGCTCTCGTGTTTGTTCACATGTCATTCTATGGTCCCAAGAAACAAAAAGAAGTCCCAAGGGCTCTTCAGGCCAGGTTCAGAACTCACATAACTTCATTTCTACTACACTATGGGTCAAATCATATTTTTGATAGTACAAAGCCAACTCCAATCCAAGGGGTGACTCTACCTCTTGTTGAGGTGGGGTACAAAATGTTGTGACAACAGTTGTAACCTAGCCTTCTGTCCTCTGACCACAACTACTTAACCTGCCGCACAAGCAAAATATATTCACCTTTATTTCAAGACCCTAAAAATCTCATTTGATTATGGCAGAGAGTGAGAGAGTGAAGTCGCTCAGTCGTATCCGACTCTTTGCGACCCCATGGACTGTTGTGTACCATTCTCCTCAGTCCATGGGATTTTCCAGGCAAGAGTACTGGAGTGGATTGCCATTTCCTTCTCCAGAGGCTCTTCCTGACCCAGGGATCAAATCTGGGTCTCCCACATTGTAGGCAGATGCTTTACCATCTGAGGCAACTAGGCTTCAAATCTAGGATCTTGTGATCTAAAACGGATCCAGTTTCAGTTTTCTCTTCTCTTTATCTAGAAACATATAAATTGAAAGAAATATGGCTCCATCACAACTAAATATAATGTTACTACAAAGAACAATAACTTCTATAGGTATCACATTAATTTTTACTGAATTTAAACTGAGAGTTCACTTGTAAGTAATGTCTCAGTTGGATATACTGTGTGGATATTTATACATATGTGTGTGTGTATATGTGTGTATGTGCATGTGTGTGTTTATATATATATGAATATATATATGAATAAGTATGAATGTATATGAATTCATATGAATATATATATGAATAAGTGAATTTGTAGGATGGATGTGGAGTATGGAGCCTTGGGCATAGGGAGAAGCATTTGTAAGGTACTAGAGGTGAGAGTTCATTGTGCTAGAATCATGTAAGGGGAAAGTAGTAAGAAATGAAATGATCTAGATTACTAGATCAAAAGCCTTGGGAAGCACTTGCATAGAGGGTAATTATAAGGTGTTGATCACAAAACTGACATGAAGAGAGTTGTGCCTAAGAAGATATTTATAGTAATTGCAAAAATACATGAAGATTTGCAAGTTAAGAGGCAAAAAAGTAGTAAGAATTCTTTTGTAATAAATAACCTAAACCAAGGTTTATATGATTAAGCTAAACTAGGAGGGTGGTAATAAGAATGAAGTATAAGTGGATATAATCAAAGACATGTTTGGTGGAAGACTGATACAAATTGATGGATAAGGATGTGGATGAAGTTGAATATGCAGATTTTTATTTTTCAAATTTTTAACTTGAATCAAATTAGAAATACTGGTCTCTGAGGCAGGAGTACATGAGAAGCATTACTTTAGTGTAAGAGTAACAAATTTAATAGAGAGCTCTTAAGAAAATTGGAAATAATCAAAGGAACATTCTATCCAAAGATGGACACAATAAAGGACAGAAACAGTAAGCTCTAATAGAAGCTGAAGAGATCAAAAAGCGATGGAAGGAACACACAGAAGAACTGTACAAAAAAGATCTTAATGACCGAGATGACTATGAAGGTGTGGTTACTCACCCAGAACCAGACGTTCTGGAATGTGAAGTCAAGTGGGCTTTAGGAAGCACTGCTGTCAGTAAAGCTAGTGGAGGCGATGGAATTCCAGGAGAGCTATTTAAAATCCTAAAAAATTATGCTATAAAAGTGCTGCATTCAATCTGTCAGCAAATTTGGAAAACCCAGCAGTGGCCACAGGACTGGAAAAGGTCAATCCTCATTCCAATTCCCAAGAAGGGCAGTACTTAAGAATGTTCACACCACTGGACAATTGCACTCATCTCCCATGCTAGTAAGGTTATGCTCAATATTTTGCATGCTAGGCTTCATGAACTGAGATTTTCCAGATGTCCGAGTTAGATTTGGAAAAGGCAGAGGAACCAGGGATCAAATTGCCAACATTCCTTGGATCATAGAGAAAGCAAAGAATTCCAGAAAAATATCTACCTCTGTTTCATTGACTACACTAAAGCCTTTGTGTGGATCATAACAAATGGTGGAAAACTCTTAAAGTGATAGGAATACCAGACCATCTTACCTGTCTCCTGAGAAAACTGTATACCAGTCAAGAAGCAAGAGTCAGAACCTTGTATGGAACAACTGACTGGTTCAGGATTGAGGAAGGAGTATGATGAGGTTGTTTATTGTCATCCTGTTTATTTAACTTATATGCAAAGCACATCATGAGAAATGTCGGGCTAGATGAGTTACAAGCTGGAATCATGACCACTGGGAGATTTATCAACAAATATGCAGATGATACCACTCTAATGGCAGAAAGTAAAGAGGGACTAAAGAATCTCTTGAGGGTGAAGGAGAAGAGTGAAAAAGCCAGCTAAAACTCAATATTTAAAAAAGCTAAGATCATGGCATCCAGACCCATCACTTCATGGCAAATAGAAATGGAAAATGTGGAGGCAGTGACAGATTTTCTCTCCTTGGGCTCTAAAATCACTGAGGATGGTGACTGAAACCATGAAATTAGAAGACAATTGTTTCTTGGCAAGAAAGCTATGACAAACCTAGACAGTGTGTTAAAAAGCAAAGGTGTCATTTTGCCAACAAAGGTCCATATAGTTAAGGCTACAGTCTTTCCAGTAGTCACAGTTGAGAGAGCTGGACTATAAAGAATGCAGAGCACCAAACAATTGATGCTTTCGAGCTGTGGTGCTGGAGAAGACTCTTGAGAGTCCCTTGGACCACAAGGAGATCAAAGCAGTCGATCTTGAAGGAAATCAGGCCTGAATACTCATTGGAAGGGCTGCTGCTGAAGCTCCAATACTTTGGCCACCTGATGTGAACAGCCAATTCATTGGAAAAGAACTTGATGCTGGAAAAGACTGAATGAAGAAGAGGGCAAGGGATGAGATGGTTGAATGGAATCACTGAGGAAATGGATATGAACTTGGGCAAACTCCAGGAGATGATGAGGGACAGGATGGCCTGGCTTGCAACAGTCCATGGGGTTGTGAAGAATTGGACATGACCTGGCAAGTGAATAACATGTCAAGTTATCAATAACATGTCAAGTTAAAGTTGAGCTTTAAGATGCTTTAAGATGCATCTAGGATGTAATCAAATCTCTAACAAGAGTTCTAAGACTATATCTCCAGTTTGGGGATGTCTTCTGGAACTAGAAATCAGGTGAACATAATGAAAACTTATATATATCTCAAATATATAAGTTCAGGTGAATATATATATATATATATATATAT
>NW_011494945.1:11899467-11908640 GCF_000754665.1 Bison bison bison | reverse complement strand
GAAATATATATATAGAGAGAGAGAGAGGGAGGTTAACAAACTTTAAAGTCTGCTCATATTTAAAGGTATGGGAAAGGAGAAAGGAATAGTGATGCTATAAAGAAGCAACTAGAATTGTTGAAGTTAAATTACAACTTATGAATCTTGTCATACATCACACAACTAGTAAATAGGGGTATGATTAAAACACAGACCCACCTGATTCCAAAGCTCATTCTCCTTACAAATCACAATTTGGACTTTTATAAGTAATATCCTTTACAGAACAGGAAACTGGAAGATAATTTGACTACCAATTGAATACCCTGGTGAGCTTGTGCTTTTATCTTTACTTATGACTATTTAAAATACTTGGGAAAATAGTGTAGGGCATCAGTCTTTGCCAAGATCCTATAAAATAATTCAACTGCTATGAATCACTCATATATAAAATACTTTTGTTACCAATTGTCTGAAAACCTAAACAATTCTAAAATTTTTATACTTAATATTAGATATTAATAAAATAGTTTCTTACTAGGCCATTCCCTACACATACATACACACATAAACACACCCCACACAGAATTTCTACTTCAAAGAGCCTGAGTGTAAATCTCCAGTATCTGAAAAGAAATGTCATTGATAAAATGGCTGCAAATAATTAAAGCATGCATTGTGTAGTCTTTAATGAGCTTATTTTCAGGAGCCTGGTACATATGTTTAGCTTTTAAATTTAAGTAAGTCCCTTAATTTTTTTAATGTGATTTTGCTAAACTTTTCTTTGTTCTTTACCAAAACCACTGATTTTCTCACTTGGAAAAGTGATCAAGATGGTAGAGTGGCCAATTATGTACATTTGGGAGCTGCATTTTAATACCTTTAATGGGCGTTCTCTCATATAATTGGCACTATATCTCATAGACTCTGTATTTCTCCCAATTCAGTCTACAAACTTAGGGTTTAGTATAGCCATCTGCAGCCTGACCAGGGCAGTTAACTCTTACAAAGAGGTTTCCATACCTGACTGAACATTGAAACATTTAAGTAAATTAAAATACCCTTGTCAGGGTTTTATCCCTAGAAATATGGATTAATTCCTCTGTGGTTGTATATATGCATTAATACTTTTTCCCCCAAAAGTATCCAGGTGGTTTTAAGATGAAGTCATAATTGAGAACCAGCATCTTACCAGATCCATGGTAAGTTTTACATAGCATTACTTTTATGTTTAAAAAGAAATATTTGCCAGTATGTTATATTTTAAAAACTTATGTTATGCTGCTCCTGTACATTTAGTAACAAAATAATTTGGTTTCTCTAAACAAGGACTTAGAAAATATCTCTTGAGCAACTGTAAAATGGCAAAACTATTTCAATCAAGGGGCACTTCATAAAAATTATCCATTAAACTGTCTTAATGCCTTTAATTTCATTTTTAAAACTAATCATGCACTCTCTGAAATAAAACTAAGGAATGTCACCCCAGGCTAAACATTGGCTGAGAGCAGTAAAGAGAAACGCCACCTTCCATAATTCAGATTCACCAAATATCCTAGGCTTTGTTAACAGAAGATTCTTGTGTTTACCATGATTTTTTTTCTTTAAACTTCAAACTAAAAAGAACAAAAGTCTTTTAGTTTTAAATCTCAGAAATAAATTCCTCTGATTGGCCTATCTGAAAGTATTTTTAGGCAGTCTTCTGAAGTTAAAGCTGCAACAATTTGCTGAACATATATGTGTAACAAAGAGAGGTCATTTCCTTGCAAGTATCCATTTCCCTTGTGGAATCCTTAAAGATTCACAAGGGACAGATATCAGACCAAGTGCAGGAGGATCTTCCAAACACAGTTATCTGTGTAAAGAACATCTGATATATTTTCACAATGTATATTCACACCATAAGATCAAAAGGAAAAACCCGAATGAACTTTTCAAACACACAACACAACAAAAAGAAAAGCAAGACTTATCGAGGAAACCCTTAGATTGGCATTTAGGTAGTGTTCTGCAGATTCTTCATGACACTTTGGCTATGTAACACTATCAGTGCACTAGAATTTAAGAGACTTGAGGTCAGGGATGATATTTTACATTTTGTCTCATGGGGGTTTGGCCCATAACAATTTTTTTTTTTTTTTTACTTTACAATATTATATTGGTTTTGCCATACATTGACATGGATCTGCCATGAGTGTATATGTGTTTCCCATCCTGAACCCTCCTCCCACCTCCCTCCCCATCCCATCCCTCAGGGTCATCCCAGTGCACCAGCCCCGAGCACCCTGTATCATGCATCAAACCTGGACTGGTGATTCGTTTCACATATGATAATTTACATATTTCAGTGCCATTCTTCCATATCATCTGGCCCTCGGCCTCTCCCACAGAGTCCAAAAGACTGTTCTATACATCTGTATCTCTTTTGCTGTCTCCTATGTAGGGTTATCATTACCACCTTTCTAAATTCCATATATATGTGTTAGTATAGTGTATTGGTGTTTTTCTTTCTGGCTTACTTCACTCTGTATAATGAAGGCTCCAGTTTCATCCACCTCATTAGAACTAATTCAAATGTATTCTTTTTAATGGCTGAGTAATATTCTAACGTGTATATGTACCACTTGTACTTCATTTGCTATTATTTTATCCGATTCTGAGGGCTGTCTTTTCACCTTGCTTATAGTTTCCTCTGCTGTGCAGAAGCTTTTAATTTTAATTAGGTCCCATTTGTTTATTTTTGCTTTTATTTCCAATATTCTGGGAGGTGGGTCATAGAGGATCCTGCTGTGGTTTATGTCAGAGAGTGTTTTGCTTATGTTTTCCTCTAGGAGTTTAATAGTTTCTGGTCTTACGTTTAGATCTTTAATCCATTTTGAGTTTATTTTTGTGTATAGTGTTAGAAAGTGTTACTAGTTTCATTCTTTTACAAGTGGTTGACCAGTTTTCCCAGCACCACTTGTTAAAGAGATTGTCTTTTCTCCATTGTATATTCTTGCCTCCTTTGTCAAAGATAAGGTGTCCATATGTGTGTGGATTTATCTCTGGGCTTTCTATTTTGTTCCATTGGTCTATATTTCTGTCTTTGTGCCAGTATCATACTGTCTTGATGACTGGCTTTGTGGTACAGCCTGAAGTCAGGCAGGTTGATTCCTCCAGTTCCATTCTTCTTTCTCAAGATTGCTTTGGCTATTCGAGGTTTTTTGTATTTCCAAACAAATTGTGAAATTATTTGTTCTAGTTCTCTAAAAAATACCATTGGTAACTTGACAGGGGTTGCATTTAATCTATAGATTGCTTTGGGTAGTATACTCATTTTCACTATATTGATTCTTCTGATCCATGAACACGGTATATTTCTCCATCTATTAGTGTCCTCTTTGATTTCTTTCACCAGTGTTTTATAGTTTTCTATATATAGGTCTTTTCTTTCTTTAGGTAGATATATTCCTGAGTACTTTATTCTTTTCATTGCAATGGTGAATGGAATTGTTTCCTTAATTTTTCTTTCTATTTTCTCATTGTTAGTATATAGTAATGCAAAGGATTTCTGTGTGTTTATTTTATATCCTGCAACTTTACTATATTCATTGATTAGCTCTAGTAACTTTCTGGTGGAGTCTTTAGGGTTTTCTATGTAGAGGATAATGTCATCTGCAAACACTGAGAGTTTTACTTCTTTTCCAATCTGGATTCCTTTTATTTCTTTTTCTGCTCTGAGTGCTGTGACCAAAACTTCCAAAACTATGTTGAATAGTAGTGGTGAGAGTGGGCACCCTTGTCTTGTTCCTGACTTTAGGGGAAATGCTTTCAATTTTTCACCATTGAGGATAATGTTTGTTGTGAGTTTGTCATATATAGCCATTATTATGTTGAGGTATGTTCCTTCTATTTCTGCTTTCTGGAGGGTTTTTATCATAATGGATGTTGAATTTTGTCAAAGGCTTTCTCTGCATCTATTGAGATAATCATATGGTTTTTATTTTTCAATTTGTTAATGTGGTGTATTACATTGATTGATTTGCAGATATTGAAGAATCCTTGCATCCCTGGGATAAAGCCCACTTGGTCATGATGTATAATCTTTTTAATGTGTTGTTGGAATCTCTTTGCTAGAATTTTGTTAAGGATATTTGCATCTATGTTCATCAGTGATATTGGCCTGTAGTTTTCTTTTTTGTGGCATTTTTGTCAGGTTTTGGTATTAGGGTGATGGTGGCCTCATAGAATGAGTTTGGAAGTTTACCTTCCTCTGCAATTTTCTGCAAGAGTTTGAGTAGGATAGGTGTTAGTTCTCTAAATTTTTGGTAGGATTCAGCTGTGAAGCTGTCTGGTCCTGGGCTTTTGTTTGCTGGAAGATTTCTGATTACAGTTTCAATTTCTGTGCTTGTGATGGATCTTTTAAGATTTTCTTTCTTCCTGGTCCAGTTTTGGAAAGTTGTACTTTTCTAAGAATTTGTCCATTTCTTCCAAGTTGTCCATTTATTTGCTTATATTTGCTGATAATTGTCTCTTATGATCCTTTGTATTTCTGTGTTGTCTGTTGTGATCTCTCCATTTTCATTTCTAATTTGTTGATTTAATTTTTCTCCCTTTGTTTCTTGATGAGTCTGGCTAATGGTTTTGTCAATTTTATTTATCTTCTCAAAGAACCAGCTTTTAGCTTTGTTGATTTTTGCTATGGTCTCTTTTGTTGTTGTTGTTGTTGTTGTTTTTGCATTTATTTCTGCCCTAATTTTAAAGGTTTCTTTCCTTCTACTAACCCTGGGGTTCTTCCTTTCTTCCTTTTCTAGTTGCTTTAGGTGTAGAGTTAGGTTATTTATTTGACTTTTTTCTTGTTTTTTGAGGTAAGCCTGTATTGCTATGAACCTTCCCCTTAGCACTGCTTTTAGGTTTTGGGTTGTTGTGTTTTCATTTTCATTCGTTTCTGTGCATATTTTAATTTCTTTTTTTTTTTTTTAATTTCTTCTGTGATTTGTTTGTTATTCAGCAGCATGTTGTTCAGCCTCCATATGTTGGAATTTTTAATAGTTTTCCTGTAATTGAGATCTAATCTTACTGCATTGTGGTCAGAAAAGATGCTTGGAATAATTTCAATTTTTTTGAATTCACCAAGGCTAGATTTACGGCCCAGAATGTGATCTGTCCTGGAGAAGGTTCCGTGTGCGCTTGAGAAAAAAGGTGAAATTCATTGTTTTGGGGTGAAATGTCCTATAGCTATCAATTAGGTCTAACTGGTCTATTGTATCATTTAAAGTTTGTGTTTCCTTGTTAATTTTCTGTTTAGTTGATCTAATAGGTGTGAGTGGGTATTAAAGTCTCCCACTATGACCATGTTATTGTTAATTTCCCCATTTTATGTAACCAGGAAGTGACTAGAATAACAGCACTTCTTGACATTCAATATATTAATAACAGAAGGGATGAATTAATGCTTTAGAGTTGTGATATTTGTTGTTATTTTAAATGTAGGTGGATCAGAAATATTACAAATAGAATCAGTTGACTTACTTCAATAGAGCATAATGACAAATGACAACAATCATGCTGGAATTCAACAGCAACAACAAATAATTACACATTGAATGAACCTGACAGAAGACCTTTAAAATGTTGCCAAACTCTATTTGGATAAACTGAATGTTTACAACAAGCCTAATGACTTCATCAGTCTTAATTATAATTGTGGTTTAGTATAAAGCTCACATTCACTAAAAGTAATGAAGAATGTGTCAAATGTTTGAAGAGAAACAATTAACCACTGCCCAAATGGTTATTGTTTTGCAAAAAATCAGAAACTGGGGAAAATGATGGTAATTACAAGAGAAGGTCTATTGTCTATAAAACACCACAGTGTTTCCCTTACCCAGCAGCTTGGTGTGATGAATTCTTAAGACTTGTACCCTACTTCTGCCTCTTTCTATGAAATTTTATGCAAGATTTTTCTGAAAAAACATTTTTTTTTAATTTCAAAATGGCAAAAACAAAAAAGCAACTGTTGTTTAATTATCTATTTGTATCATGTTGCTTAAAATACGTGTAAGATGATTTGAGCAAAATCTGTTTAAAAGAAGTTCAAGTTTTCACATAAAATTTTATACATTAAAATTAGTTAAAAAAAAAAAAAAAGATTATCAAGCTTTAAGATTAGGAGATTATGTAAACTAATGGACCTTTTGAATGTCCATGGACCATTTGACTGTCTTCAAAGTATGATGCAAGCATAACAATATTTACATAGATATACAAATGACTAGATATCATTGAGTCTATAATTCCTTGTATCTCAGAGTAATTGTCATTTCCTGTAAACCTTTCCATCTTTGGATGGGGTATTCATTAAAAATTTTAAATATAGGCAGAATTCCATTATGTTAATCTTATATACTTTGTGTAGAGAAGATATTTTTCTTTGGATATTTAGTTTGCTTCCAACTTTTTAATAATGGCTCTGAGACCATAAATATTTTGTCTAATTTCTTACTTTAAAATTACTTCTTGAGAATTACTTTTCTGGGTGAATATTTCTAAAGGGAAATGCAGTTTTAAAGTATGGAGGTTTTTTGATTAGCTCTAGAAAGAAAAGCACAAACATTTTTAAGTATGTTCTGTGCTTAGTTGCTCAGTTGTATCCAACTCTTTGTGACCCCATGGACAGAGGATCCTGGAGGGCTATAGTCCATGGGGATTCTCCAGGTAAGAATACTGGAGTGGGTTGCTATACCCTCCTCCAGGGGATCTTCCCAATTCAGGGACTGAACCCAGGTCTTCCACATTTCAGACAGATTCTTTACCATCTGAGCCACCAGGGAAGTCCAATTTTAAGTATAAGAGGCATATAAATTGCATGAACCCCTAAAGCCACTATGTAGTGTTTACACTTTATTTTCCTTTGCTAGCTTAATAGGATTATAATTCCACCTTAAAATTGTTTTAGTTTACATCTATTTAATTGCTACTGAGACTATACTTATTTCTGTAAAATACCATGCTGCCCGTTATTCTTGGTGTAGTAAATGTTATAAATTCTGAGGACTAATTACAGATATAGATTGTTACATGGATTTGCTACTATTTTTACACCTTGATGCTTATATTTTATGTATATTTACTGATTCTATCAGTTAATAAATTTGTAGAAGACATTTATTTCAAGGTGGAAATATGAGCCTAAGCATCTAACTTATAATACTTCCCAAATCCTCATTGAAAGTGAGCTAAGAAATGAGCTTTTTCACATGTAACAGTGCTGGAAAACAGGGAAGGGTGCCATCAATTAGCAAAAATCTATGAGCAGTTTTAATAACACATGGAGTATATAAGATTAAAAAGTTATGAACAGCTCTTTTCTCAATTCAAGCAAACAAGTAACCCCATGAAACTGAAAAAAAGCACAATAGCTTTCTGAATTTTGTATTTATTCTGCTTTCAGTTCAGTTTAGTTCAGTCTCTCAGTCGTGTCTGACTCTTTGCGACCCCATGAATTGCAGCACGCCAGGCCTCCCTGTCCATCACCAACTCCCGGAGTTCACTCAAACTCACGTCCATCGAGCTGGTGATGCCAACCAGCCATCTCATCCTCTGTTGTCCCCTTCTCCTCCTGCCCCCAATCCCTCCCAGCATCAGAGTCTTTTCCAATGAGTCAACTCTTCGCATGAGGTGGCCAAAGTACTGGAGTTTCAGCTTTAGCATCAGTCCTTCCAAAGAACACCCAGGACTGATCTCCTTTAGAATGGACTGGTTGGATCTCCTCGCAGTCCAAGGGACTCTCAAGAGTCTTCTCCAACACCACAGTTCAAAAGCATCAATTCTTCGGCGCTCAGCTTTCTTCACAGTCAAATTCTCACATCCATACGTGACTACTGGAAAAACCATAGCCTTGACTAGACAGAACTTTGTTGGCAAAGTAATGTCTCTGCTCTTTAATATGCTATCTAGGTTGGTCATAACTTTCCTTCCAAGGAGTAAGCGTCCTTTAATTTCATGGCTGCAATCACCATTTGCAGTGATTTTGGAGCCAAGTTTGACACTGTTTCCACTGTTTCCTCATCTATTTCCCATGAAGTGATGGGACCAGATGCCATGATCTTCATTTTCTCAATGTTGAGCTTAAGCCAACTTTTTCACTCTCCTCTTTCACTTTCATCAAGAGGCTTTTTAGTTCCTCTTCACTTTCTGCCATAAGGGTGGTGTCATCTGCATATTGGAGGTTATTGATATTTCTCCCAGCAATCTTGATTCCAGCTCGTGCTTCTTCCAGCCCAGCATTTCTCATGATGTACTCTGCATATAAGTTTAAAAAAGCAGGGTGACAATATACAGCCTTGATGTACTCCTTTTCCTATTTGGAATTATTCTGTTGTTCCATGTCCAGTTCTAACTGTTGCTTCCTGACCTGCATATAGGTTTCTCAAGAGGCAGGTCAGGTGCTTAATACCCTGTAGCTGCCAATTTCTGTCTTTTACTAAATTGAGAGTTGGACCAAATAGAAGGCTGAGCACCAAAAAAATAACACTTTCAAAATTGTGGTGCTGGAGAAGACTCTTGAGAGTCCCTTGGCCTGCTAGAAGATCAAATCAGTCAATCCTAAAGGAAATCAACACTGGGTATTCATTGGAAGGACCAATGCTGAAGCTTCAATACTTTGGCCACCTGATGTGAAGAGCAAGCTCATTGGAAAAGACCCTGATGCTGGGAAAGAGTAAGATCAAGAGGAAAAGGGGGTGACAGAGAATGAGATGGTTGGGTAGCATCACTGAATCAATGGATATGAGTTGGAGCAAACTCCAGGACATAGTGAAAGACAGGGAAGCCTGCCGTGCTACAGTCTAAGGGATTGCAAAGAGTCAAACACAACTTAGTGACTGAACAATGTGCCTGTTAGTCACTCAGTCATGTCCAACTCTTTGTGACCACGTGGACTGTATCCAGCCAGGCTCCTCTGTCCATGGGGATTCTCCAGGCTAGAATACTGGAGTGGGTTGCCATGCCCTTCTCCAGGGTATCTTCTCAACCCAGAAATCAAAGCCAGACCTCCCACATTGCAGGCAGATTCTTCACCATCTGAGCCACCAGAGAAACCCAATTGAATAATGAAAAACAACAAATTAAGGAACTTTTTGGACATTATCACTTCAAGTATTTTTGCCTGCCTAATTCTCTCTCTTCTCTTTCTTCTAATTGTGTGTATATAT
>NW_011494945.1:11876492-11899367 GCF_000754665.1 Bison bison bison | reverse complement strand
GTATATATATATATATATATATATATATATATATATTTGCACATTTTATATCAGCTAACACCTTTGTGTGTGACCACTCACCTAGAGCCAGACATCCTGGAGCATGCAGTTAAGTGGGCCTTGGGAAGCATTACTATGAACAAAAGCTAGTGGAGGTGATGGAATTCTAGTTGAGCTATTTCAAATCCTAAAAGATGATGCTGTGAAAGTGCTGCACTCAATATGCCAGCAAATTTGGAAAACTCAGCAGTGGCCACAGAAATGGAAAGGTCAGTTTTTATTCCAGTCCCAAAGAAGGGCAATGCCAAAGAATGTTAAATCCACCACACAATTGTACTCATTTCACACAACAGCAAGAAAATACACAAAATCTTTCAAGCTAGGCTTCAACAATATGTGAACTAAGAATTTCCAGATGTTAAAACCTGGATTTAGAAAAGGCAGAGGAAACAGATGAAACTGCCAACATCTGCTGGTACATAGAAAAAGCAAGAGAATTTCAGAAAAACATCTACTTCTGTTTAATTTACTAAGTTAAAGACTGACCGTGTGGATCACAACAAACTGTGGAAAATTCTTCAAGAGACAGGAATACCAGACTACCTTACCTGCCTCCTGCAAAACCTGTATGCAGGTCAAGAAGCAACAGTTAGAACCAGACAGAATAATGGACTGGCTCCAATTGGGAAAGGAGTACATACAGGCTGTATATTGTCACCCTGCTTATTTAACTTATATACAGAATACATCATGCAAAAGCTGGACTGGATGAAGCACAAGCTGGAATCAAGATTGCTAGGAGAAATATCAACAAACTCAGATATGCAGATGACACCATCCATATGGCAGAACCAGTCCGTCCTAAAGCAGATCAGTCCTGGGTGTTCATTGGAAGGACTGATGTTGAAGCTGAAACTCCAAAACTTTGGCCACCTGATGTGAAGAGCTGACTCATTTGAAAAGACCCTGATGCTGGGAAAGACTGAAGGCAGGAGGAGAAGGGGATGACAGAGCATGAGGTGGTTGGATGGCATCACCGACTCAATGGACATAGGTTTGGGTAGACTCCGGCATTTGGTGATGCACAGGGAGGCCTGGCGTGCTGCGGTTCATGGGGTCACAAAGAGTCGGACAAGACTGAGCAACTGAACTGAATTGAACTGAATTTATGGCAGAAAGTGAAAAGGAATTAAGGAGCCCCTTGATGAAGGTGCAAGAGGATAGAGAAAAAGCTGGCTTAAAACTCAACATTCACAAAACTAAGATCATGTTATTTGGTCTTATCACTTCATAGCAAATAGATGAGCAAATAATGGAAACAGTGACAGACTTTATTTTCCTGGATTCCAAAGTCATTTCAGACAGTGACTGCAGCCATGAAATTAAAAGACTCTTGCTCCTTGGAAGAAAAGCTATGCCGAACCTAGACAGTGTATTAAAAAGCAGAGATATCACTTTGCCAACAAAGGTCCATATAGTCAAAGCTATGGTTTTTCCAGTAGTCATGTATGGATGTGAGAGTGGACCATAAAGAAGGCTGAGCATAGAAGAACTGATGGTTTCAAACTATGGTGCTGGAGAAGACTCTTGAGAATCGCTTGGACTGCAAGGAGATCAAATCAGTCAATCCTAAAGGAAATCAGTCCTGAATATTCATTGGAAGGACTGCGAACTAAAGCACCAATATTTTGGCCAACTGATGAGAAGAGTTGACTCATTAGAAATGACCCTACTCATTTTAGAAGACCCTGATGCTGGGAAAGACTGAAGGCAGGAGGAGAAGAGGGGTGCAGAAGATGAGATGGCTGGATGTTAACACTGACTCAAAGAACATGAATTTAAGCAAGCTCTGGGAGATTGTGAAGGACAGGGAAGCCTGGTGTGCTGAAGTCCATGGGGTCGCAAAGAGTCAGACATGACTGAGCAACTGAACACCTTTGTGAGTCTGAGTACTTTCTGTGTGGTTTTAGAAGTAGGACAAGACAAAGGAGGATAGTTGCTGACAATCTATTATTATATATCCCTTGATATCTGGGCTTTGTTTTCTTTCCTGAGATCTTTACTTAATAATGTACATCAGAATATACTCTACCCAGAAAGGTTATTCTCATACCAATGGGCTTTGTCTCTTTCTTCAAATTTAGGGCAGTTTCCCATAATGTGACAAACTTTATTGGTCTTTTCAAACTGTCTTCAGATTCTCTAAAGACAGTTTTTTTTTTTTTTGTTTTTTTTTTTTTAGTTTTCAAATGTTTTCTTTGATTTCTACTTGCCTTCTTATCCATTCACATTAGAGAGAGTTCTCATTATTTTGCTGATATAATTTATTTTCCTAAAGAATTTTGTGAGGAATTGGAAAAGGTCAGGACTGGTCTCAGATAGGCTTCCTATTTTCAAAGTTATGGGATGAAATTAGAGTCATTTTTAAATTTAATATTTTTAATTGTTGTTATTAATATTTTCCAACCATTTTTCTATATATTTTACTAGGGGAAGTCCCTGAGATCCATGTTTGCTCTGCCAAATTTTCCATGACACCCAGACTATTGATAATATCATTATTTGATATTATTTTTTAACACTTTAGTATATGCTAATAGTTCTGCTGCTGCTGCTGCTAAGTCGCTTCAGTCATGTCCAACTCTGTGCGACCCCATAGATGGCAGCCCACCAGGCTCCCCTGTCCCTGGGATTCTCTGGGCAAGAACACTGGAGTGGGTTGCCATTTCCTTCTCCAATGCGTGAAAGTGAAAAGTGAAAGTGAAGTCGCTCAGTCATGTCCGACTCTAGCGACCCCATGGACTGCAGCCCACCAGGCTCCTCCGTGCATGGGATTTTCCAGGCAAAAGTACTGGAGTGGGGTGCCATCGCCTTCTCCACTAATAGTTCTAATAAGCTTATATAACTTTTGTAATTCAAAAATTGAACTTAAATAGATAATTTACATTTGCAAGCTTTTTGAAACAAAGCGTTGATTGCTCAGTGGTGCCGACTCTCTCCAATCCAATAGACCATAGCCTTCCAAACTCCTTTGCCCATGGGATTTCCCATTCAAGAATACTGGAGTGAGTAGCCATTTCCTTCTCCAGGGCATCATCCCAACAGGGATTGAACCTAGGTCTCCTGCATTCCAGGCAGATTCTTCACCATCTGAACCGCCAGGGAAGAGAAACTGCCAGTTGAATAATGGATTAGGAAAAAAAAAAAAAAACTTTCAAAAATATGAATGGGCAATTATATATGGTAATAGGTTCATCAATCATTTATTATAAAAAATATTAAAATGAGAAAGTTTTGCATCCTATATTTCTAAATATTAAAAAAAAAAAACAGTATCTAATGGTGAAAAGAAAACAGACACAGAACTTATCACATACAATTTGATACCTTTCTCTTATGGAAATTGGATGTATATATTAAATGTCTCAAAAATAAGTTTTAAAAATGTGTCCCAATGTCAATTAGAATCATTACTTATTGCCTATTATTGCTGCCTATTATTTAAAGTATGTATGTATACAAATAGTACAGATTCATATACGAGCAAGGATATGTAAAAAAATTTTGTGTGGTTCAGTGTCATTTACAACAATGTACAACCAGGAAACTACCTAAATGCACAAGTGTAAATTAATGAGTAATTATGAAAAATATATCAAAATGGAATAATATAGACATTCAAAACCATACTTGAGAAATACATTATGAATATAAAAATTATTATTTTGATATAGAAAAAGCAAACTATATAGAATATGAAGTTTTTTATTAAGGAGCTAACATATATTCAAATACATGGTAGACTTGTCATTAACCTAAACTATTTACAGATATTAGTACAGGAAAAACAGAAGTAATTTTAGTTTGTGTTTTGTGGCCATGCATGTTTGTATATTTCTCTAATTTTCAATAACTCTGCATTAAGTATGTTTACTTTTATTAGTAGAAAAAACTAATTATTTAAAATTTTGTTCTATATTAAGGGGGAAAAAATTAGAGTAACTACTGTGTTTGCAGTGTGAGAGGAGAAGCATAACCAAAAGAGAATATACAGCTAAAAGTGTTTAGAAATTATGTATACCTTGCAGAAACATTTTCTTGAAGAATTATGAAACAAGAGAAGACAAGAAAACAGAAAGTTTCAAATGGAAGCTAACAGTGAACAGTGGCAAAGTGTGCAGAAAAGTTAAGAAAACAGAGTACTGAAATACCTCCATTATTTTCTGAAATTGTCTTCTTTAAATGCCAAAATAAGTTTTAATAAACTGATGGCATCATTAGAGGTTTTAGTTCTGTCAGAGAATATATTTCTTGTTTCCTTTAGGGGTTATTTATCTATAGCAATGGAGCTTAGTACACCTAAAATGGAAGACATATATTTTCCCATCCATGAACCCAAAGTTTGGCTCATATAATTTACTTCAGACACAGAAATGTGAATAGAAATGAAATAAATGCTTTAAAATCCATTTCATGTTTCTATCAGCTCTCTTGCTCTTTCCTTTTCCCAAGAAAATAGAATGTGCCAATGTGACAATGCTCCATCAGATTGAATACTTAAAATAGAAATAATAATAACAATCTTAAGCATGGAGCAGGAGTCAGTTGCTAACTGTTGCCTTCAGAAACTGCTGCTGCTAGTAAGTCACTTCAGTAGTATCCCACTCTGTGAGACCCCATGGACTGCAGCCTACCAGGATTCTCCATCCATGGGATTTTCCAGGCAACAGTACTGGAGTGGGATGCCATTGCCTTCTCTCCTTCAGAAGCTAGAAAGTGAAAAGTGAAAGTCGCTCAGGCGTGATGACTCTTTGCGAACCCATGGACTTCTCCATGGACTTTTCCAGGCCAGAATACAGAGCGGGTAGCCTTTCCCTTCTCCAGGGGTATCTTCCCAACCCAGGGATTGAACCCAGGTCTCCCACACTGCAGGCAGAGTTTTTACCAGTTATCCATAAGGAAAGCCCAAGAATACTAGAGTGAGTAGCCTATTCCTTTTCCAGGGGATCTTCCCAACCCAGGAATCGAACCAGTGTTGTCTGCATTGGAGGCAGATTGTTTACCAACTGAGTTATGAGGGAAGCCAGAAGAGAAGAACATATTAAATTTGAGGCAAATAAAGGCTGTATTAGTGATTAAAAAAACAAAAAACAAAACAAAAAAAACAATGCTCTAAAGCATGGAAAAAAAAAAATGAGTAGAATCAAAATCTCTGAGTGGATTAATACAAATTATACATTTCTAGCCAGTTAATCATGGAAAAAAAACAAAAACAAGAAATTATTAACTAACAACATAAGAAATGAAAAGGTCAGTTTTCATTGCAATCCCAAAGAAGGGCAATGCCAAAGGACACCCAAACTACTACAAAATTGCACTAATTCCATATGATAGCAAAGTAATGCTCAAAATTCCCCAAGCTAGGCTTCAACAGTATGTGAACGAAGAACTCACAGATGTTCAAGCTGGATTTAGAAAAGGCAGAGGAAACAGAGATCAAATGCCAGCATCTGCTGGGTCATATAAAAAGCAAGAGAATGTTAGAAAAATGTTTGCTTCTGCTTCTTGACTATGCTAAAGTCTTTGGTTGGATCACAACAAACTGGAAAATTCCAAAAGAGATGGGAATACCAGACCACCTGACGTGCCTCCTGAAAAATCTGTATGCAGGTCAAGAAGCAACAGTTAGAACCAGACATGAAACAATGGACTGGTTCCAACTGGGAAAGGAGTATTTCAAGGCTGTATATTGTCACTCTGCTTATTTAACTTCTGTGCAGAATACACCATGTGAAATGCTGGGCTGGATGAAGCACAAGCTGGAATCAATATTGCTGGAAGAAATACCAACAACCTCACACATGCAGATGACACCACCCTTATGGTAGAAAGTGAAGAGGAATTAAAGAGCATCCTGATGAAGGTGAAAGAGGATAGTGAAAATGCTGGCTTAAAACTCAACATTCACCAAACTAAGATTATGGCATTCAGTCCCATCACTTCATGGCAAATAAATGGGGGAACAATGGAAACAGTGACAGACTTCATTTTCTTGAGTTCCAAGATCACTGCAGATGGTGACTGCAGGCCATCCATGAAATTAAAAGACTCTTGCTTCTTGAAAGAAAAACTGTGACAAACCTAGACAGAATATTCAAAAACAGAGACATTACTTTGCTGACAAAGGTCCATATAGTCAAAGCTATAGTGTCTCCTGTAGTCATGTACAGATGTGAGAGTTGTACTATAAAGAAGGCTGAACACTGAAGAACTGATGCCTTTGAACTGTCGGAGAAGACTCTTGAGAGTCCCTTGGACTGCAAGGAGGTCAAATCAGTCAATCCTAAAGGAAATCAACCCAGAATATCCACTGGAAGGACTGATGCTGTAGTTGAAGCTCCAATACTTTGGCCACTTGATACGAAAAGCTGACTCACTAGAAAAGACCCTGACGCTGGGAAAGATTGAAGGCAGGAGAAGAAGGGGACAACAGAGGATGAGATGGTTGGGTGGTATCACTGACTCAATGGACATGACTTTGAGCAAGCTCCAGGATTTGGTGAATGACAGGGAAGCGTGGCATGCTGCAGTCCATGGGGTTGCAAAGAGTCGGACATGACTGAGCAACTGAAGGACAACAACAAAGGAATGAAAGAGGGGGCCTCACTTCAGAGATTGCTATTGCTAAGTTGCTAAGTCGCTTCAGTCGTGTCCCACTCTGTGTTACCCCATAGATGGCAGCCCACTAGGCTCCCCCCGTCCCTGGGATTCTCCAGACAAGAACACTGGAGTGGGTTGCCATTTCCTTCTCCAATGCATGAAAGTGAAAAGTGAAAGGGAAGTCGTTCAGTCGTGTCCGATTCTTTGTGACCCCATGGACTGCAGCCTACCATAAAGTGGTCAGTGTTGTAATTTTCCTCATTCAAGGACTGTATTACATCTATCTTATTATTTGTTTCAGTTCAGTTCAGTCGCTCAGTCATGTCCAACTCCTTGCGACTCCATGAATCGCAGCACGCCAGGCCTCCCTGTCCATCACCTACTCCCAGAGTTCACTCAAACTCACATCCATTGAGTGAGTGATGCCATCCAGCCATCTCATCCTCTGTCGTCCCCTTCTCCTCTTGCCCCCAATACCTCCCAGCATCAGAGTCTTTTCCAATGAGTCAACTCTTCGCATGAGGTGGCCTAAGTACTGGAGCTTCAGCTTTAGCATCATTCCCTCCAAAGAATACCCAGGGCTGATCTCCTTCAGAATGGACTGGTTGGATCTCCTTGCAGTCCAAGGGACTCTCCGGAGTCTTCTCCAACACCACAGTTCAAAAACATCTGTAAGTCAAATTTGTAGGTAGGTTTCCACTTCTGTTCTCAATATCATGTATTCCTTTTGTTTTCTGTAGTTCTCTTTTTTTTTTAATTCTTGGTAAATCCAATGTCTTCCTTGTTTGCTATAATGCTATTTTCCACATTCTTATCAGTGTCTACAATGAGTTTATTTCAGATTTTATGTGGGGTTTTTTTGTCTTTTTTTTTAACCTCTATATTCCCATTTAATTTATCTTATATTTTCCATTTCCTTTCTCACCATATTTTCATTATCCTTTAATCAATGAGCATATTTTTAATGTTTTAAAATTATTTTACGCTGTTTTCATTATCTCTGTCTTTTCCCCCCCTAGGATCTGATTTTTGTCTTGTCTGTGAGTCACATTTTCCAGCTCCTTTGTCTGTTTAGCACTTTTTATTTGATACTAAACATTGTGTATATTACATTATTGATTCTCTGGATTTTGTTGTCTTCATTTAAAGATCCTAGAGTATGTTTTGTCAAGCATTTAAGTGCCTTGAAGATTAATTTGATCCAGTTGAGGCTTATTTTTTCACTTTGCTGGAGCATGTATAGACCTTAGTCTCTGGCTATGAATGTGCAAGAGTACTTTCAAGGTCTCTCCTGAATTAACCATGTGGTTTGCAATATCCCTCCAGTCCACCAGGTGAAATTCACAGATCTCTCAGCCCTGAGTGAGCCCTGGAAATTTTCAGCTGTTGTTTTACCATACTATATGTTTTTTGCCTGGCCTTATACAATTTTACCACATATGTTTTCAGATTATTTTTCACCCAAGCATTGAAGTTAACCCCTTTGTAGATAGTCAGAGCTCTCTATCCGTGTACCCCCCACCTCTCTGATACTCTTTCCCACAAATTTCAGTAGCCTTTGCCACCTGCATCCCCAGTCTCAATCTCCTTTAATTAGTGATACAGTGGTATTCTCCTCTCATGATACCCTCTCTGGCCCTCCAGGCTCAAAGTGTTGAGGAAACTATAGTATAATTCAAGGCATTCAATTCCTTTCTCTTTGGAAAGTCAGTCTCCTGCTGTTTAAAGTTTGATATCTGAAAATAATTTTGCCCAGTTTTCAAGTAATTAATTTTCATAAGGTATGTTTAGTACCAACTATCACAGGAAGAAGAAGTTTCTCCATTGACTTCGTAATTCCTATATTTTTATTGCCAAAAATTCAATTTTTTAAGTCAATTGGAGTTTTTGTTTCTTTTCCTCTGTAGATTTTCAAAGTTTACTTTTATTTTTTTCTAAGTATAGTGATCCATATTAGTTTATATTTTGTGATAATATCAATATAAGACATTTTTGTGAATCGATAAACTATAAAAAGCCTTCCTCAGCAATCAATGCAAAGAAATAGAGGAAAACAATAGAAAGGGAAAGACTAGAGATCTCTTCAAGAAAATTAAAGATACCAAGGGAACATTTCATGCAAAGATGGGCTCAATATAGGACAGAAATGGTAGGGACCTAACAGAAGCAGAAGATATTAAGAAGAGGTGGCAAGAATACACAGAAGAACTGTACAAAAAAGATCTTCATGACCCTGATAATCACAATGGTGTGATTACTCATCTAGAGCCAGACATCCTGGAATGTGAAGTCAAGTGGGCCTTAGGAAGCATCACTATGAAGAAAGCTAGTGGAGGTGATGAAATTCCAGTCAAGCTATTTCAAATCCTGAAAGATGATGCTGTGAAAGTGCTGCAGTCAATATACCAGCAAATTTGGAAAACTCAGAAGTGGCTACAGGACTGGAAAAGGTCAGTTTTCATTCCAATCCCAAAGAGGGCAATGCCAAAGAATGCTCAAACTACCACACAATTGCACTCATCTCACACGTTAGTAAAGTGATTCTCAAAATTCTCCAAGCCAGTCTTCAGCAATATATGAACCGTGAACTTACAGATGTTCAAGCTGGTCTTAGAAAAGGCAGAGGAACCAGAGATCAAATTGCCAACATCCGCTGGGTCATCAAAAAAGCAAGAGAGTTCCACAAAAAAACATCTATTTCTGCTTTATTGACTATGCCAAAGCCTTTAACTGTGAGGATCACAACAAACTGTGAAAAATTCTGAAAGAGATAGAAACACCAGACCACCTGACCTGCCTCTTCAGAAACCTGTATGCAGGTCAGGAAGCAACAGTTAGAACTGGACATGAAACAACAGACTGGTTCCAAATAGGAAAAGGAGTACGTCAAGGCTGTATCTTGTCACCCTTCTTATTTAACTTATATGCAGAGTACATCATGAGAAATGCTGGGCTGGAGGAAGCACAAGCTGGAATCAAGATTGCTGGGAGAAATATCAATAACCTCTGATATGCAGATGACACCACCCTTTTGGCAGAAAATGAAGAAGAACTAGAGAGTCTCTTGATGAAAGTGAAAGAGGAGAGTGAAAAAGTTGGCTTAAAACTCAACATTCAGAAAACTAAGATCATGGCATCCAGTCCCATCACTTCATGGCAAATAGATGGGGAAACAGTGGCTGACTTTATTTTTCTGGGCTGAAAAATCACTGCAAATGGTGACTGCAGCCATGAAATTAAAAGATGCTTTTCCTTAGAAGGAAAGTTATGACCTACCTAGACAGCATATTAAAAAGCAGAGATATTACTTTGCCAACAAAGGTCCATCTAGTCAAGGCTTTGGCATTTCCAGTGGTCACATATGGATGTGAGAATTGGACTATAAAGAAATCTGAGTGCTGAAGAATTGATGCTCTTGAACTGTGGTGTTGGAGAAGACTCTTGAGAGTCCCTTGGACTGCAAGGAGATCCAACCAGTCCATCCGAAAGGAGATCAGTCCTGGGTTATTGGAAAGACTGACATTGAAGCTGAAGCTCCAGTACTTTGGCCACCTGATGCGAAGAGCTGACTCATTTGAAAAGACCCTACTGGAAAAGATTGAGGGTATGAGGAGAAGGGGACGATGGAGGATAAGATGGTTGGATGGCATCACCGACTCAATGGACATGGGTTTGGGTGGACTCTGAGAGTTGGTGATGGACAGGGAGGTTGGCATGCTCTGGCTCATGGGGTCGCAAAGAGTCGGACACAACTGAGCAACTGAACTGAACTGAATTGTTACTTGTTAATTGATAAAGCTTGCTTTCTTCATATTTATGGTGCTCTATGTTCTTGCAGAATTAGTGATTTCCTACTCTGATTGGAGCATAATTTCTGGAAATTGCTGTGGCCTAGGATGTAGGTGCATTCCTCCGGATAGAATTTGTGTTTGTTGCTAATAGAGATACAAGGAAACTCTTGGCCTAGGACCACTCTAAATTAACTTCAAGACTTGCGGTTTTATTGAGCAACAACTGATGTGAATTACGTGCACAGATCTGTGGTAGGACCGTCTCAGCACTGTAACTTCTCAAGGAATTTTTTAACTCCTATACAACTCAGCACCAAGGCTATTTTATTTGTATAATCTTGTATGTCGTAGGAAAAGTCAGATTTATTTCTGAATTACTTTTTAATCCCCAGTTGCATATGCTTCATGTTCTTCCTTCCGTATCCCTTAAGACCCCTTAAAAGTATACTCAAGTTTCACAGATTTTGCAAGTATGTTCAGACTTAAAGCTATTTCAATCCTGATTTCCTCAGTACTTCCTTACTTTAATTGATGTGTTCATCAGGGAGTTTGCTTCCTCTGATATGCATATAAAGCAACATACAGATAAAATGTTAAAAACTATGAACCCCATTCCCAATAAATTTTAGCATCAGTTTAAAAAAAAAAGTTATTTAAAATGTGGATGAACCACAAGAAGAGGAAAAATCCAACTTGCACATCTGAAGAACTAATGAAGACATTAAAGAGACAGTATTTGCAGGGACATGTTTCCAGATAAAACAATATCCATATGATATAAAAGGAAAAAATAGTTTAAAAAGAGGAAATATTCAAATAATGAGCCTAGGAATAAAAAGATATTTCTAAAAGAGGGCATACAGATGGAGCTGAAGCAAATTATTTAAAGAATTTTTAATATTAATTTATTTTTAATTGATTGATGACTGGTTTACAATATTGGTTTGATTTCTGTCATACACCAACATGAATCACCACTATGGAAGACAGAATGGAGATTCCTTAAAAAACTAGAAGGTAAACCACCATATGACCCAGTGGCACCACTTCTAGGCATTTATCCTAAAGAAAACAAAACTGGAAAAGATACATACATGTACCCCAATGTTCATTAAAGCAAATATATTTTTTTTAAATTCTGATATATGGAAAATATTGACCCTGAAACAGAAATTATATATTATGCTTATAAAAAATAACTGAAAATCAAATCAACTGTGCAAAACTTGGAGAGATTTTCAAATATTAAAAAAGTGCAATATTGAACAAAAAATAAGAATATCAACAATAAAGGCAAAATCCAATTCATCCTAGTCTTCTCTAATATATCAAATATATACAAGTATAGTAAAGAATTGTATAGTTTAAGAAAAAATGTTAGAATTGGGAAATATATGCTATTTATAGAATTTGAATATATCTAAAGTATATACACACACATATTTTGAAGTTGTATACATGGTAATTAAATGCTGGAGTATGAAACCATAGAAAAGGAGCCATCCTATAATCAACACAGAGTAGAGGTATATTTTATTTTTTTAAATATCCCATTGCTCCAACATCTATGGGTTTCTATCAGTCACAGCTAGTCATTAACCTCTCTCTCTCCACTGTAGACAGAATACCCAGGAAAAACAAATTAGTAAAATAAAGATCTGAATAACTCATAAGGAAACTATACCTAACTGATATAGAACACCCTCCAAAACAATGTAATAACTTTTTTCCAAGTTTGCATGTAACATTTACCAATATAAATCCTATCCTGAATCATAAGAAGGCCTTAACCAATTTCAAAGAATTGAAATCAAGCAGATATCTAGGTAAATTGCAAATAAAATAATTTAGAAAGTGTCTTTATTGAAATAAGACTCATAATCAACAAAATATTACTTACAGAGTGTTTATAGAAGAAACTAAAATCCAGTAATTCATCAAATTGCATTTCCATAGATGTTTTATACTATATGTGAAAGATCACCCTCTACATATTGACTAATGGAGTTCAAATACCATAATGCAAAATGCGTGGTTTGTTTTTGTCCTCTGTACACATTCTTCACTCTGAACCTATGAATACTTTAACAGACCGAAAGAAGTAACCATATAGGTCCATACTATGAAAATAGTCAACCTTTTTTCTTATTTTGCAATCATGACTATCTCAATTCTTGGTTACTATCCCACACCAAAATACTGCTTTGTTAATGAAGTCATTTAAAAATATTATTTATGTTCAATTGGGCACATTAATTCAAATATATTATTAAGTATGTCATTTCATCATGCAAGAGAAAAAAAATATTCTAAATCAATCAAGAAGACAATTGATCTTACTCTGATGTGGAATTCCCTATTTTAAAGAAGGAAACATTATTAATGCCTGCCTTTTCCTAATTATAAGTTTAGGCAGGTGTGTAGATAATTTTTCCAAATCTATATAAAAGCCAATTATGAGTTTGCCATAGAGTTAGAATTTCTATGACATTGTGATTTCTTTAAATAGTCAGAATTCCCTGCTGAATGTCAACAACAACAACAAAATCTCTACTTTATTTATGCTATGCTATGCTGTCACTTCAGTCATGTCCGACTATGTGCGACCCCATAGACGGCAGCACACCAGGCTCCCCCGTCCCTGGGATTCTCCAAGCAAGAACACTGGAGTGGGCTGCCATTTCCTTCTCCAATGCATGAAAGTGAAAAGTGAAAGTGAAGTCGCTCAGTCGTGTCTGACTCTCAGCGACCCCATGGATTGCAGCCTACCAGGCTCTTCCGTCCATGGGATTTTCCAAGCAAGAGTACTAGAGTGGGGTGCCATTGTTTACATAAAGTAATCCAAAGATTTATTGATCATTATAATTGTATTTTCAAGATCATAATATTTGGCAAAGACTGCCTAATATAAACTTATAAATAAAAGTCTTTACTCATTTGAAAATGTAATATCTAAACTTAACTCCCTTTAACATTAGTTCTTTCTTGTAAAATCAGAAATCAGAACCACCTATCAAAACTCTGTGGTATACATTTTAAATGCTTGTTTGATTGAACTGCCTGTCACAGCAGGATTTTTTTAATAGACACTTTAGAATAATTTTCTCTCTTCGGTGAAGAATTTTTTAGCAGTAATATAACAGGAACAGCAGTGGTGGCTTTCTAATCAATAGGCAAATAGATTTCCTTCCCCTAACCCTCATTCCCCCACATTCCATGCCAACATAAAATAGTAACGGAAGTGTGCCTTTCTGATTTTCAGAGGATTTATACAACTTATTGGCATTCATTTTGGAAAATATAACAATTATTTTAAAAAGTGTATTAGGCTATGAAATAGAATGGCAAGAACAACAAAAGCCAAAATATCCTTATACTTCCAAGGTGGGATCATAAGTTGTATTAATTCTCTCATTCTCAGCTTTGTATTCAGTAAAAGTACTATAGTAATGAGTTATTACATTTAAATGAACTCTACAAGGTAAGTCTATAGCATTTTGCCTACTAAGCGTCAGGTAATAAATAAAAGTCCATTTCCTCAACCTTATTTTCTTCTGGATTGTAAATCAGAATAGAAGGAATATTAGCATATTCTATATAGGGGGAAATCCAGCCTACTTTAGAATGTCTAACATTTATCCTGCCACTAAAAATCCATGTGTGTGTGAGTGTGTGTGTGTATATATACATATACATATATATATATATATATATATATGTATTTGTTTTGAGTTCTTACTGTATGCCAAGTACTGTTCTAGGGTTTTGAGATACTGAACTATATATATATATATAATTTTTTTTTTCAAGTCAGTGCCTTCATAGAGCTTACCATCTAATGAGGGAGAGGAATAATCAACAACAGAATAAATAAATTAACTGTATGGTATGATAGAACATCCCTTGGACTACAGGAAACAGAAAAAACAGGAAAAGAGAAGTAATTCAGAACAATAAATAACATACTTGAAAGTGTGATTAGAGTCAACTCATTGCAAAAATGATGTTAGGGCTAGCATCTGAAGAAGGAGTTGACCATGTAGGTATTTGAGGGAAGAGCTTTCTAAGCAAGAAGGACAAGATTGTGTAAAGGCTCTAAAGCAGAAGATAACTGGAATATTTAAGAAGCCAGTGTAGCTGAAACAGTGTGAGCAATATGAAACAAGGATGCCAAAGAGAAAGAAAAGTGAGATACCAGAATGCATAAGGTCTTTGTAGGCCATTGCAAGAAAGTTAATGCTTTTTCTTAGTGAAATGTAGAGCGAATGTAGGGTTCTGTACAGAGGAGTGTCATGATCTGGTCACTAGACATTTTAAAAGAGTCACTTGAGCTGCTTTGGTCAAAATAGACAGTAAGAAGATAGGCATCAGGGAAGCAGTTTAAGAGGCTATTGCAATAATCCAGGTAATAGAAGATGGGGACTCAGAATAAGTTGTATCTTGAATGTGGACAGAGTCCTGATGTCAAACCACATGGGAAATTTAACAAGTAAAGGAACCATAGGCCCTGCTTCCAGAAGGTTTGAATCAAGCTTCTTAATTTCATCACCAAAATATACTCATCTGAATGATGTACAGTTGTCAGTTTTGTAGGTAACCTGTCAAGTTTCTACAGTTTCATATTATTCAACCTTATGAATTTCATGAGTACAGGGCTTTTAGTCTGTTTTGTTCTTTGCTGTGTCTCCCGGGCCTACAAACAAGGCCTGGCTTTTAGCAGAAGCTTAAGAAAGATCTGTTTTATAGATAAACAAGTTTAATTTTTAAAATGGGCTTAATGCAACATTGAATTTTGTTATGGTAATTATTCATTTATTTATTCTTTCTATATTTATTGAATATCTAGTACATGTCAGACTCCGAACTAGCTACTGGGGAGATGGAGAAATATAAAATAGTCCACTCATTCAAGGAGCTTTCTGATGTGTGACAGACACAAATAAATAACAGGTATTGCTACAGGGTGTTTATCATACAAGTGTTTTGGAAATACAGAGGGAATTGGTTAACTCTGCCTAGGAAAGCTATATACATTTTGATAAATAGTGACATCTGAGTTGATCTTGACAGATAAAAATTATTTCAAGAGGCAAAGAATAAAAAAAAATCAGTATAATTTAAAGATAGTCACAGCAGGAATTGCTATGGTCAGACTGATTTATGGAAATATTTCATGCCATTCATTATTTAACAACAACAACACAGCAGGAACGTTGCAGAGTAACCCATGTCACAATCTAGATCTTCTAAATAAACACAAAGCTTCACTGTCTTTATGCAAAGACAGTGTCCAAAGCGGGGGTGGGGGTGAGGGGGGCGGGGGGCGGGGAGGGATAGGAAGAGAGCTTTCTTAATGATAACAGAATCCCTGAAATTTCTAGTTAGGTAAAATATTTGCAGTTTGAACATTTCAGTGCAATCCTTGCAAAGGAATATTCCAAGCTGACCTATTTAAGGAACAATTTGAAATCAAAGATAAACTAGGTAAAATTTTTCTTTCAAGAAAGACTGTGTAGGCTACCAAAATAGAATGGGGAGGAAAGAACAGGATAAGATATAAAAGAGAGTAGTGGAAAAAAAAAATTAAAATAGGCAGCAGTGGGGGTTGGAGGGCGGGGCTACTTTGGACTTATCCTCATAAATCTAGAACACTTCAAGTTCAGTCTGATGTCATTTGTACTTTATCTCTTTGTATTTTCACTCTTTGTTAACTGAGAGCCCTTCTAGAAAATCATGTATTTGATTTTAAGTCTATTGACCTGACTGTCAATGATTCCTGATAAAAAGCTTTGAGCTGTAAGACAAGCACACCTGTACAAACCATGTGCTTGCTCTTCATTTCATGCCATTCATCCATAAAGTTGTTATTAAAATCAAACAAGTTCCATGTATGGGTGGGAGACAGAAAATTCCTCAAGGCAAATAACATAGTCATTAATGATACTCAACTCAGTATACAACTGTTCTTTAGAAATAGGTTATATTCAGGTGTTTTGTATGTGCTGACTAAAGAGGACAAAACAAACACTGTAGAGACCTAACAAGAGCACTGTAATCATTCCTCTATCTAACTTATCTGGAAGGGCAGGAACAGGGCCAGGGCAAGTAGGCAGGTGGACAAGTAATCCATCACACAAAATGAACACGGGAAGAAAATAATGTCAGATAGATGATTACAAAGTTAGATTACTTTTTCTGCTACTGGGATGTCTATTTCTGTCTTCAGAGGCACTGTAGTCAGAGGAACTAGTAGAGAAAAAGGTCAAGTGTCTAATGGACGCTGGCAAGGTACTTATGTATCTTTCCTAAGGCGATAGAAAGAGAGACAAGAGAAAACAGATTTAACTTTTTTCTTCCGATTTCAACCTTAGGCCTGAATCCTATAAAACTTCATCCTTTAGATGATTTCTTCAGCGACCAGCACAAAAAAGTTTACAAGGTTGCTAGATAATAAAACTTCCTTTTCTAGGGATAATACTATATCAAGCTCTTTCACAAATTATAATCATTTTTAAATGTTGATAATGTTTGTAATCACTTAGGCACATTTCAGTCACATAAGAGGAATTTCACCCATAACTGTCATCCTTGGAGAGGTCAAGATTCTATACCTTTTCAGTGGTAAGAAATATCAAATTTGTCCAAAGTTTAAAAGCCCAAACAGGAAACAATTCATTTATTCTTTTGATAAATGCTTACCTACTAAACACTTTTTTTGAACTGGGTATAAGCAATATTGTTTATGGATTAAGACTGATAGAAGATGGACATAATTAGCAGTGTTTATATCACGGCATAAGAATTGAGAGAGAGAGGTGCTAGAATACAGTGGAGCATGTAGAGTTCAAACAATAAGGAAGAAAGAAACCAGGAACAACCTGTATGAAGCTAATGCCTAAGCAAATGTTTAAAAAAAATTTTTTTTAATTGGAGGATAATTGCTTTACAATATTGGGTTGGTTTCTGCTATACATCAACATGAACCAGCCATATATATAAATATTCCCCCTCCGTCTTGAACTTCCCTCTTACCTCACAGAGAACTGGGTTGATCTCCCTTTGTCATACATCAAATTCCCACTGGCTCTCTATTTCACATAAGGAGATGTATATGCTTCCATGCTACTCTCTCAATTTGTCCCACCCTCTCCCTCCCTCTGTGTCCACAAGTCTGTTCTCTATGTTCTGTGTCTCTGAACAAAACCTTTAAGAGTAACTATGATGTGGTAATGAGGAGGAACGGTAGAAAAGCACATTAGAGGCAAAGGAAATAGCACAAAGAGGGGATTCAAGGCAAGTCCCAAATTTATGTAAAATAATAAACATTTCAAAAAATAAGATAAAGCTTAAGTGACACTAGTGAAGATCTCTAGTTAAGAAGCAGATTCTTTATTCTATTAGTTTTTGGAAAAGGTCATAAAAATTATATAAATAAACTGGCATTCTAAAAATTGTGTGTGTGTTTGTGTGCTTTCAAGGAAAAGCTCTCATATAATATGAGCAATGAGGTGAGTCTAGAAGTAGAAAGGTCACTTTGGGATTTTAACAATTTAGGAAATAAGGCTTTTGAGAGAAAGCCCCTCCTGCTCAACCTATATTTCTTCACATATCTATGTTTTCTGTCCCCTGTTAGGAAGATCTAAATCTAGTTTGGGAAATCATTTGGACTCAGATATTTAAAAGCTCCTAACTTCTACTTGAAAAATTTTTTTTCATGTTAAATTTAAACTTTTGACATCTTTGCTTTATAGTCTTTACAACTTCTCTTAGGAAAGTCATTATCTAGCCTGGTGAGGAGCCAAGTATAATAAATTCAACACATCATGTCCATAGGAGTTTAGGAAGTACAATTGCTGATAGTTCACTATATACTCCTGATTACACCTCTTCCTATATTTAACTGATGTACCATTTCATACTTTAAATTCCTCTAAGGCTGAAACTTTATCCTGTCATTTTCATCTTCTTGGGGTCTGGGTCATTTGTAACAGGTAATCAGTAAGGTGTATAAGAATATGTGAGAAAGGATAAGATATTCAATATAGGGTCCTGAAATAAACAATTCATAATTTGAAAGATAAATATAAGCATACATTATTTAAAAAGAAATATTTCTAGGTAAACATTTAAACTATAGATCAATAAGTAGGTCGGTAACTAGTAGGTGATAAATATAAATATTAGATGATAGATAGAAAGGCTCTAAACACAATAAAACTTAAGATCTACCTAGAAATCTCAGAGAAACTCTAAGATATGTATATAATACTATGAGATAGAAAGTCCACATGGTATGAAAACAAAGAAGAATCCATTAAAAATAATAGATATGATTATATAAACTATATTTCTCCACTTCAAAGACTCTATAAATAAGATTTAAAACCAGTATAATAAAGGTCATGGATAAAGAAATAGCCTTAATAAATTTAAAAGGTTCTTACAAATCACAAGAAATGAATTTCCACTTTAATCTTAAGTATTTAGCCTATAAACTCACTTATTCCCCTTCACAAAATTGAACTGACTAGGAAGAAAACAAAATTTAAAACAAAATGATGATCAAAAGAGGATATGGTTCAATAAACTGAATGTAAACAGCTTGGAATATACAGAGCAAATACTTTTTTTTAAGTTTTTTTTTTCCAAGATTTATGGAAATATAATTTACCAGTATGATAGTTCTATTTTTAATTTTTTTAGGAACCTCCATGCTGTTTTCAAAAATGGCTATACCAATTTTAATAGTTTCCAATTGAAGGAAAAATAAAGCAGAGCTCAGAAACCCATACAGCTGTAATAAGATAACTCGTTAGACAGGTGTTACTAACAATTTGTTTTGGAAGAAATGTCAAGCTTAGAGAAAGCATGTACCTAGTAACAAATAGGCCATATGGTTTACTCAAAGTTTTCAGTTTTAGGTCAAAAGGGCCTACTAATTGTGAGACAAAACCACTGAAAGAAGAAACAGAATCAGATGCATTATTGGGAAAAACTTTTAACTGAACAATGAAGACTTTAGAAGTTTCCAGAGGGAAAAAATGGGAGTCTTATAAAGCAAAGAGTCAGACTATCAGCAGAACTTGCAGTGACACGTACTAGAGGATCTTGGAATAATGTCTAAAGCATTCTGAAGGAAGATCATTTTAAATAAAGAAATTATGCTTAGTCTATCATTTAAAATTGACTGCATGAATACATACAGGTATAGATTCAATTAAAACAATGTATCTTTGAGAATTATTACTTTGACTTTTTCAAAAGATTAATGAGATAAAGAAACTTCTAAAATCAAATGAAAGAACAATAAAGATGCCAAAAAATATGTGATGAGTAAAGAGAATTTTTCATAAATTACATCAATAAACTTAAAATTTTGACAGAATGGATCATATCTATGAGCATGTGCTTAATTTCTCAGTCATGACCAACTCTGAAACTCTGTAGACTGTAGCCCCCCAGGCCTCTCTGTCCATGGGGTTTTTCAGGCAAGAACACTGGAGTAGGTTGCCATTTTCCTCCTCCAGGGGATACTCCCAACCCAGAGATGGAATCCATCTCTCCCATATCTCCTGCATTGCAGGTAGATTCTTTACCTGCTGAGCTATCATGCAAGCCCGATCTAAGAACATTAAAAAATAAGCAAGTCTAACCCAAGCAGAGAGGAAAACTTTAATAGGCTAATATCTATAAGAGAAATTGAAAATGCAATTAAAGCTCAGTCCAGCAAAAATCCTAGATTTTCTTAATCTAGTTATTTTAATTGGGGGCTAATTACTTTACAGTATTGTGGTGGTTTCTGCCATACATTGACATGAATCAGCCATGGGAGTACATGTGTCTTTATAGGCATTTATACCAGAGCTTCAAGAAGTGATACTGATTTTCTTAATTCTAAGAAGTGAAAAATTTTAGGAAGTAGCATTCCTTTCATTAAATTCTTTTGAAAGGTAGAAAAAAAAATAAGGAAACATACATTAAATGAACACACATTATAAGAGGCATATAGTTTTAGGAAATATTAAAAAGTAGGAAAAAAAATGCCAATTTTTTTACACCTATCCAAAGCCTAAACACAAAAATCTTCCATTTTTTATATGAGCTCTCATAAACTGGATATCAAAGATAGACAAAAATAGCACATATATTACCAATTGTTTATGTATATATTTGCCAAAAACAATAAATAAGAAAAAGTAGAAATAAAATGTTTAAATTCCTTGCAAAAGTAATAACTTTTCACATTTATGTTTTATTTTATTAAGCATAACAATATATAAATATATATATGGAAAATGATGTAAACATCTATATGTTTATATTTTCAGGTGATACATTGCTTTTTATTGAATACTTATAGAAAGGGCTTATATAAAAGTGTTGTAAGATAAAAGTTTTACCAAACATCCCAGAAGGAGAATGCCTTTGATTAATTCCCCATCTACTGAAAAATTACATCTCCAGGTTGCCCTGAAAACTGCAAAAATATATCATGTTGAAATTAAAATTAAGAGAAAACGAAGATAGGATATTCTGTGACCAAAAATGGATGGACACAGGGACCAAGAGAAGAAAAGCCAGGGATGGAACTGGAAGTGAGGAAGTGGAAGCGAGAAGAAGGTGAAACACGGATGTAAATATCCATGATAGTAGTTTATTTTGTTGCAGAAACCAAATCTTGCTGTGTCAATGAATGTCAACTCTGAATTATTACGTTGTCTGAGGAGACTAGACATAGTCCTTTGACAAAATTGCACATCTTGCTAGTGTCAACTACAAATTGGCACATACCAAGAGCATTGTCAAGAACCAAACAACAAAGCCATTTACCATATGCCTCTATGGAATATTGAGCCCCTGCTGCTATAGATTTTGGACTTCAACAACCCCTGAGGGAGTTCAGGGTGAAGAGAGGCACTCTGTGTTCCATGGAATCTGGTGGGACAGGTCTTTAAATAGTTGAATACTTTTAGAAATGGATTTTATGATCTCAATCCTTGCATCTAGTCATATCTAGAAAAGCACTAAATCCTTTCATGATGACATCAGATCTTCATGACTAACAAAAACTACTTTTGTAAAATGAGTGCTTAATGGTATTGAACTCCCTATTCACCAAAACCTTATACATTGAACTTCCCCCACTGCCATTTTGGAGCAGTCTCTCAGAGCTATCTGAGACACTGCCTCCTGGGCTGCAGTCCTCATCTTGCCCCAGATAACACTTAACTCTCAACTCTCAAGTTGTACATCTTTTTAAGTTGACACCAGTGGTCTTGTGATTAGGAGTTTTCTATTTGCTACCAGATTTGGGGACATACTACCCATCTTACTTGACTTCCATTCAAGGAAACAAATAAAACTTGGCCTAGGCGCTTGTCTAACTCTATCCAGAGATCACAGGGGGGTGTTTATCCTTGTCCATGTCAGAAAAGTTGCTCCAATGGACTAGGGTCCAACTTTCCCCTAAATCAAATTTATATCACTCAGTGTTGAAGTGCAGTGTGTGTGTTTATATTTGTAGGTTCTAGGATATTTTACAATTATTTTTCAGCACACTCTGCTCGCTCAGAGAAGAGTTATAGGTATATTTTCCTTGTCTTTAATTTAGGGGCAATTTATATCCTATGGTTTGAGGTTTTGATATAAAACTATACCATATAGATTTTTTAAAAGATAAGGTTTAAAAAAGGTCCATTTTAAATTGATTTCCAAGTGTCTTTAAAGGTGATAATTATAAATTTGTTTTTAAAATATCATTCTGTTGAGAAGCACAGTTCATATATTTTAGTGTGTTTTTTTAATTTAAAAATTTTTTATAGAAGCTTAAACGGCACAGCAAAATCTAAAGGAAAGGTACAGAGATTTCCCATCCATCCTCTTCCCCTACACATGCATCAGATCAGATCAGATCAGATCAGATCAGTCGCTCAGTCGTGTCCGACTCTTTGCGACCCCATGAATCGCAGCACTCCAGGCCTCCCTGTCCATCACCAACTCCCAGAGTTCACTGAGACTCATGTCTATCGAGTCAGTGATGCCATCCAGCCATCTCATCCTCTGTCGTCCCCTTCTCCTCCTGCCCCCAATCCCTCCCAGCATCAGAGTCCTTTCCAATGAGTCAACTCTTCGCATGAGGTGGCCAAAGGACTGGAGTTTCAGCTTTAATATCATTACTTCCAAAGAAATCCCAGGGCTGATCTCCTTCAGAATCCACAGGTTGGATCTCCTTGCAGTCCAAGGGACTTTCAGGAGTCTTCTCCAACACCACAGTTCAAAAGCATCAATTCTTTGGTGCTCAGCCTTCTTCACAGTCCAACTCTCACATCCATACATGACCACAGGAAAAACCATAGCCTTGACTAGACGAACCTTTGTTGGCAAAGTAATGTCTCTGCTTTTGAATATGCTATCTAGGTTGGAC
>NW_011494945.1:11867710-11876392 GCF_000754665.1 Bison bison bison | reverse complement strand
GGACATAACTTTCCTTCCAAGGAGTAAGCGTCTTTTAATTTCATGGCTGCAGTCACCATCTGTGGTGATTTTGGAGCCCAGAAAAATAAAGTGTGACACTGTTTCCACTGTTTCCCCATCTATTTCCCATGAAGTGATGGGACCGGATGCCATGATCTTTGTTTTCTGAATGTTGAGCTTTAAGCCAACTTTTCACTCTACAATTTCACTTTCATCAAGAGGCTTTTGAGTTCCTCTTCACTTTCTGGCATAAGGGTGGTGTCATCTGCATATCTGAGGTTATTGATATTTCTCCTGGCAATCTTGATTCCAGTTTGTGTTTCTTCCAGCCCAGCGTTTCTCATGATGTACTCTGCATATAAGTTATATAAACAGGGTGACAATATACAGACTTGACGAAATTCTTTTCCTATTTAGAACCAGTCTGTTTTTCCCTGTCCAGTTCCAACTGTTGCTTCCTGACCTGCATACAAATTTCTCAAGAGGCAGATCAGGTGGTCTGGTAATCCCATCTCTTTCAGAATTTTCCACAGTTTATTGTGATCCACACAGTCAAAGGCTTTGGCATAGTCAATAAAGCACAAATAGATGTTTTTCTGGAACTCTCTTGCTTTTTCTATGATCCAGCAGATGTTGGCAATTTGATCTCTGGTTCCTCTGCCTTTTCTAAAACCAGCTTGAACATCAGGCATAGTCTCCCTCATTAACAGCATCACTCAGCAGAATGGTACACTTGTAACCAAAGATGAACCAACACTGATACATCACAATTACCCAGAGTCCATAGTTTCAGTTCAGTTCAGTCACTCAATCGCATCCGACTCTTTTCGACCCCATGGACTGCAGCACACCAGGCTTCCCTGTCCATCACCAACTCTCGAAGCTTGCTCAAACTCATGCCCTTCAATCAATGATGCCATCCAAACATCTCATCCTCTGTCGTCCCCTTCTCCTCTGGCCTTCAATCTTTCCCAGCATCAGGGTCTTTCAAATGAGTCAGCTCTTCGCATCAGGTGGACAAAGTTTTGGCGTTTCAGCACCAACATCAGTCCTTCCAATGAATATTAGGACTGATTTCCCTTAGGATGGACTGGTTGGATCTCCTTGCTGTCCAAGGGACTCTCAAGAGTCTTTTTCAACACCACAGTTCAAAAGCATCAATTCTTTGCCGCTCAGTTTGCTTTACAGTCCAACTCTCACATCCACACATGACTACTGGAAAAATCATAGCTTTGACTTGACGGATCTTTGTTGGCAAAGTAACATCTCTGCTTTTTAAATATGCTGTCTAGGTTGGTCAGAGCTTTTTTTCCAAGGAGCAAGCATCTTTTAATTTCATGGTTGCAGTCACATTCTACAGTGATTTTGAGGCCCCAAAAAATAAAATCTGCCACTGTTTCCAATGTTTTCCCATCTATCTGCCATGAAGTGATGGGACCAGATGCCATGATCTTAGTTTTCTGAATGTTGAGTTTTAAGCCAACTTTGTCACTCTCCTCTTTCACTTTCATCAAGAGGCTCTTTAGTTCTTTGCTTTTTGCCATAAGGGTGATGCCATCTGCATATCTGAGGTTATTTATATTTCTCCCGGCAATCTTGATTCCAGCTTGTGCTTCATCCAGCCCAGCATTTCACATGATGTACTCTGCATATAAGTTAAATAAGCAGGGTGACAATATGCAGCCTTGATGTACTCCTTTCCCAATTTGGAACCAGTCTGTTGTTCCATGTCCAGTTCTAACTGTTGCTTCTTGACCTGCATACAGATTTCTCAGGAGGCAGGTCAGGTGTTCTGGTATTCCCATCACTTTAAGAATTTTCCACAGTTTGTTGTGATCCACACAGTCAAAGGCTTGGCAGACTCAGTAAAGCAGAAACAGATGTTTTTCTGGAACTCTCTTGCTTCTGCAATGATTCACTGCATGTTGGCAGTTTGATCTCTGATTCCTCTGCCTTTTCTAAAGTTTACCTAAGACTTCACTCTTGGTGCATATTCTATGGGTTTGAACAAGTATATAATGACATATATCCATCATTTTATTATCATACAGAGGATTTTTTGCTGTGCTCTGTGCTCAGCCTGTCCATCCATCTCCCAATCACCCCTGGCAACTTCAGATCTTTTCATCATCTCCAGAATTTTGCCTTTTTGTACCATACATCATAAAAACTAAAAGGAAATGATTTTTAAGTGCCAGTTATAGATTGTTATGTGATAACTAGCACAGAATAAAATGCTCCAAAAGTGACTGCAACTCTAAGAATAATCTACACATTTTGAGTCAACAAAAATTTGACCATGTTCTATGGTCAAAAACCAATCTATGAATGAGCAAAATATTCACACCTAAATGATGTGGACTAGTTATAAAGAATAATTAATTATAGTTAATATGCTTTTATACAAATTAGAAAATCCCAATGTTCTTCTAAGACTACAGAAGTTATAAGTAAAAAACTAAAACAGAAAAGCCAGACCTAAATTGGAAAAAATTACCCTGTGGAAGTTATATTTGAACTGTGTTTGAAAGAAGCCTAGGACATTTTTACCAATGGTACAGTCCCTACTACTCTGTGGATGATGGATATATATTGCTACTTAGACTAATGAATTGATCAAAGAAATATATCACACACCCCAACCTCACTTATGTTATGACACAAAGAGGAAAGAGATAATATATATATGGCCTATGGGTGAACAGACAAAGCTGACTGCATTTGAAGCAACTATCCCATGTAGTGCAAAGCACACTCTTAGAATCCATATGCACGGTGTAAGACACAAAAGATAATAGACAAAAATACAAAACTTTGTTCTCACTTATTATCTAGCTATGCAATGGGCCATAAATATACATGGAACTCTTAAATGAAAATTTAATAATAATACTAGGTAAAATGTATTCAAATTAACAATGTGTTAAATAAATGGCTTATAAATAATAAATCTGCTAAGAAGAGAACAGATCATGCTAAACCTAAAACGGATGGAGAAAAATTACTGCTGTATGATGGAGGAAAGCATGGATTTCAGAAGAGTAAATGCAAATCGTCAGTGACAAGGAAGATGAGAAGGAAAAATTTTGACTTTCTGAAAGCCTAAATGTGTAATTCAAGAAATATTAATATCAGTACCATTCAAAACTCAAGGAAATCAGAAAAACAAACAAAACTAAATAGAGTAGACTATTGGATATTCCATATACCCATACAAGAAATCCATTTCTATACTAGAACAAAGCATCTTCATTGAAAACAATGAATCATACAATAAATTCTAGAATTCAGGACTATTGGGACATCTTATAAAACCATATAAATAATAAGTTTCAATGTTTGTATTTTTACTAATGTTCAAGCTATGTATTTCAATTATTATTTTTTTTAAGATGGAAGACAAAGTGAGTTGTATCCTGCTTATCCCCTCCAGGCAATCAATTTTGAATGTTTTGCATTCATTTTTATCTTAAAGTCATATAAACCTTTTTTCCTACATCCAATCTCTTCATGAATATACAGACACAGCAAAGAGTCTCTTATAGAAATGTCTTTTTTAAGGATGATGATTCTAGTAAAAATCTTTGACATTCAATTTGCTACAAAATTGTACACGGAGCTAATTACACGACCAATATTTTCTTCAATGTTTTCTTTACAATCTCATCAATATTTAAAACCAAGTAAATTTTCTAAATATGAAATGAAAAATCTCCACACCACTGCAGTGGTCTTCAAGAGGAATGCACAAAATTTTAATATATATGTCTTTCCTGCTATCCTCATCTTTTGCTAAATAAGAGTCAATACTGAATCCTCTAAATGTAATGTTAGTTCTATCATCACTGAAAACACAGTGCACATATAGAATGCTTTCTGTATTTGTTTGAATTAAACAAAAACATTTAAAGCTCTAGAGCTCCTTTTCAGTGACATATACCTTTACAAAGTAAAATTTAATTTATAGAAATTGAATCTATTAAAGTAATAGTTGGCTCTATTTGTCATTTTGTTTCTTTCTGCCATCTCTTTTAGATAATTTTTTAAATGACTATTGCTAGAGCATGCGTTCTTGCTACAATGACATGCACTAACTCTCTGTTGACCTGAACAGAGTATAAGTATTTACAAGTTTTGAGGACTATGTAGATTTCAAGACCAAACAGTATTTTTCACAGTATTAAAAAAACAAAACAAACACTTTCCTCTAGTGCCTACTAAACACTTCAAAGGAGTCTGAAAATGTTCCAAAGGGGTCTTGTCTTCTTAGTTTGAATTATTTTAGAAGTGGGACCTATGAACCTAGCTTTACATGATAGACAAATAAGGCACAATTTACAGTGAATATGTCTCGCTTACCTTCTCTATTATTTTGCCAGCTCAAAATCATCCAAGATGTGTCCAAAATACTGTATCAGCAAACACACTTTCCTAGAAAATCAAGAACACAACAATGCAATGAAAACACTATTGAACCAGGAATGGAAGACTTTGTTCTACTCTGCCCTAGGTTGGGGTCATGACTTTTGGCTTCTCCCTCATTTAATTACCTTGTATAGAAATCAAAAAGTAAATGCATGTGCCCTCATTTTTATGGACTGTTACAACAGTCACCTAAGAGAATATTTGGGGAGAAATTTATAAAGTGCAAGATGCTAAAGAAATTAAAAATCTGAAAATCATTAATAGTGAAAAAAAATAAGTGAATTTCTGCTTGCTGGTAATGTGATCAATACTAGCAAGTTTTATCCTGCAGGTAAATCCTCAATACTTCCTAACTGTTTTCTATCCCCTCTCTTTTTAATAAAATTCAGCAGCCTATGCTATATGCAAATTAAATTCATGCTAGTACAAAACTTTTTAGAAATTCCACACATTAAAATACACAGGCCTTTCAAATCTCACACAGAAATTAGGTTTGGACAGCAACTCTGAGACCTATTACTCAATATTTATTGAGATAGACATGTGATTTAAAACTAAGATGAGAATAGAAAATACAATCATTATCCATCTATTTGGCATGTCTGTGAAAAGCTCTTATGACCTATTTCATCATACCTTTTCATTATGGTGTTTACTATGTTAATTGAAACTTTATCTTGGAGGTATATAAAAGATTCTTTAAGCACATAGCATAGACCAGAATAAATCCTCTAAGACTGAGCATTTTAGAACCACTTTATGTTATAGGACAGAATTATCCAGGGGAACTCAGAGTAAATACAAATGGTGGCCACTGAAGGAGAACAGAAGTGATAATCACTCCTGCTTTTTTGATTTGACTATTTAGTTATTAATCAGGTCAATTAATTGATCAGGTCAAACAAATCAATTAATTTGTTTCTCTCCCGAGAAACAAAATATTCACTTTTAGAAAAGATAACTAGGTCCTAGAGGAGGGGAGCTAAGTCAGGCACGCATTTCATCTGTAGGTACTGTCACCTTGCTCTTGAAGTGAGAACAAAAATTTAAAAGATAAAGCCTTTTATTTTACAACTTAAGTCGTGGCTCAAATGCAAATATTTTTCTTTTCTAAAAAATAAATGGTAAATACATTTGGCTGAATTTATCACAATAAATTCAAAATTTTTAAAGTAAAACAGGAATAATATTTCTAAATTATGGCATTGGGACAAGACTACAGTATTTTCAGGTGAATATTTAATGTGTACAAGTGATGTTGACAAATGTATTTCTTCCTTAAAAGTGAGATTTCAGGGTAATGGATTTTTAAATAGGCGACTAATGTTTTTGACAAGCCTGAAATTTCTGGAAATGTTCTTGCATTCATTGGAACAAAATGATTTGGCATGAATCTTTGGGTCGTGATATTCATAAGTCTTTAGGAAAAAATTATGGAGCAACTTTTCTGTTATTTTTCAATGAGGTAAGTATTCTGAGGATAAACTTAACTAGTTGTGTCCTTGTTGTACAGAATGAGTAAAATATAATTTGTATATTTACTCTTACTTTCAATGATTTTAATGGTTTACAAAAAGTCATATTTGTTTCAAAAATCTACTTCAAAATGCAGTCTATGTATGTATCCTTTTAGAAGAGCTACATAATAACCAAATATTAGAGAGCACATTTAATTATTTTGCCAGTTTGAAAATTGGCTAATAATTTCAGTCACCTGAAAGTGACTTGCCAACAGAATTCAGTGAAGCTTTACAAATTAGTGTTTCATAACTCTGTAGTGAATAAATAGCAACTGTTAAATTTCTTTTAAAATAACAGGTTACAGATTTAAGATTTATCTTATCTCTGAGGAAAATAATAAACATATAAGCTGTTAACTTTTAAGACACATGGTTTGAGATCTTTATATCAGATCAAAAAAAGCAGCTTAGTCATAGCCTTTATATCATCAAATATAAAAACTGCACATACACACACATATAAACAAACACAATGTTTCTGTTTAACAGCTACTTATAAGAATAAAAAACAAAGTTCTGAACTTTGCTTCTAAGGAAATACAACAGCAATCCTATTTTTCCATATTTTTTCAAATAGGTAAAATTTAGCATTTTCTATCTATCTCTAGTAGACATTAAGATTGATTTTACAGCAAAACTAAAAGCTGGTTCTTTGAGAAGATAAATAAAATAGACAAGCCATTAGCCAAACTCACCAAGAAAAAAAAAAAAAAAAGGAAAAAAATCAAATCAACAAAATTAGAAAGGAAAATGGGATATCACAACAGACTACACAGAAATACAAAGGATCATAAGAGACTACTATCAGCAACTATATGCCAACCAAATGGACAACTTGGAAGAAATGGACAAATTCTTAGAAAAGTAAAACCTTCCAAAACTGAACCAGGAAGAAACAGAAAATCTTAACAGAACCATCACAAGCATGAAAATAGAAACTGTAATCAGAAATCTTCCAATAGACAAAAGCCCAGATGGCATCCCAGGTGAATTCTACCAAAAATTTAGAGAGAGCTAACATCTATCCTAATCAAACTCTGCCAGAATATTGCAGAGGAAGGTAAACTCCCAAGCTCATTCTATGAGGTCACCATCACTGTAATACCAAAACCAGACAAAGATGCCAAAAAAAAAAAAAAAAAAAAGAAGAAAACTACTGGCCAATATCACTGATGAGCATAGATGCAAAAATCCTCAACAAAATTCTAGCAAATAGAATCCAATGACATATTAAAAAGATCATACATGATGACCAAGTGGGCTTATCCCAGGGATAGAAGGATTCTTTGATATTAACAAACCAATCAATGTGATACACCATATTAACAAACTGAAGGATAAAAACCATATGGTTATCTCAATAGATGCAGAGAAAGCCTTTGACAAAATTCAACATTCACTTATGATAAAAACTCCCCAGTAAACAAGCATAGAAGGAACATACCTCAACATAACAAAAGCCATATATGATAAATTCACAGCAAACATTACCTCAGTGGTGAAAAACTGAAAGTATTTCCCCTAAAGTCAGGAAAAAGACAAGGGTGCCCACTCTCACCACTACTACTCAACATAGTTTTGGAAGTTTTAGCCACAGCAATTAGAAAAAAAAAAAAAGAAGAAGAAATAAAAGGAATCCAGATTGGAAAAGAAGTAAAACTCTCACTGTTTGCAGAGGACATGATCCTCTACATAGAAAACCCTAAAGACACCACCAGAAAATCACTAGAGCTAATTAATGAATATAGTAAAGTTGCAGCATACAAAATTAACACACAGAAATTCCTTGAATTCCTATACACTAACAATGAGAAAACAGAAAGAAAAATTAAAGAAACAATCCCATTCACCAGTGCAACAAAAAGAATAAAATAATTAGGAAAATATCTACTTAAAGAAAGAAAAGACCTATATATAGAAAACTATAAAACACTGGTGAAAGAAATCAGTTCAGTTCAGTTCAGTCGCTCAGTCATGTCCGACTCCTTGCGACTCCATGAATCACAGTACGCCAGGCCTCCCTGTCCATCACCAACTCCTGGAGTTCACTCAGATTCACGTCCATTGAGTCAGTGATGCCATCTAGCCATCTCATCCTCTGTCATCCCCTTCTCCTCCTGCCCCAAGCCCTCCCAGCATCAGAGTCTTTTTCAATGAATCAACTCTTCTCATGAGGTGGCCAAAGTACTGGAGTTTCAGCTTTAGTATCATTCCTTCCAAAGAAATCCCAGGGCTGATCTCCTTCAGAATGGACTGGTTGGATCTCCTTGCAGTCCAAGGGACTCTCAAGAGTCTTCTCCAACACCACACTTCAAAAGCATCAATTCTTCAGCACTCAGCCTTCTTCACAGTCCAACTCTCACATCCATACATGACCACAGGAAAAACCATAGCCTTGACTAGACAGACCTTTGTTAGCAAAGTAATGTCTCTGCTTTTGAACATGCTACCTAGGTTGGACATAACTTTCCTTCCATGGGACCAGATGCCATGATCTTCGTTTTCTGAATATTGAGCTTTAAGCCAACTTTTTACTCTCCTCTTTCACTTTCAGCAAGAGGCTTTTTAGTTCCTCTTCAGTTTCTGGCATAAGGGTGGTGTCATCTGCATATCTGAGGTTATTTATATTTCTCCCAGCAATCTTTATTCCAGCTTGTGCTTCTTCCAGCCCAGCGTTTCTCATGATGTACTCTGCATATAAGTTAAATAAGCTGTGTGACAATATACAGCCTTGACG
>NW_011494945.1:11852179-11867403 GCF_000754665.1 Bison bison bison | reverse complement strand
CTGACCTTTTCCAGTCCTGTGGCCACTGCTGAGTTTCCAAATTTTCTGGCATATTGAGTGCAGCACTTTCACAGCATCATCTTTCAGGATTTTAAATAGCTCAACTGGAATTCTGTCATCTCCACTAGCTTTGTTCGTAGTGATGGTTTCTAAGGCCCACTTGACTTCATATTCCAGGATGTCTGGCTCTAGGTCAGTGATCATATCATCGTGTTTATCTGGGTCGTGAAGATCTTCCTTTGTACAGTTCTTCTGTATATTTGCCACCTCTTCTTAATATCTTCTGCTTCTGTTAGGTCCATACCATTTCTTTCCTTTATCGAGCCCATCTTTGCAAAAGGACACAAAGAGATGGAGAAATATACCATGTTCAAGGATTGAAAGAATCAATATAGTGAAAATGAGTATACTACCCAAAGCAATCTATAGATTCAATGCAATCCCTATCAAGCTATCAACGGTATTTTTCACAGAACTAGAACAAATAATTTCACAAAATGTATAGAAATACAAAAAAAAAAAAAAAACCTTGAATAGCCAAAGCAATCTTAAGAAAGAAGAATGGAACTGGAGGAATCAACCTGCCTGACTTCAGGCTCTACTACAAAGCCACAGTCATCAAGACAGTATGGTGCTGGCACAAAGACAGAAATATAGATCAATGGAACAAAATAGAAAGCCCAGAGATAAATCCACACACCTATGGACAGCTTATCTTTGACAAAGGAGGCAAGAACATACAATGGAAAAATGACAATCTCTTTAACAAGTGGTGTTGGGGAAACTGGTCAAACAACTGTAAAAGAATGAAACTAGAACACTTTCTAACATACACAAAAATAAACTCAAAATGGAGTAAAGATCTAAATGTAAGACCAGAAACTATAAAAACTTCTAGAGGAAAACATAGGCAAAACACTCTCTGACATATCACAGGCAAGATCCTCTATGACCCACTTCCCAGAGTAATGGAAATAAAAGCAAAAATAAACAAATGGGACCTAATTAAATTAAAAGCTTCTGCACAACAAAGGAAACTATAAGCAAGGTGAAAATACAGCCTTCAGAGTGGGAGAAAATAATAGCAAATGAAACAATAGACAAAGAATTAATCTCAAAAATACAGAAGCAGCTCATGCAGCTCAATATCAGAAAAATAAATGATCCAATCAAAAAAATGGGCCTAAGAATTAAACAGACAGTTCTAAAGAAGACATACAGATGGCTAACAAACACATCAAAAAATTCTCAACATCACTCACTCATCATCAGAGAAATGCAAATCAAAACCACTATGAGGTACTATCTTACAGCAGTCAGAATGGCTGCTATCAAAAAGTTTACAAACAATAAATGCTGGAGAGGGTGCAGAGAAAAGGGAACCCTCTTACACTATTGGTGGGAATGCACACTAGTACAGCCACTATGGAGAACAGTGTGGAGATTCCTTAAAAAACTGGAAATAGAACTGCCATATGACCCAGCAATCCCACTGCGGGGCACACACACTGAAGAAACCAGAATTGAAAGAGACATGTGTACCTCAATGTTCATCACAGCACTGTTTACAACAGCTAGGACACGGAAGCAACATAGTTGCTCAACAGACGAATGGATAAGAAAGTTGTGGTACATATACACAATGGAATATTACTCCGCTATTAAAGAGAACACATCTGAATCAGTTCTAATGAGGTGGATGAAACTGGAGCCTATTATACAGAGTGAAGTAAGTCAGAAAGAAAAACAACATACAGTATATTAACACATATATATGGAATTTAGAAAGATGGTAATGATGACCCTATATGCGAGACAGCAAAAGATACACAGATATAATGAAAAGACTTTTGGAGTCTGTGGAGAAGGCTAGGGTGGGATGATTTGAGAGAATAGCATTGAAACATGTATATTACCGTATGTGAAACAGTTCACCAGTCCAAGTTTGACACATGAAACAGGGCAGTCAAAGTCGGTGCCCTGGGACAACCCAGAGGGATGGGATGGGGAGGGAGGTGGGAGTGGGGTTTGGGATGGGGGACACACATACACCCATGGCTGATTGATGTCAAAATATGGCAAAAACCACCACTATATTGTAAAGTAATTAGCCTCCAGTTAAAATAAATTAATTAGAAAGATTTGTCGATTTTAGTGTTTTATTTTAATCTGTTGATTAAAACACTACTTCAGTGTTTTCCATGGAAATCATACCATACAGCCAATATAAAATTAATATTTCTTATAAGGAATCATTTGAAAGAATCTCACTTCACGGGTTTTATTCTACACTGCTAAGTAAAATGAATGAATGGTGAGGTTCCTTTGATGTAAGGCAAATACTGAAGGAGAGCCTATGTCATCAGACAGGCCAGTTTTGGGTATGCAAAACGGTATTGCATTATTTCTAAAGAGATGAAACCCCATATTTTTTATTTGAGAACACTCATGAATTTAGCTTCTGTGTTTTCTGCTGACACAACCATATTATTAGAGGTGCCAATCCAAGTCTCTCATCCAATGCCATGCCCAATTTTTCTTTTTTTATCACTAGATATTTAGTTTAAGATGGCCTAAATGAATGTTCCTTTCAATATTCATTTTCTTTTCCATAAGAATTATACTCTTTTTATATCAAATACCATGCATTACTCCCCTTCTCTATTTTTTGTTGTAGAAACCATCAATGGTTTCTCTGCTTAAAAATACATGCTCTTATGGACCACACAACAATAAACACAGTAACTTATTTTTCTTCCTCTTGTCCTTCCTCTGTACCATTTTGTTTCCCCCTTTACTAAAAGGCAACCACTCCTTCTCCAATTCCTCCTTACCTCTGTTACCATCACAGCATACTGGATACCTTCCAATTGCTCAACACAGAGTTGTCTAAGCACTTTAAAGGTTTTCTTAGCTTTTGGTAAATATTCTTCTGTCATTTTAGAGATCAAGTTACTAAAATCTGGATATTTAATTTGTCTTTCATTAATAAGCCCTTTGTTCTAAACATTGTTTTCTTCTATAATCCATACTCAGCAGCCCAAACTTACTTGCCAGTGGTTGATTTTCAGGACTCATCATCATTTTGTTACAAAAACATGATTAGGAAGCAATAAATCTCTTGTTTATCAGATAAGTCTCTCTTGTCAGATTGCCATAAACAGAAACATAAAGAATTCCATTTTTCTTATACTATAGTATCATTTAAGTATCATGAATTACAGAAACTATCCCCCTAACCAACATAAATTTTTCTTTCTCTGTTTTTATTCCTGATTTCAAATTTTATGTCTTCTCAGTCTCCAATACAAGGCATCGAGCCATCAACTGTGTTAAACAATCCGTACATCCACAAACGCCATACAAAGCTGAAACATCAATGTAAATATCCTTCATAGTATTTCTTATTTTGTTGCATATGAATGGGTAGGTTTATGGCCTAGTATTCTATCTGCTGCAATCTTTATTTTGAAAAGCATAAACTTTTAGAGAATTTCTGCTTACTTGGTTAGAACACTGTCCACTAATGACTAGGAAATTAGGTATAATTTTAGGTTAAGAGAGAGTCTAAATGAAAGGCTTAGTAGGTCCTTGCCCTTCCACACTACAACTAACAGTTTATTCTCTTAATGGACTATCTTAAGCATTCAGTATGCCAGTAAATTTGGAAAACCCAGCAGTGGCCACAGGACTGGAAAGGGTCGGCTTTCATTTCAATCACAAGGAAGGGCAGTGCCAAAGAATATTCAAACTACTGCATAAATGCACTCTTTTCATATGTTAGCAAAATAATGCTCAAAATCCTTCAAGTTAGGCTTCGATAACACGTGAACTCAGAACTTCCAGACATACAAGACAGATTTGGAAAAAAACAGAGGAACCAGAGATCAAATTAATAACATCCATTGGATCATAGAAAAAGCAAGAGAATTCCAGAAAAACATCTACTTTGGTTTCATTGACTGAACAAATTCCTTTGTGTGGATCACAACAAACTGTGGAAAATTCTTAAAGAGATGGGAATACCAGACCACCTTACCTGCCTCCTGAGAAACATGTATGCAGGGCAAGAAGCAACAGTTAGAACCAGAGAGAGAACAGACTGGTTCCAAATTGGAAAAGGAGTATGTCAACTTCTATGCAGAGCACATCATGCAAAATGCCAGGCTGAATGAAGCACAAGCTGGAACTAAGACTGCAGGGAGAAATATCAATAACCATAGATGTGCGGATGATACCACCCTTATGGCAGAAAGCAAAGAGGAATTAAACAGCCTCTTGATGAAGGTAAAAGAGGATAATGAAAAAGCTGGCTTAAAACTCAACATTCAAAAAACTGAGATCATGGCATCCAATCCATTATGTCATAGTAATTAGAAATATGGAAACAGTGACAGACTTTATTTTATTGGGCTCCAAAATCACTGTGGACTGTGACTACAGCCATTAAATTAAAAGACGTTCCCTCCTTGGAAGAAAAGATATGACAAATCTAGTTAGTATATTAAAAAGTAGAGACACCATTTTGCTAACAAAGATCAGTATAGTCAAAGCTATGGTTTTTCCAGTAGTCATTTATGGATGTGACAGTTGGACCATAAAGAAGGCTGGTTGCTTTGATGCTTTTGAACTGTGGTGCCAGAGAAGACTCTTGAGAGTCCCTTAGACAGCAAGGAGATCAAACCAGTCAATCCTAAGGGAAATCAGTCCTGAGTATTCATTGGAAGGACTGATGTTGAAGCTGAAACTCCAATACTTTGTCCACCTGATGCGAAGAACTGACTCATTGCAAAAGACCCTGATGCTGGGAAAAATTGAAGGCGGGAGGAGAAGGGGATGACAGAGGATGAGATAGTTTGATGGCATCACCGACTCAATGGACATGAGTTTGAACAAACTCCAGGAGATAGTGAAGGACAGGGAAGCCTGGCAAGCTGCAGTCCATGGGTCACAAAGAGTTGGACACAACTGAGTGACTGAACAACAAAAAAAAAAATTCTAATTTAAAATTTATGAAAGTCTTTAAGATTCACTCACAAAACATATTATGAATGTGACACCTGGCTGAAGTTAAAGAGAAACGTAAGAGTAGAAAAATTCTATAAAAACACAAATTTGAAGCCAATTTACATAATATTACATTTTCAAAAGATTTTCATTTATTTGCATTTTCTAGAATATCAACAAATATTCTAAATATCAATACTCTTTAGCCATACTAGCATACTTTTCAAGATACCAAGATATTTTATCAAATACCAAATATTTTACCAAATTATCTTCAAAGCCTGTTCACATGCATCCTTATCATTTACCTTCATATGCTTCAGTACAAGTAGCATTAGTCGCTCAGTTTTGTCCGACTCTGTGACCCCATGGACTGTAGCCATCAGATTCCTCTGTCCATGGAATTCTCCAGGCAAGAATACTGGAGTGGGTTGCCATTTCTTTCTCCAGGGGATCTTCATGACCCAGGAATTAAACCCAGGTCTCCCACAATTCAGGCAGACTCTTTACTGACTGAACCACCCCAGATGTACCATCAAAGGTAATGTGAATTTAAAGAAATCATACAATTTTTCCAGTATCTCAAAAGGGTAGATCAAAGAGTAGAGACTGCATTCCTGACTTTATAAAAAATTATCCTAAACTGATAAATCAGTGATGGATAGTTTCACAAAATTATTAAAAATTTTTGAGCATTTCACAATTTCCTTTGCCATGTTCAGTCATATCAGTATAGTCATATCAATTCTTCCTTTTTAATATGCAATATTAATATGCAAATTTCCACAAGAAATCTTTCACATATACAGTTCTGTAAGCACAACCAAAACTGAGATCAAGTTTTTATTCTGTATATAAATCACCATAACAGTCTTCTGGATGTTGACAAAAAAAAAAAAAAAAAACATCAGCTTCATGTCTAAATAAAATCATCCTATGTAGTTCATAATTGTTCCTTCTCAGGATGATGTAACCTTATGATGGTTACAGAAGTGTTTCAAGATTAATTTTGTACATTTTTGACCAGGAAGCTCAAGTCACAAGATTATAGTGGCTCATTAGATTATTAAAATATGTAAAATGTGAGTATATAATAGCAATGTGGCAAAAATTATCAAAAGTGTATACAGTATGGAGACCAATAAAGGCATGCTTGTAGTTCCTGTAGGCCACCAGCTTATGGCTTCTATGGAGCACAATCTGAAATCAAACACGCATGTCTACACATTTAGCTGGTTTATATAGCTCTTTAGTGACATTGAAAGATGTCTTCCCTGGTGGGCTTCCCTGGTGGCAGTTGGTAAAAAGTATGCCAGCAATGCAGGAGATCTGGGTTCAGTCCCTGGGTCAGGAAGATCCCCTGTAGAAGGAAAAGGCAACCCCCTCCAGTATTCTTGCCTGGGAAATGCCATGGGCAGAGGAGCCTGGCAGGCTACAGATCATGGGGTTGCAAACAGTCAGACACAACTGAGTGACTAACACACTTCCTTCATACACATATCATAGTTCAGAATCATTGAAATTTATAAAAATAATATTCCTATTTAAGGTAAGTAGGAGCTAATTCATGGGGCTATGTGCCACTAAGAATAGCATTAACCATTAAGGGAAAACAGAAAAGAGGAAGAGCACCAATTCAAAGAAAGGAGATTCTAATGAAGAAGGAACCACTGGATAGGAAATAAGGAAATACAGTCACCTGTTTTATAAGAATATGCCCTTCAATGTAAAGAAAAATCTAGTACCAAATATCACTCTAAGAAATTTTTCAGGTGAGTTTAATGGATGATTCTTTTTTTTTTTTTCAATTAGAAAAACACTCCCATTCTACAAAGTAATCTACAAGTAAAAGAGAATTCACACACACACACACACAAAGAGAGAATTCAAATGAGAAAGTTTTGATTCGGGGATAATACCTTTAAGAAAAGGGCTTCCCTCATAGCTCAGTCAGGTAAAGAATCTTCCTGCAGTGCAGGAGACCTGGGTTCAATCCCTGGGTTTGGAAGATCCCCTGGAGAAGGAAATACAGAATACTCCAGTATCCTGGCCTGGAAAATCTCATGGACAGAGGAGCCAGGTTGTCTGCAGTCCATGGGGTCACAAAGAGGTGGACATGACTGAGCGACTAACACTTACTTACTTATCTGTAAGAAAGTAACAATGCAATGTAGTTAATAAAAATAGAGAAAGAGAATTTTTGAAAAATTGTGATTCTTCCTCCTTCAAAAAAAGCTCTATCATTTGCTAGAATATTATGACATTTTTACATATGCCCAAATTGACACTGGTAGCCTAAGACATATATGTGTGCATGCCCTCTAAGTCACGTCAGTCATGTCCAACTCTTTGTGACCTCATGGGCTGCAGCCTGCCATGTTCCTCAGTCCATGGGATTCTCCAGGGAAGAATACTGGAGTGGGTTGCTATACCCGCCTCCAAGGGATCCTCCCAACCAAGGGAATGAACCTGCTTCTTATGTCTCCTACATTTGCACGTAGAGTCTTTACCACTAGTGCCACATGGGAGGCCCCAAGATATATACATGGTCTACTGTAAAAACAGACTCCTGTATACAGAAACACAGCTGCTGACAGTAAATGTGTGGACAAATAGCAGGGAGGCTGTTCATAATGAAAACACAAAGGTTAATTTTTTTTTTTAAGTATTTAGCAATTCTTAGTGCCCCCATGGGCAATGGCACCCCACTCCAGTACTCTTGCCTGGAAAATCCCATGGATGGAGGAACCTGGAAGGCTGCAGTCCAACTGAGCGACTTCACTTTCACTTTTCACTTTCATGCATTGGAGAAGGAAATGGCAACCCACTCCAGTGTGATTGCCTTGAGAATCCCAGGGACGGGGGAGCCTGGTGGGCTGCCATCTATGGGGTCGCACAGAGTCGGACACGACTGAAGCGACTTAGTAGCGGTAGCAGTAGTAGTGCTTCCATGAGGCACCACGGTTATCAGAAAAGAGTTACATATACCAAAGTTTTATTTCATGTACCTTGACCTCAAAAATGCAGAAGGTAATGGCAACCCACTCCAGTACTCTTGCCTGGAAAATCCCATGGATGGAGGAGCCTGGTAGGCTTCAGTCCATGGGGTCGTGAAGAGTCAGACACGACTGAGCGACTTCACTTTCACTTTTCACTTTCATGCACTGGAGAAGGAAATGGCAACCCACTCCAGTGTTCTTGCCTGGAGAATCCCAGGGATGGTAGAGCCTGGTGGGCTGCCGTCTATGGGGTCGCACAGAGTCGGACATGACTAAAGTGAATTAGCAGCAGTAGCAGCAGCAGACCTCAAAAAAGATATATACACATGGAAAGTCAAACAATTACAGATAATATATAATGAAACACAGAATAAAAAGCTCAATAATAATTTCCATAGGATGAGTGATCCATAGAATACTAAGTCTGCATCACACTGAAAACAGTTTTGATATTGAACACAACTATGAAATTGATCATCTTATACTTCACTCTTAAAGCTCATAATTCACATTAACATACTATATTTCTCAGTGTCAAAACCCATATTGACCAAGCTTGTTTAAATGTAAGAGAATTTTCAAATTAATTTGGTAATGGAACACCTGACATCTGTAAACATTTTGTGTAAATATTTTTTATCCCCATCACATTTTAGGACATCTTATTTTATTTCCATCACATTTAGGACATCACATTTTAGGACATTTTATTCCCATCACATTTTAGGACATCTTCCTAAGAAGATGAGAAGAAAAACAGGGTTGTTTTAAATTAACTTTAGTCAGGCATCACTGTGGAGGTAAAACTTAAGGATTTTTTCATTTGGCAAAGGCAGAGGCAAATTTAGGAGAACTTTACAGGCAGAAAAGAAACCTAACATTTAAACCCAGTTTCCAAGGAACTCCAGAGCTCATCTCAATAATAAAATCACTCCTTAGATTCCAGTGTTCTCCTTGGACACATCTAATAATTGCTTTGTTCTGAGAGGAACACTGTCATACATCAGCAATCAAGAACTACAAAGATCTAAGTCATTATTTTCCCCTTTGACAGAGCTTACCTTGTGCTCCTTGCCTACAATACTTTCACAAGTTTTTGGTTTTATAAACTAAACCTGCTCAGAATTTTTTAATAGTTTCCTGCATCACACATTTTCCTGCATGCTCATGTTTCTTTTTTGTTGCTATGTCCCTTGGCATTTGACGACCTGGTGAGTACAACGAGGTAAACTTCTCTAGAGAAATCCAAAATCTGATCTTCAGAAAAAATATTACTCTACTGGGTAAGAAAAACCCATATCTTAATTCTTGCTGACTTTGATCCATTGATAGTAATGCATGAAATATTGGGCAATGCTTGTCAAGATGGAGAAAGTAACTGAAGATATCAGAATGGTCCCTAAAGTGGGGTGTATGTGAGTCACCCAGTCATGTCCAACTCTTTGCAACCCCATGGACTATAGCCTGCCAGGCTCCTCTGTCCATGGAATTCTCCAGGCAAGAATACTGGAGTGAATTGCCATTCCCTTCTCCAGGGGATCTTCCAGACCTGGGGATCTAACGCAGGTCCTCCATATTGCAGGCAGATTCTTTACCATCTGAGCCACCAGGGAATCCCTAAGTTGGGGTAGAAAGAAAGAAACAGGAAAAAATATGATCCATAATTACCACCCTTAAAAGAGAACCATGAAAGAGTTATCCAATATCACAGACTGTCAGCCAGACCGAATATAATTGATATAGAGATATATCTACTATTATTCTATTTCTTAATACAATTTAAAGACAATCTCATTAGGCAACCACCATACGCATAGCAATATGAGTTATGGATCTCAATAACCCTATGGCTATCATTATCATGACACATATTTTAATTTATTTTTGTCCAAGAATGAATATTCAATTATTTATGAGGTAAATCATATGCCAGAATCCTTGCTTCTCATGATTTTATGTAGTTATCAGTCAACAGATCAATTTAGAAATGATTAACTTGTCAACCTGAAGTGCATGAAAGAAATGTTTCTAAGTCATCATGTGAACTAAAGGTCTTGAGACAAAATGATCCAGTTAGTGTGACAAAAATATACTTACAACTATTTTGAGAGACTTTACCAAATAGGATTATCTTGTTAACCGACAAAGGGAGACTTTAATTTTCAGATTGACTACTTCTAGGATATTACTTTCCTGTTCAGATGCTGACATAAATGATGACAAAAGTCGTGATTGCTAGTATATGGGTGACTGCTAAGATAGGAGATAACTTTATGATGTCTAAATCAAGTTCTAATTCAGATATACTTCAAAATTCTTCTTCATATTATGTGTCTTTATTGTTTGGAAGTCAGTCAAAGGCTCAAATCATAATGGGTTTTTTTTTTTAACATACAGTCAAATAATCTACAGTTAAGTATATTGAATATGAATCAGACAAACTGGGCATGGACATCGTTAATTAAGACATAAGCACTAAATCTAAACTGAGAATAAAATTTAGCTAAGAATCAGGAGATTTGCTTTCTGATTTCTCATTTGGACTAGAGTTCCTAGATGCCAGGGGCTTCCCCTGGGAAGTTTTATGTTTAATTTGGGGATATTAATAAATATCTTGACCCTTTAACTCAGCAGCCCTTATAGTCTACTAATGCCCAATTTGGGCATCTCTTTCTGCCCTGTAACATCAAATGACACCCCGATAGCAATGCAAGCATTGTGAGGAGGGCTTTGTGGGCTTAGTAGATGTTTTGTGTCCCTGCAGTCCTGATATTCTGTCAAAGGCTTTGTCCATTCCCCCTGTTCTGCAGCCAAGATGGCATCCTTAAACCAGTATTTTAACAGAATGCAAGCCTCCTCCTCAGGGATGGGAAACATTTGGTTGAAGTTATAATATAACTTTTGCTTTTATAATCTTAGGATGAATTTATTTCTAAGGAGTCATGTTGACCCAATATCAGAAGCTGCTCCTATAGTTTCAAAGTACAGGTATCTAAATGTCTACAACGGAGGTCAAAAACTATAGTTGCTTTAACATTAAAGTTAAATTAGAGTAACAAAACAAAAGGATTTTTAAGATGTAACATGGCCCTTCAAGATTCCCTTGAATAGTCTGTTTTCCCTAAAATGCTTCAAGAAAAAATTGGTGGGTCAGAGTCATTATCAGAAGGGCTAAGCTGACTTGTTATTACCTGTGTGATGAAAAACAGCTTTAGAAGCATCTTATACCTAATCTAGCCTAAAATTTCTGTTTACTCAATATTTTTCATATTTCAGCTTCCAGGAACAATTGGAACATTTGTATCTGAATTTTCTCAAATGTGGAAATGTAGAAAAAATTTTTGCTTCTTCTGAAAATAATTTAATTTTTATTTTTATTATTTTTTTAAATTTTGTAAGGTTAAAATATATGCTTATCCTTATAAACCTGAGTTGTTTTTTTTTTTTTTTAAATAATCTGTCCTAAGAATACCTCAAGTCCTTTCACATTTTGCTTTCGTGATGGTGAGAGGAGTGTGAATCATCTTTTATTTATAGACTACATAACTTGATGAAAACCTCACGGAAAAGGTAAACTCAACCTGTTCACTGTTGCTCATAGAAACAGTTTTATGGTGTCTGTACTTCAACATTATTAAGGCAAACTATAGATATCTGTGACTACTTTTGTAAGTTACTGTAAATAACCACTTCTTTGCTCTTCACACTTTCTGAAAGAGTTCCTTTGAAACTTACTGACATCTATGTGATGTACTGCTAACACTTGATACCTGGCATCTCCAGAAGTCGAAGTTTCTAATAACTTCAAAGTTCATTTCATTCTTCTCCATCAAACATTGTAATGCATGCATAAACATAAATAAATTCTATTCTCATTTCCAGTGGAATATTCAAAAATGGTTCACTCCTCTTTTCTCCACTTCATTTACCTCACCTGCTCATAGGAGGCTTCTAAATTTCAATCACAATTTATTTTCAGAACCCTGCAAATGATCCAGTATCTTCTGGGTCCTTTGGAGTAATTTTTGATAAGATTGGCCAGGAGACTGATAGAGTCCCCATGTAAGCTCAGCAATTCTTGAGAATACCACATACCATTAACCACACATTCATTGCACTCTCTGGCAAGCTAGAGTGTGAAGTTTCCTGGGTTCAAGACTACAGAAGCTTAGGTTTGTTTGAGATACCAGTTCTATCAATTTAGTATTGGGTCGGCTGTGTTTTAACTAACTGTGGCAATTCCAGTCTAACTCACAGACTAGGGGGTGACTCATGCTGAATTCTTTTCTCCTAAATCTATTCTTTTCATCTTTTTTGATAATATATTTCCTTAACTTCTCATATTTGACTGTTTTTACTAACAAATTATCCTTGGCATGTAGTTCACTGAATAAATAGAGTTCTGCAGTGAGGCATATATTTTATTATTAATAACACATATATAAATATTTGTTGATAGTGAACCTGAGGCTTCTATCTGGAAGGTTCTATGGAATACTTAGAGATGTACTGATGATGCACAGTCAGCAGAATATATCTCTTTTCCTTCAACATTATTAATCTTCCATATACATATATACACATACCTTTTTTAATGAAGTGTGTCTTTAGAAAATAAAAGACCAGCTGAAGTTTGGGGCAAAAGAAGCAGAGAAAAAAGATATTCTTACAGACTGCTATTTCAAATTAGAGAAAATTATGAGACAAACCCCTTTCTATATCCTTTATATACCCTAGAGGGCATTTGCGTGTGTATCCTTTAAGCCTCAGCAAAGTTTCACTTTGTTTGGTTTATGGATGACCTTCAGAGAAAAGAGACTAATAAAATGTTCTCTTCTATTTTTTATATTCATACCAGTAAATGTGTTATCAACAGAATTGCCTAACATCAATCATAAGTAAATTGTTTATATGCTTTTATTTTCTAAATAAATAAATTTGCATTTTGCATTTCATGTTTATTTCATCACATATAATTTATTATCTCCACCACAAAATATACTATGACACCAATTTCAGGAATAATCATACATAACATTAAACTCTTTATCCTAACCAACTTTTCTTCATGTTTAATTATCTATTTACTTTGGAAAATTCTAACAGCTAAAGACAAGATATTACTTTGTAATAAATTCAAGCTATTTCCAAATAGTATGCACTATTCAGCTGCATTGTCCTCATGATGGACAAATAGATAATTAGAAAAAACTGAGGCGGCTGACACAAGTGTCATAGTGAATATGTCCAACATTGGCATCTTCAGATATAAACATTTGTCAAGTGACTTGCTTGTCAGATAGTAGCTGTGGGACTTGGGCAATTCATATTTTTAACCCTCCACTTCTTTATCTTTAGAGTTGATGTATTGCTATTCACCTCTATTAACAATGGGTAAGCCTTAGGAATCTGTATTTTTAATGAGCTTTGAGTATTTCTTATGCAGCTATCCTGAATTTTGTCCATAAACAGGTGCCAAAATTACTGTCTCAAATTGTTTTATCTGATTTTTATATAAAGTTAATTCCTGATTATAAAATTAAATATTAAATAATATGTCACTGACATTTGCATGGAGAAGACCTCTATAAAAAGCAAATGCCTAACAGGAGTAAATTATTTTAATCTCCTCTGAGGCATACCTTAACTACTTAAAATTACTCTCTTGGGATTTTCTATTTTTTGTCTTCACACTTGTTATCTTCCTTTCTTTGTGATTTTCAATAATGCCTACTTTTTTGGTTTGTGGATAAATATCTAGTGCACATAATATTTGTATAAAATTTTATCTCATACATCCTCATATACGGGAAATGAAGAATAAGATTAGAGGAATGCCTCCGATAGAGTTTTTAATCAAATGTATCAATATCATCAAACAGTATCTTCTATAGCATTGAAAAGCAGTTATCTAATACTTCTCTTTTCTATAAGATGGCATTACAACAAACTTATCCTAAAATACCAACAAAATAAACATTTTAACCAAGCTGACAAGGTACATATTAAAATGAATTTGTTTGAAATTATTGATGAAAGGGTTACAGAATTTAGAGACATCCCTTAAAGGGGAGAGAGACAAAAAAAGACAAGAAGAAGGCGGAAAAGGAAGAGGAAGAGAAGGGGGAAAAAACAAAGCATTAAAACACAAAGGGGTAATTAACTTTGGAAGAAACTGACAATCCAGAAATGTGAGTGTTATAGACTTTCAGTAATTTGTGCGGTAGAGAAATGATTCAGAGACTAACACATAAAGCAGTGGTCTCTGAAGGATGACCCAGACTAAAAGAGAGAGAGATAGGAGTTATTTCCATTTCTATAATGGAGACAATAAGGTCGCTCATCTGTATCTTCTTTGGTGGGGTGAGGGTAAAAGTGGCATTCTGCTTCAAGAGTTTTAATACTTAACAAGACTGTATACTGTGACTCAAAAATACATATGCAATAAAAGTAATAAATTACACACTTTTGCAAAGTATTTGGAAGAAGAAGCAATAGGGAAATATCAAAAGATGAATTATAAAATAGGAAAACTATTTTAAACTAATATTAAAGCTGGATGGCAAGTTTCCATAGTAAATGATGAATTTTTTTTAAAAAAAGGGAAAAAAGGCTAAAAATTGTGAAATAAAAATAGGCAAATATTAATATATAATTCTCAATATTATAGTATAAAGTGGTTCTTAAATGTATGAAAACATGTTTAATCTCCCTCAAAATAAAATATGTGCAAATGAAAATTATACACATATTTAAATATTATATGTCACCTACAAACTTGGAAAAAATTTTAAAACTGTCAAAACACTCCTCTTGATCAACCATGTAAAAATAGGAACTCATACAATGAAGATAGAAATATACAATGCTGCCCATTTGTGGAGAAGAATCTGTTAATGTATTAGAAAACTGCATATTCATTTATACTTTGACATTGCAACCCCACTTTTCTGCAATTTACCCTTAAGGTACATCTCAAATGAATAACACTTCATATGTAAAAGTTTATTGTGACATTAGTTACAATAACAAAATATTAGAAATAATCTGAATACACATTCACAATAGACAGGTTGGTATCTATTTGTGTTATTTAAAACAACAGAGTACTACAAAACTGTAAAAAAGGAATGAGAAGGATATTTGAAAGAGATGGGAAGTGATTCCTGGATATATTGTTAGTCAAACACAGCACACCAAAAAAAAAAAAAAAAAAAA
>NW_011494945.1:11844330-11852079 GCF_000754665.1 Bison bison bison | reverse complement strand
CACCCCACCAAAAAAAAAAAAAAAAACATATTTAAGGAAAGGCAGAGAAATTACATGTATATGTGGGTATAGTTCAGTTCAGTTCAGTTCAGTCACTCAGTCATGTCCGACTCTTTGTGACCCCATGAGTCGCAGCACGCCAGGCCACCATGTCTATTACTAACTCCTGGAGTTCACTCAGACTCATGTTCATCGAGTCAGTGATGTCATCCAGCCATCTCATCCTCTGTCGTCCCCTTCTCCTCCTGCCCCCAACCCCTCCCAGCATGAGGGTCTTTTCCAATGAGTCAACTCTTTGCACGAGGTGGCCAAAGTACTGGAGTTTCAACTTTAGCATCATTCCTTCCAAAGAAATCCCAGGGCTGATCTCCTTCAGAATGGACTGGTTGGATCTCCTTGCAGTCCAAGGGACTCTCAGGAGTACATCTATTTACATATGAATATGTTTATCATATAACGAATAGTAAATCAACAAAGATGGGAAAGACACTTAAATACAATACAAATAAACACAAATAAACCTAACATTATTAAAAACCCACATAGAAAGTAAAAATATAATTTTTATTATGTTCTATGTCTCAATAGTTAAATATGCACTTCATTATTATTTCATATACCTATCATTGAAAATATCTCTACTAATTTGGATATGCAAAATGTTTCATGATCCAAAAAAGAAATTGTTTGCAACAGAGAACCTAGTAAATATTCAGGGAATGTTTTAAGAACCTGGGCTCTGTAATCACACAGCATCCATTCAAATTCTTTTATGCAAATTCCTTAAACCCTTTACCGCAATTTCACATCTTTGAAATGAGCTTAGAAAAGTATCTAGTAATGCCACTATGAGGATTAAATGGCTAGTAGACATAAACCATTCAGAGTAGCAGTAAGTACATAATAAGAGATCAAGAGATATTAGACTGTAATAATAGCATAGAAACCATATCTCTAGCACTCAGAGTCCAGGGCCATCAATTTGTATCTAAACATTAGTGATAGAAGTGTTTGTATCACTAAAATTATAGTAACTATATTTTAGTAATTACATTCTACAATGGTAAATAACAGTGATTTTCAACTGGGGGTGCACAAAAGCATCATTGTTGATCTCTTCAAAATTATAAACAAAATACAGAGACTTCACATCATTGAAACCCAACTGAATAGAACATTTAGACATCAGGTCAAAGTCTATATAAGTTCAAAAGTGTCTTAGGTGATACAAATAAGATCTCCTTGCTAAGAAAGCTTGTGATAGGAATATTGAGAAAGTATTATAGCTGGAAGGAAATAATTCTATCATCTCAAATAGAGAATTGAGCCTCAATTCTTCTATAAAATTGTTCTTGAAATTAGAATAATAATTCATCACAATCAGGATTGATGTGACGATCAATAGGGATAATAAAGAATATCCAATTCATTGTTAATACTCAATGAATGATGACTATTATCATTTTCTCTTCTTGTAGAAGTTGAACAAATACATAAAAAGAAAAATTGGTGTATTTATAAGAGACCATTGTAATGTAATATAGTATCATATTTTAATAAGATCTGTAATTTTGGGAAATTTTTAACTCTACTTTTAAGATCACTAGACTTAATCCTATAAAATACAAAAATACCACCTATTTTCACAAGGTAATTGAAGGTCTTAGTACAATTTCAAATAATGGATTTATGCTGCTGACTTGCACACATAAATGAGTGCCCTTGTGAGTTGAAAGATATTCAAGCATGTTTATCATAGTCAGAGTCTTCAACTGCATACTGATCAACACCCCTCACTCATTAACATACAGGATTCCTTGCTGGAGCTTTCATTTGCATGCTCTTCTAAGAGCGCCTTTTTCCTCACTATTCAAACAGCCAATGACCTTTGTAATCAACAAGAAATTTAGAAGCAGGTGGGAGCTTATTTTTAATGATGTTGAGACCAAATTGTTTAACTTAAATCTGAACTTTTTCTCTTCCAGTCCTTTTTAATGCCTGACAAGTATTAATTACATGAAGTTAGATGGAGACTCTGACTTTCTCATTGTCTCTGATCAAGCTCTGTAACTAACTCTTTGCTTTTATATTTAATTAATATGATGAAAACATCTCTCCCTATTAGTCTTTTACTTTTTCCTGGTGCCTCCAGTACAAACATGATAATGTAAGGATTTAGCTAATGTTCTGGCAATTTTTACAAAGTTACCTAAGTTATCATAAATGAAACTGATTGAGTACATTTCCTAAAAAAAATGTAATTATTTCTTTCAATGAGTGCATATCAGTAGATTGGAAATAATGTTTCAACATCATAAATGCCAAATACTGGCCCTGTTTTCTGTCTCCTTCACTTTAGAATATTCTTAATCACATTTACTTGAAATAATTTCATTTCCCTAAGGTTTCTCAGAAGAAACATCAGCTTTTGTTTTAGCTTTATATTTCAAGTTTATAATGAATTGAAAATGAAGATCACCAATTGATTATCTATACTGAGTGACTGAACTGAAGTGAAATAAACTGTGTGCCTTGTGAATCTATAGTAAATTTAATCACAGGTCACTTTCTCTACACTATTTATCACAGGTCTACTCTGTGATCTTCCACTACCTAAGAAAGATATCCTCAAAGAAACCAAAATAATCTCAACTTGTACCATCCAAATCTTTTGAAATAAATAGAAACTGACTTTAAAGTAGTTGAATTTTGCATTTGCCACAACTCACTGTTACTTTTAAGCAATTTAATAACCATTATACTTCATATCTGTTTGTCTAGCTATCTCTCCATTAAGATTACCATTTGAATGAAACATATACAAATAATAATGATTTTTATTATCATTTGTTTTTACCCCATGGGCTTCCTGAGTGGCTCAGTGGTAAAGAATTTGCCTGCTACTACAGGAGATGCAGGAGACACAGGTTCAATCCCTGGTCAGGAAATCACCTGGAGGAGGAAACAGCAACCCACTCCTGTAATCTTGCTCAGAAAATCCCACGGACAGGGGAGCCTGATGGGCTACAGTCCATGGGGTCACAAAGAGTCAGACATGACTTAGTGACTGAGCACGTTACCCCATAGCAAATGAAACATTTATTTAACCTAAACTAGCGACTGATCTGATCTGATCTGAAACTATAAAACAGAATATACCTTTGAAAAAAACTTCCTATGAAGTATTTCACCCTTCATTTTAAAGTCTATAAAGACATTTATTTTCTATGACCATCTTAACTATTAATATTCTGTCAAAAGGATTAATTCATTTCAGCTATTCACACATTATTTAGTATTATTTTGATTATTTATATCCAAATATATATGGCTTTTATTGAGAGCTGTCTTAAAAAGTTCTTATCAAGTAGAAGCATGTTTAATAATAATGTACTTTTAAAAACAAAAATCAAATCTCTGTCTTGTTTATTTTTATTTTTATGTTAGATAATTACCAAATAATGTGAGGTAGCTTAAAATGAAAGATATTGAAAAACAGTTTTTAATTGCAATAGGAAACCAAGATTATAAGAAAAAGTTAAGAAAATCTGGCTACCAAAAGGGCTAGCCTATGTTTTTCACAGAGTTCCAAAAAGTACTGTGAGCCTTATGATATCCAGAGAAAGCAAGAAAAGAGTAAAATAAATGGCATAAATGTCCTACTGAAAAAACTAAATGAATGAGAAAACAGAAATTAAAATTTTAGGATAATCAATATCTATCCACCAAAACATTAAACTCATGATTCAGTTTAAGGTTTGAATGCATGTCCTAAGTTCAAGTTCTCTGTCAGTATAGCTCATATGAATGTCATACACTGCTAATGTCATATAGTAGTACCATATACTGCTACTTTGGAAATGTCAGGGGAAACCAAATATAAACCAAATGCAATAAACCTAAATAAAGTAGAAGAAAAAATTGAACAACAGTTTCTATCACCTTTCTATGTTTTTATGGTTTCAGGGATGCTTGAAGATTTGATATTTAATTTTCTTTGCAATATTAACTCAGATAATGCATTGTGTGCTGGATACAATATCAAATCCAAGGGAACTGAGAATTCAACCAAAGACTGTATATTAAAACAACCACTTGTGATTTATTGTTGAAAATGTCTTTTGAGAAATGTTGCTAGTTATTGAGCTACTGCGTTAGTAGAGAAAGGGAACTAGCCATTTATTGCAGAGGGTGTATGCTGCTGCTGCTGCTGCTGCTGCTGCTGCTGCTGCTAAGTCGCATCAGTCGTGTCTGACTCCTAGCGACCCCATGGACTGCAGACCATCAGGCTCCCCCGTCCCTGGGATTCTCCAGGCAAGAACACTGGAGTGGGTTGCCATTTCCTTCTCCAATGCATGAAAGTGGAAAGTGAAAGTGAAGTCACTCAGTTGTGTCTGACTCCTAGCGACCCCACGGACTTCAGCCTAGCCAGATACAATAGGCTTCACAAGTGATGCCTTCCCTGACCCATTCCCCCTCAGCCCCTTTTCCTGTGACTATATGTGCTCTGAAAGCGGATATAGAGAGCTGCACCTGAGAATCATGAGAAATCTGCCAGACGGTTGTTGTGCAAGCTACATTTTTCTCTGTCCTTGATCCTTTCTTAAATCTAGGTGCTGGAGAAGTCTATAGTGTTATGAGTTTGATTATCCATCCAAAGTCAAAGACCACTGACCCTAGTAGAACCTACTGAGCTTAACAATAGCTAAACAGCAGTTTAGGTGGCACCTGTAATCCAGAAGAAAATAAAGCAAGAAAGAATTTTTGCTTTTAACTGGCAGAGTAGTGAGTGGGAATTGATTTTAAATATGGATGATCACAGAAGACCTCACCTAGGAGGTATTTCCACAAAGATCTGAAGCATGAGGTGTAGGAAGTCATTTAGATTTCTGGAGGAAGCATATTGCAGAATGAGGACGAGAAAGCATAAATCCTTGAAGAAGGAATATGCTCGGTGTGCTTCATGTTTACACAGCAAAACAACTTCTAGTTCTGCCCATGAGGAGATGTAAAGTAGCCATTCCCTCCTAAAAACAAGTAGAAAGCTGAAAAATCAGTAATAACTTTTTGGGATCCAAAAAGAAAAGGGAGGACACAGAGCAAACCAATGCCCCCAAAATGGGGAAGAAAGACAGGCAGAATACAGGCAGTCTTGATTTACTAAAGCAGAGACTAACTGGAGAGCAGAAACCATCTCAGGGTCAGTGGCAGGGTAGGGAAGCCTAACATGTAATTGAGGAACTGCTGGAGGCTCAGTGTGGACGAGCCTGAGAGCTAAAAATTCCCAAGTGACCCAGTTATAGGGGGACCCCAAAAATATTGTGAGATTTACCTCTAGGAACAAGACCAAGTTCCCATAGTAAATACTGGAGAAAAATCTCCTTATGCTTCTGCAGGATGAAGAGAAAGGAAACCATTTTGTAATATATCAGGTCAATCTGTCCTTAAAAAAGGCTTCCAATCAGAGAAAAACAGTTAACCAGAGTCTAAAATGCAGTGAGGTATCAGAGTTTAACTGACCTGGGAGAAGGGGAATGTCCAACTCCAACCCATTTGAGTCATCCTCGCCCAAAGAACAGAGAAAAATAAACCTGAGAAGCACTTGTGAGGTTCACAGTCCAGAGACATATAGTCACATAAAGTCTGAGACCCACTCATAGGACCATTTACCCTCTCGCGACATCTTAACTTCACATTATTATAGGTCTGTTTACAGCAGTTACTTTTGCTCAGTACATCATATCCAGCTATGAAGAAAAATAATAAAGGTATATAAAAATGGAAAGGTAGTTAAAAACTTATGTCCACACAAAAGTTGCATGTGGATGTTTATAGCAGCTTTTTAATAATTGACAAAGTTTGGAAACAACCAAGATATCCTTCAATAGGTGAGTAGAAATATAAAATGAGGGTATATCTAGACAGCTGGATATTTATTACTCAGTGCTAAGAGTAAATGAGCTACAAGCTATGAAAAGACATGGAGGAATGTTAAATGCTTATTAATAAGTGAAAGAAGTCAATCTGAAATGTTAGCTACTATATGATTCAACTACATCATATTTTGGAAAAGGCAAAACTATGGAGATTGTAGAAAATTCAGTGGTTGCAGGGGTTGTGTGTATGTGTGTGTGTGGTGGGGGGGCGGTGGTGCGGGGATGAAGAGTAGGATGAACAAGACAAAGCACAGAGGATTTTTAGGCAGACAATACTCTCATGATGGATACCTGTCATTATACTTTATTCAAACCCTTAATATGTTAAAATAAGACTGAACCCTAAGATAAACTGTGGACTTTGGGTAATAATACTGTGCCAGTGTAAGTTCATCAACTATAACAAAGATACCACCATGCTGGTAGATGCTGATAATGGCTATGCAAGTGTTGGGGCAGGGAGTATACTGAATTCTCTGTACCTCCTCCATAGTTTTGTCATGAACCCAAAACTGGCCTAAGAAAAGATATGAAAGAAAAAGAAAGGAGGGAGGGGTAGAGGAAGGGACGAAGGGAAGAAAGAAAGCAGAAGAAAGAAAGAGGAAGGGAGGAAGGCAGGCAGGCAGTTGGAGAGACAGAAAAAGGGAGGGAGGGAGTGATTGAGGGAGGAAACAAAACAACCAAAGTGGTCAGTGTGGAATAAGTCAGGGAAACAAATGAGTATGGAATGAATCAGGTAAGGAAATCAAGTCAGAGCAATCACTTTTACTGCACACTGGAAGAGGCAGATCTTGTAGTGTCTTCTATTTCATTATAAGGACTGTGGATTTTACTTAGGAGATAGTTGTGGGTTTCAAGCCAAAAAGAGATGTGATGTGACATGACTCTGCTACTGCTCTGTGAGTTCACTGAAGAGGCAATTGCGTAAGGAGACCCATTAAGAGGCTACTGCAGGGATCCAGGGAGTAGTCAGTGGTGACTTGGCTGGACGTAGTGAAGGATAATCAAAAGCAATAAAGCTGACAGGATCAGTGTCTGGAGCAGGGAAGGTGGGAATGAAATTGCTTGCTCTGAGTTTGCAGTTTTTACAGGCCAAGGTGAAGGTCTAGCTGAGAGGGGGCTTGCTAGAGAGAAGCAGCCTGACCAGATCTTGGTCAAGGAGAGAGTTTTTGTCACCATGTAAAAAGGTGAGAATGAATTCTCCATTTTGATAAACACTCTTGTTCTGGGAATTGTATTTATAACACATTGTTTATAGAATAGCTAGCTTCTACTTGGATAGAAAATTTTTTTTCCTGGTGTTCTGAAAGGTTATGATATTACTGTAGTTCACTTTAATATTATGCATATACTTTTCCAAATAGAAAGAAAAAATGTTAAAGGTAATATTATATCAGCCTAAGTTTATATTTGGCATCTTATTTAATACCAAACTATCTGTATCTGAGATTTACTGCTAAGGATAATTTTAATTAGGTTATGTTTAACACATTAAAGCTAATTTTAAAATAAATCATATTGTAGTTTTATTTTTTACATTACCTTAACAAAAATAAAAATTAAAATGCATGCATATTGAACACTATAAAAATTCCTAGTGTACAAAAAGAAAAAAAAAAGCTAATGCATTTTGTATAAGGAGGAAGATTACCATATTATAAGCATATAAACTTTTTGAAAAAAAATGGATATGTGTTTGCAGTCACAGTAAATGCTTAATGGAAGTTTGAACCATTTTCTAACTCCTCCATACTGCTTGTTTAGGGGTACCCTTAAAAAGAGAACAATGCAGCTAACAGCTGGTGGAACATTA
>NW_011494945.1:11818926-11844230 GCF_000754665.1 Bison bison bison | reverse complement strand
AACATTAAACTATATTCCTGTTAAACAACATGAAGCCAGAAAGCAACTTTTCAAATTTTGTTTTCTAAGCCATAATTGCACACCTCATGCTGACAAACTAAGAAGCAAACAAGTCTATTCACATTCAAATAATAAGTGTCGAGGCTCTAAATGTCAAGCACTTCTTACGAAATATTCCTTAGTCTGCAACTGCACGTGTCAACTCACATATGTTTAGGTAAAATAAAATAGGTAAGCATGACAGGAGACCAATGCACAAATGTTTATATTTGCATTGTGAGATCTTCCACAGCTATGATAATTGGTCAAGATATATAGATAGAAGGTTTGTTTTCTTTTAAAATGGTCTTCAATTATACAATTTATACTATGGAAGGCCTCACAACTTACAAAGAAAGAAAATGAATAGGGGATGCAATATGATGCAAGGAGAAAATATCTGAAAAGCACATATCTTATAAAGGACATATCCAGACTTTACAAAGAACAGTTACAATTCAATAACATCAACAATAAAGTAGCCCAATAAAAATAGGCAACAAACATTTACAAAAGAAAATATACCAATGGCTGACAAGTACATGAAAAGATATTCAACATCATTAGTCATCAAGGAAATGCAAATTAAAACCAAAGTGGGTTAACATTCCATGCTTCCTAGAAGGGCCACAATAAATAAGACAGACAATTCCAAATGTTGGCTAGTATGTGGAGTAACAGAACTAGTCATAAGTTGTTGAGAGGAACATAAACTGGTGCAGTGGCACTGGAAAACAGTTTGGCAGCTCTCAAAAATTCAGCATAAAATAGCTAGACAATTTTAGAAATTTTACTAAGTGTCCAAGATAAATGAAAACATATGCTCACACACAGATATGCACATAAATCAGGTTATACTAGGCTCATAGCAATTAATTTTTCCATAATAGCCCAAAACTGGAAACAACCTAAATGCCCATGCATTATCCATGAATTTATATGAAGTATAAATTGGCACAAGGCGTATTATTGAGATAGGTGTTAAAAAGTTCTAAAATCGATTGATGGTAATGGTTGTACTATTTGGTAAAGTTATTAAAAGTCACTGAATTGTACATTTAAAATGGATTAATCTCATACATGTAAAACATACCTCAACAAAGTTATTAAAAATTTAAGCTTTTATCTTTTGATTCATGTATCTAACTAAGCTTTTGAATTCAGATGTGAGATAAGTATCCTGGGGACACATTTAAAGATTTTTGAATAAAAATATATACAAAGATGTTTGTCCCAATAGTAAATAAGTCTCATTTGATGGACTGATTCAACAATAGAGACCAGCATTTCAAATTAGATTATGCGGAATTTCTTTTTCACAAATTGGATAGGCAAATCTTCAGTTCTGATGAAATTGTGATGAAAACATACAGTGTAAATGTAAGATACAAATGTTTTACAATCCTTTCTCATAAAGTGCCTCTACATGAAAAAATAATTGGTAAAGTTAATAATATTTTGTTAAGCCTTGGTCAGAAGTTCTTGGATCTACTTTTTAGAAATGGAGAAAATAATCGATCCTAATGCATTTTTAATAAAATTTTTATTATTGTTTCTAAATCTGTGTTTAGCAAAATGAACAGAAAACTGTTCAAATTACCAGATGTTAAAACATCAAAAGATTTCTATATGATTATGTCATTTGGGGGATGTAACTCAAAAGGAGTTCAAAAATTTAGTGATATTATTATAACATTTATGTGAACAAAGTTATTGTATCCTTAAACTATTGATATATAGAATAGATATAAGAAATATGCTAAAACCCATTGCCTGGATATATCAACCCATGGATACATAAACTGATTGGGGAAAAAAAAAAAAAAACACCTTATTCTTGATAGGAAGAGAGCCAAGATAGGCATTCTAGACAGAGGCTCATGAAGTCAAGGGAGGAGAGGGTGGTATAAACAGTAGGAACAAAGAGTTGAACAGAAAAGTTCCTTGGAGTGAATTATTATTTCAGAGGACATCAGATTAACTGTCAGACCCACGTGTCAACATAAGAAAGAGTCAAAAATGCTCCAAAATGAGATTAAAAGCAGGAACAGAAGTGGGAGTCTTCTGTGTGTAAGAGTTTAAAATACAGTCACAGATGAGTGTTCCAAGTCTGTGATCCTGAGAAAAACAGAAGACAATGACTGAATCCAGATGAATATACCCACAAAGGAGTGGTCATAAGAAGAGAAGTCAAAGGATAAAATAACAAACTGGTACTTGAACAATGAAAAACATAAACATGGATGTATGCACACGTGTGCTAAGTTGCTTCAGTCATGTCCAACTCTTTGTGACCCTATGGACTGTAGCCTGCCGGGCTCCTCTATCTGTGGGATTCTCCAGGCAAGAATACTAAATGAAACTGAATAATATCTATGTTCAGAGCACAGGGTACCTTAATTTATCATAGGGTTTCAGAATCTGTATTTTTGATTTATTGAAAACACCATAATTATTTTCGCATATATAATTTCAGTAGTGCTAAATAATCATATAAGAAGTTAAGCAAAAATAAAAATACTTCTCAGGTCTGACTTTATGCAAATGTCTTAATTACTATAAATGAACTTCCATAGTGTCATTATGAGCATTAAGTGAAATAAAAATGTGAAGCTTTTACTACTATATCTGGCATAATATACCCTCCATAAAACTTGGCCATTTGATTATAGTTTTGATATTATTCAATTATTTGGGGTCTAGAGGCAAATAACTCTGATTTGCATGCAACCGAAAATTATATATAAGCATTTGCACCAATATTTTAAAACCAAAACCTGATTTTAAAAGGAGCCAAAATCACAGAGTGGGCAAGAGGCACTTTGAGGTTTGAATCAAGAATTTACACCCAGTCTCTAAAAGCCTCACAAATCTACTCTTTTATGGATGCTTTATCATGGTGGACCTGATGTTCATTTTAATTAAATCAAACTTCACTTGCCTAGGTAGCCTATTGCAAGAAAAAAATAGAGAGGAAATAATATTTACTTATGAGATTCTTTTGGAGGATGAAATTTTAGAGGTAATGCATAGAAAGCACCTAAAACAGTGGAAGCAGCCTAGAACAAAGCTGAAACAGTAGTTGCTCTCATTACAGTTCTGGAGTAAATGCTATCACTAGATATACCCACTCATTGACTTTCAAGTCTTCCTTCTCTCAAGTGCTGGCCATCTCCATATGTTTGAGCCCTTGAATACTCACTTCCTAACACACTAGTATTATATTTTTTTAAAAAGGAATCTTAATGTTTCCTGCTTATATTTCAAATGCTCTTTTAGAAGCTTGTGCCATTGTTGTCACCAAAGTGCTAAATTGGAGTACTTTTTTTAAAAAGACTGACCCATGGGTGACTACTTAAATGCTGCTAAAAGATAAGATACAAGCAAGTTTGTAACACAAAATATAGTATTATTCATGTAAAAATAAAAGATATTATGTGATACAGATATATGATAGGATTATTACCTCTATATTTTATTCTGTGTTGAGATACTGAACAAGGAATAGTCCTTGATCCATTATTGTGTGCATACCCTGCATCTTTCCTATACTTCCTGATCCTTCCAGCACTACTACAGGATGGTGAAATGCAAGAAAACAACAACATATCTTTCCTTGGGTGTCCAGATCAGTGAACGGAATCCTCAGCCAATTTTCATGAGTTGCATTATGTAAATTGATCATTCACTTCTGCATGTGTGTGTCTCTTTCAAACCCACACACATACACACACACACACAAACCATTATGACTTAAATAGGAAATGTGACACACTTTTAAAGTAGCCTGGGTACAGTGTATATTTATACTTCATAACTCACCTTATAATTAACAATCTAGAAGGATATTAGCCATTCTACATCATTCTAAAGTAGGTGCCAACAAGGAAAGAGCTATGACTGCAGGTCAATCTGTATTTTTTTTAAGTCACAGGGAAGATGTCATAGCATCGTAAAATGCTCTCAGCTTTAACGAGAAACATATGTGCATCAAAATCCTGGATTTGCAGCCTATTATTTTTTTGAATCCAATAAAAGCAAATTTATTTACTTCCTTAGTTTCTGTGACACTCATGGGCAATAGTATGGAAGGTTTTTTGGCTTGAATGGTTAGGGTTATAGGTAAAGTTTTAATACTAATTTTTCTGTATCTAATATAGTTTTCATAATGCACATGTACTAAATTTTAGAGAGCTAACAAAGTATTTCAATATTAAGATGTACATAAAATTCACAATGACTATGAGAAAGTATCCACAAGGAAATTAATTAATCCCACCACACTGATAATTTTTCAAATAAATCCACACAATTTTTATCTATTGTCATAAACACTTATAGTGGTGTATACATGATCAAATGATCTAGCAAAAATGGTTTACCTAGAAAAAACAACATTTTATCTTGAAAAAAGACTAATCAAATATAATCAAAGACTAATCAAAACAGTACAGTTTTAGGGAAAACAATATAACATATATAACTAAACAGAACAGGTGTTTAGGAAGCATAATAACTAATACAAACAAATATTTATTGAAAGTTTATTCTATGTGACACATGTCCTAAAAATTAATGCAATGAATGCTTAAGGCAAGCTTATCAGAAGATATAGTCATCATTCTCATTGTGCAGATGGGAAAAAGACTAGTAAACCATCAAATTAACAAACAAACCTGAAAGCACATCAAGTTTAAGTTGCTTAAGGAGACTAGGCTAACAGAGGGAGACGATCATGTAGTCACGCTAAAGCAGTGGAAGAGTCCTCACAAAGACCAGACAGACAGAGATAGGGTCACTCTTAATCACTTCGTGGCCAACCAGAGATAATCCCCAATTCTACAACCTCAGATAAATAGTCTTGGATATATATATTTTAGGAGTTACTTCCTAGTAAATGTCATCATTATAAGGGTGTCTGAAATGATCAGTTATTAAACCTGAGTCAAACTTGCTATTTGATTTTATTTTTTAATAGTGACTGGGCTTCCCTGGTGGCTCAAACAGTAAAAGATCTGCCTGTAATGCAGAAGACCTCAGTTCGATCCCTGGGTCGAGAAGATCCTCTGGAGGAGGGAATGGCTACCCACTGCAGTATCCTTGCCTAGAGAATACCATGGACGGAGGAGTCTGGCGGGCTATAGTCTGTGGGGTCACAGAGTCAGACACAGTTGAGTGACTAACACTTTCAATTTCAACATGAAAATACAGTGAAAGTTGTTTCAGACTATTTTCAGGTAAAGATGGTGATAGCTAAACTACCTGACTTGCCCCACATCACACACCTATTTTCTGATTGACAATCTAATAGGAATATAGAAACAAATGAACGAGTTCAAATGCCTTGAACTAGCAATGTTCATCTGCAGATACCTGTGTGTATGAGGCAGAAGCATGAATACAGACATGATGAAAACTCTCAGAGATTTATCCCCTTCCTGACTAGACACCTTCACTCAGGGTGATGTTAGACTGACTGCACAGAGGAGCTCCTTTGTGGGGTGATCAGAGCTGTTTCAATATCCTCTAATTAATTATCTTTTCATCTATGACAACTCCAAGATTTTCTCTCAGTAGTGCTACAGATAAAGAAGCTGCAAAAGACAGAAAAAGGCACTCTGCACACCAAAAAGGAGCTGAATAATTAGGAAAGGCTAGAGACTTCAAGGGCATAAGAGGCTGTGAACTTTCAGGGGTTTTACACACCTTCTGTCCACAGAGCCAGCACAGCCTGAATCGAATTTTCCAGAGATCCATTCACCTCAGAATAATCAGAGAACCAAACAGCAAGAACAAAAACACTGTCCTCAGCCTTGTGGATTCATTCTGTGCACATGGGTGGGCGTCAGCATATGATCTGAGGAAAGGACTCAAAAAGAAGCAGGAGAGAGGGGCAGGAGGAGGGCACAGCAGCGCTGCTACTGGGAAAGCGTCAGGCCTGGATTGACCTCCTCTCATTAAAAGATGAGTGAAGAGAGCAAAACAGCATGGGGCCTATGGAAAAATTCTCAAAAACAAAAGAGAGAAGTAATGTGCTCAAAATACAGAAGCCTGCGTTTTGCTGAAAAATTTAGCAATGAAAACAAATACTTTAGAAAGCATATGATAGATTTTTTCAATAAACGTAAAAACAGGGCATAGAATTTCAACCATTTTTGGCTAACAGTCCATAATCTCCATTGAAAATTTTCAGTTAAATAATAAATAACAGTGTATAACATTAAAAACTATAACTGGTAAGAAGTATGGCCAGGTATCAGCACAGGAAGACCCTAAGCCCACCTCCTCTCATGGGCACACCAAAATTATAATAATTTACACATGAACTATCTGTGAGAATGACCTGAAGACTAGCAGCAAAAGTCTTCCATAACTAAAGATACAAAGAAGGAACCACAAGATATGTGAGGATACAATTGCAGATAAGCCCCACACTTCTCGGTTGATGACCCACAAACAAGAGGAGTATAATTACAACTGCAGAGGTTCTCTCAAAGGAGTAAGAATTCTGAGCCCCACATCAGGCTCCCTGGATTCGGGAGGGGTCAGTTCTGTATCAAGAAGATGAACCCCTGAGAATCTCTGGCTTTGAAGGCCAGCGGAGCTGGTTTCTGGGAGACCTGGAGGGCTGTAGAAAACTGATTCTACTCTTAAAGGGCTCATGTGAAATCTTACATGATCCAGTCCCAGCCCAGAAGCAGTAATTTGAAAGAAGCACAGGCCAGACCAGCTTGCTGATTCTGAAGTGCCTTCTGGAGGGAAAGGATGAAACTGGGAGACACCCCTGAGGACAGAGAACTGGTAGCAGCCGCTTTGGGAAACTTGTTCTATCCAGAGGACACTGGGCTGGCAAGCACAATTCTGGAAAACTCTAGCCTATCAGCTCCAGGGTTGCAGCCTATGGCACAGTCTCTGCCTACACCTACCCATCTATGGCTCACTTTCTCAGTTAACCTATGTAACTTGCTCAGGAACCACAGAGGATTTTGAACGGCCTCCCATTGCACTTAGTAGACATGGTGGCTGCACAGGCAGCCTCTGGCCTTCGCACATTTAAACAGTCTGGTCTGCCATTTGTGTTTCAGGGATCTTATCTCAGAGGTCCAGATTTTCCTCATGAGAGAATGAGATCTATCCTCCCCCAGACCTCAAATTGAGAGTGAGTTACCCACTCTGAGAACCCTGCTGATCTTTGGTCTGTGAGAAAAAGGGCTGCAAGGGCACCATATCTCACCAACTTTGTTTACTCTCCCAGTTCCCTAGTAACACAGCATCACACAGTTCTTAGGGGTGTGAAGGGGTGTGGAGGGGTTGAGAAATGTGATTGTCAAAAATAACCGGTTCTCTGGCTACCAGGAAACGGTTTGGGCCTTGTGCCTAAAGTCTAGGCTCTTCAGTTAATAAGTTGAAAAAAAAAAAAAAATTGTGCTGTTTTGTCCAACACTGACCTGTTAGGTTCTCCCTAAAATTAATGATGGTGCAAGAATGGGCGGTTGATAGGGGTGAGGGAAGGAGCAAACTACTTAGTGTCTGCAATTATGATTCTGTTCTATGTGCTCAATACACAATAACATTAAAAGCAAATTGAAAGAATAAAAATTCACCTGCAGCAACAGTAATGATTAATATCAGGTTTATCTAGAATATAGTGTTGAATAAGCATACTGACATGAGTTTGATTGAACTCCGGGAGTTGGTGATTGGACAGGGAGGCCTGGTGTGCTGTGATTCATGGGGTCACAAAGAGTTGGACACGACTGAGCGACTGAACTGAACTGAACTGAAAGCATACTAAACTGATCCTAAAGACCTGGCTATCAGATTATTTGGGGCTTTTGTGTTAAAACACAACTAAATAAGAAACTATAGCTCAGCTCACGTCTCCAAAAGTTTCTTAAAGAAAAAACCTACAAAGAGAAATAAGCCTCTGGTTTTGATTCATCAGCCTGGAGGAATTGGAACAATGGGAATCATTGATGGTGACAGGAACAGGGAGTGGGCAAGGATCACCAGGAGAGGGTGAATTGCCAGTGTAGGGGTTGGTTAAGTGCTCACTAGGTGAAATGCTACCTGGAGACCAGTCTGTGCAGAGCCCCCAAACCCACACTTAATCTCGGGGCCTGTAACTAGGTTAACTGGCCTTAAGCATGTCCAATTTAAAGAAATATACACTCCAAAATGATCCTGTCTCAAGGCCAGGGATAAGAAATAAGGAAATGGAGACAGAGAGTTGTCATTTTAAAAGAAAACATATTTTTGTCTCCTTTCCCCATTAAAGACTACTCATTTCCTTCTTTAAGACCCTGATGTTAAATCTCCATCTCCATTTGCCCTGCCAATGAATGAGGGAGTGTGAGCACCTGCCCAGACACATATCTATCACCACACAAAAGTGATCAGTGATCAAAGTGATCAGAAAAAAAGCATGCTAAAACAAAACTACCAATAATAGTGGTACTACCTCAAAGAGAAATCTACCACTAACATCATTTATGGAGTAGATCAGCATTTGAGAGGCTATGCACTTGTTTTACCATATAAACAAATTAAAAAGAAATGAAAACAAAGGACAGTACAGAATAACACATACTAAATTTCTAATTGCTTTCTTGATGCTCATTTGTTTATAATGTGCTGAGTACATTGACAGGATAATAACTGAAGAGCATGACAAATGTCTGAAATGTATACGATGACTGCGGATTCAGTGTCAGAATAAAATAATCACTTCATGAGTCAGCCAGTGTTTTCAGCTCTAACTGACATAGTAGATTTGCAATTACAGAGTCCTCTTCTGAGTTTGCCTTTTATTTTTATTAAAACAGAAATATCCCTTTTTTTTTTTTTTTTTGCATTAAGTAGGTATCATTTTCTAAATCAGTTGTTCAGCGTGAGTGTTCATTCTGGTAAACCCAAAGTTCTTGGACATATTTTCTGACTCAGAGGACATGTCTTCCCTGTAACACAAGGTAGATGCTGCCTGTCATGCATCCTGGAAATGTTCAGCCTGGAACAGCCAAAGAGAGATGGAGCTGGTTGTATGGTGCTCCACCTGACCTGCCCTCATACCACTAAATCTTGGGACTGATTTTTTTTTTTTTAAATGCTGTATCTTGGAGTCAGAAAATTCTTTTTCAACTGCCATTCAGACTGGAGAATGGCTGTGGCAGCATCTTTGTGATTCTCTAAGGATGTGTGCATGTTCAGAGAGAGTTGGAAGGGAGCTCTTCTCCCTTCCAAATCTCCACAGAGACTGCTGGCATCCAGTACCAAAAAGGCAGACTGTTTTGCCTTCTTAAGTTATAGGAGGATATTAAGGTCTGCTCTTTTCCTCTTATTATGTTAGAAAGGAAGAGCTATTATAGAAACATTAAAAATATACTAAACAAGCTTGGAAGCCAATAGAGCAGATGGAACACATATTTTTAACAAGTAACTCCAACATACTTAAATGAAATCCAGAACTTTAATACATAATATAATAAAGTTGAATTGAAAATAAGCACAAAAAAGGGAAAAATGAAAGAAGAAAATAAAGTAAATGAATAATTTCAAGTAAAAATAATAACTAAAGAAGAATACAAAAAAGTCATTATCCTTTTCTGAAATAAAATCTTATGTGGCATGAAACCTGAACATGGGGAAGCAGAAAATGATTAAAGACAGAATTTCTTAACTGTTAAGCTGAGAAAAATAATTTATAAGGTAACTCAAAGTCAAAAAGGAGTGAGACACTTTAAAAACTTAAAGCACAGTCTTACATACATAAAGGGAGCTCTAATTTCATTATTGGTCCATATTCTCCTCTTCCTACAAAAGTACATATATTTATTTCTGATTCCTGATAGTAGGTGATCTAGTAAGCCATCTTAGAGAATATGGCAGTTTTTGAAGGAAATGGCAACCCAGTCCAGTACTCTTGCCTGGAAAATCCCATGGACAGAGGAGCCTGGTAGGCTACAGTCCATGGGGTCGCAAAGAGTCGGACACAACTGAGCGACTTCACTTCACTCCCTTCACTCACTTCATACTTTATCACTGGAGAAGGAAATGGCAACCCACTCCTTTGTTCTTGCCCAGAGAATCCCATGGACAGAGGAGCCTGGCGGGCCACGGTCCGTGGGGTCGCAGGGTCGGACATGACTGAAGTGACTAAGCACAACCTTTATTCATTCAAATGTAGCTTTTAAAACTGTCTATATATGAAAATACATATAAGTATATATAAACACATATACACATTTTTTCTTTTCTTTCATTTAGAAAGGAGTGGGCTTTTTAGCTAGAATGAGTATACTATGCAGAGGCAATAGGGCAAGATGACATGTTAAATGAATGTAATTTCTTACTGAGCTTTCCAAGGAGGGGACAACACAGAATGCGAAGAAATTAGGTAATGGTTAAATTAAGGATTGTATAAGCTGTGGTAAGGATTTTATATGGACTTCCCAGTTGGCGCAGGGGTAAAGAATCTGCCTGACACTGCATGTGGCACAAGAGATGTATGTTCCATCCCTGGGTTGGGAAGATCCCTGGAGCAGGAAATGGCAACTCACTCCAGTATTCTTGCCTGGAAAATACCAAGGAAAGAGGGGCCTGGCGGGCTACATTCCATGGGATCACAGAGTTGGACAGGACTGAGCACACAATGATTTTGCATTTTAGCTTATAGGAAAATAAATTTGTAAAGACTTAGTAAAATTCTAGCAGTCTCAGTCTTTTAAAACCATATTTTCTTATAAAAAATAAATATACCACAACTCCCTAAATATCACTATTTATTTTAATAAATTGAACATTGTGACTTAGAAAAGAAATCAATGCTAAATTAATTTCCAAAAAGAATACAGCTTTTTCCCCCACACAAACACACACACACACATAAATATGATATAATTTCCAGGAGTCAAATATTTCCCCCAAGAAACTTACAACTGACTGAGGAATGGATAGTAAGGCCAAGGGTAATTCAGAGACAGATAAGGAGAAAACTGCATGAAGTTCCTTGGTTGCGAAAAGCAGAAACGAATTCTGACTAAAATTTGAACACATATTCCTAACTGATATATTTCTAACAATGACAAAGTCAAACAGCATCCATGTCACCTATCATATCAACACAAAGACATCAAAAATTGTTACTTAATTGCAATCAGTATCTCAAATGAACTACAAAATATCTGCAATTTTAGTTCAAAATGATTACTTTCTACACTAAATATAACCATAGTTAACCATATAACTATAGTTATAACCATATAACATTTATCAAGTGCTTATCACATGCCAGGCATTGTTTTCAGCACTTAACAGGTACTCACTTATTTAATACTTAGAATACTCTTATTAAGTGACTATAATAATTTTTTCCATTTTATAAATAAAGACATGAAACCAGAAAGCAATTAAGAAATGGGTCCAAGGTAATACAGCTAATTAGTGGTAAAGCTAGAATTTCATTGGTCAGTTAGGCTCAATGACCATTTTTTTCAACCACTTTAATACTTCTATATTCATAACTTTACTAATATTTTACAAGTAATTATTGATTCTCAATTATTCCTTTTAGATTCATACCATCTTCCTCTCTAATGTGCATATCATTTAAGAATTATTTCAGAGGTTCTACACATAATAATTGATCCCTAGGTTAGGAAGATCCCCTGGAGGAGGAAATGGCAACCCATTCCAATCTTCTTGCCTGGAGAATTCCAAGGAAGAGGAGCCTTGTGGGCTAAAGTCCATGGGGTTGCAAAGAGTTGGACATGACTGAGCGACATCTACTTTTGCTTTATTGACTACTCCGAAGGCTTTGACTGTGTAGATCACAAAAAAACTGTGGAAAATTCTGAAAGAGATGGGAATACCAGACCACCTGACCTGCCTCCTGAGAAATCTGTAGGCAGGTCAAGAAGCAATGGTTGGAACTGGACAGGGAAAAACAGACTGGTTCCAAAATGGGAAAGGAGTACGTCAAGGCTGTGTATTGTCACCCTACTTATTTAACTTATATGCAGAGTACATCATGCAAAATGCCAGGCTGGATGATGCACAAGCTGGAATCAAGATTGCCAGGAGAAATACGAACAACCTCAGATATGCAGATGACACCACCCTTATGGCAGAAAGTGAAGAGGAATTAAATAGCCTCTTGATGAAGGTGAAAGAGGAGAGTGAAAAAGTTGGCTTAAAGCTCAACATTCAGAAAACTAAGATTATGGCATCCAGTCCCATCACTTCATGGCAAATAGATGGGGAAACAATGGAAACAGTGAGAGAATTTATTTGGGGGGGCTCCAAAATCACTGCAGATGGTGACTGCAGCCATGAAATTAAAAGACACTTGCTCCTTGGAAGAAAAGCTATGACCAACCTAGACAACATATTAAAGAGCAAAGACATTACTTAACCGACAAAAGTCCATCTAGTCAAAGCTATGGTTTTTCCAGTAGTCATGTATGGATGTGAGAGTTGGCTCATAAAGAGAGCTAAGTGCTGAAGAATTGATGCTTTTGAACATCGATTGCTGGAGAAGACTCTTGAGAGTCCCTTGGACTGCAAGGAGATCCATCCAATCAATTCTAAAGGATATCAGTCCTGAATATTCATTGGAAGGGCTGATGCTGAAGCTGAAACGTCAATACTTTGGCCACTGGATGTGAAGAACTGACTCATTGATGAGAAAAGATCCTGATGCTGGGAAAGATTGAAGGAGGGAGGAGAAGTAGATGACAGAAGATGAGGTGGTTGGATGGCATCACTGATGCGATGGACATGAGTTTAAGTACGCTTCGGGAGTTGGTGATGGACAGGGAGGCCTGACGTGCTACAGTCCATGGGGTTGCAAAGAGTTGGGCATGACTGAGCAACTGAACTGAACTGAGCAACTAACACTTTCACACTTTTACCCTTAATAGAACTCCAGAGTCCATTATATATAAACTTTCTTATGTGAAAATACTTCTATTTTTCCTTCATAGTCAATGCAATTTGGTTAAATATAGAATCCTAGATTCCTAACAAGAAATTCTACATAATTTTCTATTACCTTTTTCAAGGTAGTATTGTCAAAAAAATATTTGAGTTTATAGTGATTCTTGTTCTTTCATGGAGGATCTGATATTTCTTTAAAGGGGTGTTTTGGGTTCTTTCCTTTATTTCCAGTGTGTTTAAATTTCATTATGTATGTACATACATGTATGTGTTATTCTCATGTTCTTTTTCTGTTTAATTAAACAGATCATACAAATCCTCTACCCATTTTCTAGGTCTCTTCCCTTCGTACTTTGAAACATACTTTCTGCATTCTGGAAATATTCTTATGTTCAATTGTTCAGTCCCACAAATTCATTTCTTCTTATTTCTGTTTTATTTTTAGCTCATATTTTAAGCTCCTGCATTTACTTATTTGCTTACTCTTGTTGTCCAAGTATTTCATCTACCTTATCTGTGTTGCTTCATTTTTTGTGGGTACCATACAGTGTCATGTGGATTATAGTACATACAGATAATAGTTATTCTAAATCTTGCTGTTTATTTTTACTCTGTTGACTATTAATGTAGTTGCCTCTGTTTTAAGTTTGGTGTTCAGTTTTCCATGCTTCTTTAGTGCTTTTGTACTTCTGCACATATTTATTGAGTCTGTGTTGTGTGTTTACCTTTGTACTTATTATTACTGGTTGATGATTACTAGTCCTGTTATGTCTAAGGGTAGCATCGCTCCAGGATATTTCCAGTTATCAAGGGTTCTGCGCTCTCTGTGCCCAAGTTTTCAAACTTACTACTCCCTTCTGGAGGAAGAAAATACAGCTGCCTCTCCCTAGTCCAGGATGTGAGTACAGAGAGTGCACAATGTGGAGGTTTCCACCCCTCTGGCTGATCTGCCTTCCCACCACCCTCCTGGTGGTTCTGGGAGGAGGTGGGTGTTCCTTTGCTGAAGACTGTACAGTAAGAGTCAGCAACAGCATTCTTCCATGTTTTGGTCTATGGCTTTGTTCCTTTATCCAATTTCTACTGGCTTTCTACTTTTCAGGAATGTCTTAGATCTTAGATAGTATAAGATATCCTAATACTGAAACTAAGTTATCCTGTTTCTCTATTCTCTTAGAACTAATTAAGAAACATTAATATTAAACTGTAAATTAATGTTATCCCCCAAATGTCTGTGTAACCGTTTGCTATTGGCATCATTTTGTGTAAAAGAAATGATGCAGAAAATATGTTTTGATAGTTTCCATGAATTCAACTCTGTACTTGGAGAATATAAACCTATAACTATACCTGTTCTTTTCCCTACTTCTTGTAATAAAGTGTAAGAAGCTCTGAGAAGGTGACAGGAGCTGCTCTATCTTCAACATTGTCAATGTTACTCAAATACAAATAATGTCTTACAGATTGATAACTCTTCAAAAGCCATGTACCATTTCATTGTCTTCTTCCTTACCTCATCAATAAAACTATGAAAGTCATAGTAGCATCAAAATTTCCTACATAAGATTAAAGGAAATTATTCATTAAAGGCTAGACTCATGTGGAAAGATTGCCAGTCCAGGTTCGATGCACGATGCTGGATGCTTGGGGCTGGTGCACTGGGACGGCCCAGAGGGATGGTATGGGGAGGGAGGAGGGAGGAGGGTTCGGGATGGGGAACACATGTATACCTGTGGCGGATTCATTTTGATATTTGGCAAAACTAATACAATTATGTAAAGTTTAAAAATAAAATAAAATTAGAAAAAAAAAAAGTTATTCAAACTCATTGGCAAATATGTTGCAAGAATTGTCACAAGCATTTATCTTTGGACCCTTTGACTCTGGTCAAGAATAATCCTGACAGAGTAATTCATCATGAAAGAAAACCCACATAAGATGAATTATCAAAGTTGAAGAATGTAATTAATATTATGCAATTATTACAATAAATTATATACAAACATACGCATTTTAAAGTTACAATGCAAAATAAAAATGGGAAAACAAATGAATGAAAACATTTTAAATAAAAAGAAGAGTGACACTGCACTACTAAGCAAGGAGAACTTTCGAGAAAAATCAGATCAGATCAGTCACTCAGTTGTGTCCGACTCTTTGCAACCCCATGAATCTCAGCACACCAGGCCTCCCTGTCCATCGCCAACTCCTGGAGTTCACTCAGACTCATGTCCATCGAGTCAGTGATGCCATCCGGAAAAAATGGAGTAGCCATCATGGTCAACAAAAGAGTCCAAAATGCAGTACTTGGATGCAATCTCAAAAACAACAGAATGATCTCTGTTCGTTTCCAAGGCAAACCATTCAATATCACAGTAATCCAAGTCTATGCCCCAACCAGTAATGCTGAAGAAGCTGAAATTGAACAGTTCTATGAAGATCTACAATACCTTTTAGAACTAACACCCAAAAAAGATGTCCTTTTCATTATAGGGGACTGGAATGCAAAAGTAGGAAGTCAAGAAACACCTGGAGTAACAGGTAAATTTGGCTTTGGAATACGGAATGAAGCAGGGCAAAGACTAATAGAGTTTTGCCAAGAAAATACACTGGTCATAACAAACACCCTCTTCCAACAACACAAGAGAAGACTCTATATATGGACATCACCAGATGGTCAACACCAAAATCAGATTGATTATATTCTTTGCAGCCAAAGATGGAGAAGGTCTATACAGTCAGCAAAAACAAGACCAGGAGCTGACTGTGGCTCAGACCATGAACTCCTTATTGCCAAATTCAGACTGAAATTGAAGAAAGTAGGGAAAACCACTAAGCCATTCAGGTATGACCTAAATCAAATCCCTTATGATTATACGGAGGAAGTGAGAAATAGATTTAAGGGCCTAGATCTGATAGATAGAGTGCCTGATGAACTATGGAATGAGGTTCATGACATTATACAGGAGACAGGGATCAAGACCATCCCCATGGAAAAGAAATGCAAAAAAGCAAAATGGCTATCTGGGGAGGCCTTACAAATAGCTGTGAAAAGAAGAGAAGTGAAAAGCAAAGGAGAAAAGGAAAGATATAAACATCTGAATGCAGAGTTCCAAAGAATAGCATGAAGAGATAAGAAAACCTTCTTCAGTGATCAATGCAAAGAAATAGAGGAAAACAACAGAATGGGAAAGACTAGAGATCTCTTCAAGAAAATCAGAGATACCAAAGGAACATTTCATGCAAAGATGGGCTCAATAAAGGACAGAAATGGTATGGACCTAACAGAAGCAGAAGATATTAAAAAGAGATGGCAAGAATACACAGAAAAACTGTACAAAAAAGATCTTCACGACCCAGATAATCACAATGGTGTGATCACTCACCTAGAGCCAGACATCCTGGAATGTGAAGTCAAGTGGGCCTTAGAAAGCATCACTACGAACAAAGCTAGTGGAGGTGATGGAATTCCAGTTGAGCTATTCCAAATCCTGAAAGACGATGCTGTGAAAGTGCTCCACTCAATATGTCAGCAAATGTGGAAAACTCAGCAGTGGCCACAGGACTGGAAAAGGTCAGTTTTCATTCCAATCCCAAAGAAAGGCAATGCCAAAGAATGCTCAAACTACCGCACAATTGCACTCATCTCACAAGCTAGTAAAGTAATGCTTAAAATTCTCCAAGCCAGGCTTCAGCAATATGTGAACCATGAACTTCGAGAAAAATAACAGGCTTCAAATGTACAAACACAGAGCTGCTGGCTGAGTTCTCAAAGTCCGAAATGATCCTCATAAATGTGAAGAAATGCTCCAATTATCATAATTATCAAAGGAAGTATCTTGAGTCTGTCTATACTGGGGTAATTGATGTCTGGCAGACAGGCCTACTGTATCATCTCCGTCAGTTATTCCTTTCTCTGTGTCTTGAATACTGCTCTGTGTATGTTGGCATGCCGTCTTCAGCAAGAGTGACATGTCCTGCTGTCTCCCTCCACTGTGTATATTTAATTATCGTGTGGCACTAGAAACCAAACACACACACACATGAAAGTGTCAGTTGCTCAATCTTTCAGACATTTTGTGACCCCATGGACTGTAGCCACCAGGCTCCTCTGTTCATTGAATTCTCCAGGCAAGAATACTTGAGTGAGTAGCCATTTCCTTCTCCAGGGGAATCTTCCTGACCCAGGGATCGAACCTGTCTCCCACACTGCCGGCAGATTCTTTTCCACTGAGCCACATTGCTTTATGTTCTGCATTTTCACCAAATTTTAAGCCCTTTTAGTCACTGCTTTTCTTCATACTCACCTACCAAAAATAAATGAAATGCTTAAACTTTTTCTTATAGAAATTACTGAGGAAAGAATATCAATTAACCCCATTGTTCCCATAGATATTTAGAACATATTAGCTAACCAAGGTCAGAATTTTCTCAGAAATATCACTCTGTATATTTCACATTGCATGAAGTCATTTGTATTGGTCAATAAATCAATTCTTGAGAATCAAAACTTATTACATAAAAAGCTATAAATGTGGCATTTGGTATTTCTTACATAATATTGGAGAATAATGATAAAAATTGTATGATTCTTAATTTGACTCAAATCTAATGATTAAAGGAAAAGACAGAAATTCTAACCTTACTTGATTTGGGCTTTTTATTCTTAATTCTGAAAAATTCTGTTACTAGCAGATTCTCATTTAACAACACTGTACATATTAGTGACATGAAGAGATATCAATTTTCCAACCTGGGAGTAAATGGTTGAATTAGCCTGGTATTCATGTTAGCGCATTTATTATTTCAGGTGCAACATCAAAGCAGAAAATCAGATTGATTATTTCCCACATCACTTCAAATCACAAAAAATAATCATGCATATTTTTGAGTTTTATTATTCCATTTTACAATGAAACATGAAGAATATATAATTTCTCTTAGGTTTAAACTCTTTTCATTCATTTAATTAGCAAAATTGACTGGATATAGCCCATTCGATGCTCCATTTCCCTCTGTAAATGTTCAGACACAAAATCACAAGGTAGGTCATTATAAAGACTGGAGCAGAATTAAATGTGACATACAAAACATTACATCATTTTCCTTTTGCCATTTTAAAGAGAACACACTGGTTTGAGCTAATTGTAGATTTCAGATGAACTGTAATCATATCATTTCACCCTCACCTGGGGGAGTAAAAAATTAAACTTTATCCATTAGGCAGTAACCTTAAGATTACAGAATGATCTCTTTTCCTTAATTCACAGGCAATATAATAGTTACATCACTTCAGAAGAGATTAGAATTTCAAGACAAGATCCATAGAGAATTTTAATTTACCTAGCTAGTTTTCTGATATTTTTACCATATGAGTATCAATTCCTTATACAATATAGGAGAGTTATATATTAATTAGACATATTTAGGCTTGAAAGCAAGGGAAAACTTGAATATATGTGCCTGATAACCTAACTGAGCTTTTTTATGTAAGCTAAAAATTGATTTTTAAGCTATTAATTACTAAAGAAATACTTTTTGTGTATATTGAATTCATTTCAGGCACTATTTCAGACAAATGGTGAATACAGTAAAAGAAAAACACCAAATCTCCAATTTCAAAGATCTCTATTCTAGTAGGGTTACATGGAAGTGCTGCTGCTGCTGCTGCTGCTGCTAAGTCACGGCAGTCGTGTCTGACTCTGTGCGACCCCATAGACGGCAGCCCACCAGGCTCCTCTGTCCCTGGGAATCTCCAGGCAAGAATACTGGAGTGGGTTGTCATTTCCTTCTCCAATGCATGCATGCAGGCATGCTAAGTCACTTCAATCGTGTCCAACTCTGTGTGACCCCATGGACAGCAGCCCACCAGGTTCCCCTGTCCATGGGATTCTCCAGGCAAGAATACTGTAGTGGGTTGCCCTTTCCTTCTCCATGGAAGTGCTAGGCAATTATAATTAAAAATAGAAAATGTGACAATCAGAATATTTATTTGGATATAGAGACTCTCACAATGAAGGGATACAGTACCTAGTCCAGCAATGGAAACTAAAGAAAAGTCCCATAAAGAAAGTCATGTTGTTGTTCAGTCACTAAGTCAAGTCAGTAAGTTGACTCTTTGCTACCCCATGGACTGCAGCAGGCCAGGCTCCTCTGTCCTTAACTATCTCCCAGAGTTTGCTCAAATTCATGTCCATTGAGTCATCAATGCTATCTAACTATCTCATGCTCTATCACTTTCTTCTCCTTTTACCTTTACTCTTTCCCAGTCTCAGGGTCTTTTTCAGGAATCAGTTATTTGTATCAGGTAGTCAAGGTATTGGAGCTTCAGCATCAGTCCTTCCAGTGAGTATTCAGGCTTGATTTCCTTTAGGATTGACTTGTTTAACCTCCTTGCAGCCCAAGGGACTCTCAAGAGTCTTCTCCAACACCACAGTTCAAAAGCATCAATTCTTTGGCTCTTAGCCTTTCTTACGAACCAACTCTCACATCCATGCATGACTATTGGAAAAACCATAGCTTTGACTCTATGAATCTTTGTCGGCAAAGTGATTTATCTGCTTTTAAATACACTGTCTAGGTTTGTCACAGCTTTCCTTCCAAGGAGCAAGCATCTTTTAATTTAATGTTTGCAGCCACCATCCACAGTGATTTTGGAGCCCAAGAAAATAAAATCTGTCACTGTTTCCACTTTTTCCCCTTCTATTTGCCATGAAGTGATGGGGCTGGATGCAATGATCTTAGTTTTTTTAATGTTGAGTTTCAAGCTAGCTTTTTCACTTTCTTCTTTCACCCCCATCAAAAGAAAGTCATATCCAAGTGGAAATCAAAATGCTATAATTTCTGCTAATACTTTTTGCTTTATCTTGAGAACTAATGATATTTATTGACTATGTTTAAGCAAGTCAATTTTAAAAATAAGATTTGTATTTCCTAAAACTTTCTAAGCCAAAATATAGGCAACAGACCAGAGGCAGGGAAGTTATCAAGGTATCTGTATAATGATTGTAAAGCCATAACCCAGAGAGACTCTCTCTCCTATAGCACTGATAGGGTCGACATATCAGAGTTGGAACTGAAATCCAGGGAATGGTCAGACTGCTTACCAGGCAGATTCATAATAGCTAAGAACCAACCTAGTCAGTAATAGAGTGGCATTCTGACTTACAGTTTGTCTTTATTCTTTGTGCTAGGATATCCACAGAAAGCACAGTAATAAATTCTGAGAGATGAAAGGAAAGTATGCTTAAGTCTTTTTGATTTACTACTATATTACTACTCTCATCATGATTTTGAAATTTTAACAAGATTCACTTGCTATGGTTCAGGCTTCGGGGTGTTCCTGTGATGGCCCCACCTTTATATATCACTCTCTGGCTCAGTTTACAGATGATCATTTCTTTCTTGTCCTGTTTATTTTAATCAGCCTTAAAATGAAAGTATCAATAAAATTTCATGAGTTGTTTTTTTTTTTTTAAAAAAAAAAAAAAAAGCTTAAACAATCACATTTCTGCCAGTTTGTGGAAGAACTAAATCTCTGTGGGTGGCCCAGATATTTATTTTTAATCTTCTCTTATACTCTCATAATTGTCATGTTGTGAACTCTGCTTTGGGTTAAATAACTCCTTTAATTTTGACATCTATATTAACCAGATTTTTAAGCATAACAAAAATCCAATATGGATTACCTTAAGAAAAAGGAAAATGTATCAATTCAGAAAATCAAACCATAGCATGATACTACCATGACAAAGGAACAGGGACCAAGAATTGAAATGCCAATAGAACCTAATTTCTATGTACATCCAGTTTCTGAATGCTTGCTTGAATTGTTCAGGTTAGTTTCTTCTGTAGGACCGGAATCTTGGCTGCTATAATCCTATATTTCACATTCCCTAACCTTACTCTTCAAGCCTAGTCAATCTCTTAGAATTCAGGCTCCTAAAGAAGGGCTGAGATTGGGTTACACCTGGAACAGACAGACTCAGTCAGTTTTGCTGAGTTGTTTGATGGGAAGTCACCATAAAATCACAGGGTTGGCTAGAAATAAGCCCGTACATATATGGGCAATTAACTTACAACAAGGGAGTCAAGAATATACAATGAGAGCCAAGAGTTTTCAGCAGTCTCTTCAATAAATAGTGTTGGGAAAACTGGGACAGAAATAGGCAAAAGAATAAAACTAGACATCTATCTTATACCATGCTTTTGTTTAATCACTAAGTCATGTCCAACTCTTTTGTGACCCCATGGACCATAGCCCACAGGTCCCTCTATCCATGAGATTTCCCAGGCAAGAATATTGGAGTTGAATGCCATTTCCTTCTCCAGGACATCTTCTGACTCAGGGTTAGAATCCATTCTCCTTCACTGGCAGGCAGATTCTTTACCAGTTGAGCCACCAGGGAAGCCCACCTTATACCATATACAAACACTAAGTCAAAAGTGTAATCTACTTTTGACTTAGTTTCAAGATTTGAATGTAAGACCTGAAACCATAAAAATTATAGGGGAAAAAAAAAACCAAACAAACATGTGCAACAAACTCCTTGCTAGGTCTCAGCAATGATTTTTCTCATTTGACACTGAAAAGCAAACGCAAGAAAAGGTAAACAAATGGGACTATATCAAGCTCAAAAGCTCCACACACCAAAAGAAACCATCAACAAAAGGAAATCTACTGAATGGGATAAAATATTTGTAATTTGTAAATCTGATAGGGGTTAGTATACAAAAGTTTATTTAATAAACTCACATAACTCAATAGTAAAAACTCAATCTGATTTAAAATAGGCAAAGAATCTGAATAGACATTTTTCCAGGGACATGCATATGGCCAGTAGACACATGAAAAGGTATTCAACATTTTTAATCATTAGGGAAATGCAAACAAAACCACAATAAGATATACCTTTGCACCTGTTAGAAGAGCTATTTTGAAAATGACCAAAATAACAAGTGCTAGCAAGGATGTAGAGAAAAGGAAATCCTTGTGCATTGTCTGGAATGTAAATTGAGCAGTCACTATGGAAAAACCATGGATCCATCTCAAAAAAAATAATAACAGAACTACCATATTACCCAGCAATTCTACTTCTGCATGCTTATACAGAGAAAACAAAAACACCAACTTGAAAAGATACATATACCTTCATGTTCATGGTAGCATTATTTACAATAGGTAAGATTTGGAAACCTAAACATCTTTCAACAGAATAACAAAATGTGATACCCACACACACATATATTTATAATGGAACATTATTCAGGCACAAAAAGAAGGAAACCTTGCCATTTGCAACAATGATGAACCTTGAGAACATTATGCTAAGTGAAATAAGCCCGATATAACCTACATATTACTCATGTACCTGCATAAACTACCCCCCCCAAAAAAATTAAGCTCATAAATACAGAGATCAGATTGGTGGTTGCCAGAGGCTGGAAGTGCAGGGGTGGTGATGGTAAATAAGTCATGAGGATGTGATGTCCATGGCAACTATAATTAATAATAATGCATTCAAAAATCACTCAGAGTAGATCTTAAAAGTTTTCATCAAAATTAGAATAAAGAAAATATTTATAAGGCAGTTTGGATATATGAATATGAAACTATGACTCTTGGTGGAGTGTTTTACTTTAAAATGGTGCATCTGAGTAAATAATACTCCATTTTAGTCATCAAATTTCAAACTAAACATTAGAAAAGTTAACATTCACTTCCTATAATTACCCTTGTCTAGACAGATTACTCAGAATCTGAAATCTCTCTGTAGCTAGAGACTTTAGGTTACTCAACTGACAGCCAAAATTTACTTCACATTTTCTATTAATCCAAGATCATTATAACATACCATTAAGTTCTTTATTCCCAAGTTTAACTTTCAAGATAAAACTAAAAGTCACAAGCAGCGATACTAAACCACAAATTTGAATGCTGTACACAAGAGTAACTGTCAGCCTTTCTCTTATACAATCTGGGGATATTCAGTGTGGCAGGTGTCTGTTAATGAAATATAATATATTATAACTTTACATATACTATAATCTATTAATTTCCTGGAAACCTTTCTGCTTATTTAGATCCTACAGTAAACAGGTAGAATAATTATGGGTACAGATCATAGACAGTTGAATGGCAGGGTTAATTTATACACTTTTCCTACACCATAGAAATTACCCAGGAGCAAGGCTGAAGAGGTCAATTAACCAGGTGAGTCAGCAGTACTGTATTTATTTTTGTTTTCAATGGAGAGATTCACCTATGTCACATCAAGTAGTGAAAGTCTTGTATAAGGTTCAAACAAAGAAGTCTGACAACTAGATTATCTTGCAATATCTTGCAATCCTCCAACAACTGCAATCTGATGAACTTTACTCTAGAACTCTGTCTTTATACATCTTAGCTATTTTGAAATGTGTGCTTTTCTCTTTTTCTGCTTTCTCATTGGCAACACTACCACCTTGCTTATCCAGTTCAGCATTATGAGAGAGTAATTCTGGTAGTTCTGTGAATCCTCATCAATCTATTGTAGGTAGTGCCTTGAAAGTCCATCTTGTAAGGTCTGTCCAAGAGATAGGTTACCTGGGGGCATATGCCAACCCCTGAATCCCAAACTAGGAATCAGAAATGTGTGATTAGTTACACAGAAAATCCCTTAAAGAGGACTCTGAGTGGAAATTGTAAGAAAAAGAGCATGGGACTGTGGCAGGTATCCTGTCCAGGACACACTGGGGAGATATCCAATTATGAAAGATGTTAATTCGGTGAAAATAGAAAGAAGTTGACAGCCAGAACAGCCAATAAATAAGTATGTCATACTGAAGGAGCTGTAGTAGGGTAGAGTGGATAGGAATTTTACAAAATCAAAGGTCTATTGAAGAGAAGGAAAATAAAGATGAATCGAATACCACAGGCAGAAACGACTAATTTGTATGACTCTCCCAGCACTGGGTTCCATCTGCTTACTTTTTTAATCTATATATTATGGGCTTGTTAATGTACTCAGTACAGGAAGTTCCAAAACACCTGATTCTAAATTTGTTTAGCCACTCAACTATGGAATGTAAATGAGACTGTGATTCCAGTAACTACCACTTCCAAGGCTCTTGGACCTCAGTTATTATTTCCATGCACAGAAGGCAATTGGCTCCAACAAAAGTTTTAGTCTAGGATGTACTCCCAACTTTTAAATGTGTTTACTCTAGAAGTAAGGATAGGTGCCAGGAAAATTTTCTGAGTAGGGACTAAAATGACCTATTTTTACTATTTATATATTCATTCACTGGGCTTCCCAGATGGAGCTAGCGATAGAAGACCTGCCTGCCAATGCAGGAGACATAAGAGACATGGATTCAATCCCTGGATTAGGAATTTCCCTAGAGAAGGTCATGGAAACCCACTCCAGTATTCTTTCCTGGAGAATTCCAAGGACAGAGGAGCCTAGATAGCTACAGTTCATAGGGTCACAAAGAGTTGGACACGACTGAAGTGACTTAGCATGTATGCATGCACATTCATTCAAAGTGGGATTACTTACAATTTTTGAGTGTTTTGTCAAATAAAATTTGTTTAAAAAATAAGAATTTAAGTAGCAGCCATTCTGGATGTGGGTATAATTTAATTTCTAAGTGTGTATTTATATGAAAGGCATTTTACATGAAGGAATTATCACTTTGATTATAAATATTATGGCTGAGTATGGAAGTCTCATCCTTTATCATGCTGCAATCCAAGCCTTGCTATGCATAAAAGCTTGGAGATAGGTAATATACTACTGCTGCTGCTGCTGCTAAGTCACTTCAGTCATGTCCGACTCTGTGCCTCCGCATAGACGGCAGCCCACCAGGCTCCCTGTCCCTGGGATTCTCCAGGCAAGAACATTGGAGTGGGTTGCCATTTCCTTCACCAATGCATGAAAGTGAAAAGTGAAAGTAAAGTCACTCAGTCTCATCCAACCCTCAGTGACCCCATGGACTGAAGCCCTCCAGGCTCCTCCATCCATGGGATTTTCCAGGCAAGAGTACGGAGTAGGGTGCCATTGCCTTCTCCAAAGTAATATCAGATCAGATCAGATCAGATCAGTCACTCAGTCGTGTCTGACTCTTTGCAACCCCATGAATCACAGCATGCCAGGCCTCCCTGTCCATCATCAACTCCCGGAGTTCACAGAGGCTCACATCCATCGAGTCAGTGATGCCATCCAGCCATCTCATCCTCTGTCGTCCCCTTCTCCTCTTGCCCCCAATCCCTCCCAGCATCAGAGTCTTTTCCAATGAGTCAACTCTTCGCATGAGGTGGCCAAAGTACTGGAGTTTCAGCTTTAGCATCATTC